>NC_056729.1:1439967603-1440303436 GCF_019279795.1 Protopterus annectens | reverse complement strand
CCATTCAGTGGGTACAAAGCCTGAGGTGAGGCAATGATTGAACATGTTACTTAGTTAGGGTGCCAGTTCATTCTGTAGTTTGTGTAGAACGCAGCCTGGGATATTGTCAGGTCCCATGGATGCTGGGTTCTTGGCTTTGGAGAGTGTGTTTTTTACCTGTGCAGCCGTGATTATAGGAACTTTGCATTCTTCCGGTATAGAGATGGGCCCTCTAGGGGGTGAGAGGGGGGTAAAGTTAGCACTGAACCTATCTGCTAGGATGTTGGCAATATCAGTTGGTTCTGTATATTTAGTGCCATTGTGCTGTAACTCAGAGCAGATCCGAGTAGATTCTTGACATAGCTATAGAATGCTTTGTGGTTGTCTTTAGAGTCAGATTTATTGGTATGTTGTAAACTTATACTAACTGTTCTGTTTTACATTTTCCCCTTGCACTGCTCACCTATGGTATTCTGTCTCTACTGTACTTCCCTCCCACTACTTCAGTGACCCTTACTAACTACAGCTGTTTTTTACTCTCCATTCTTTATTTTAGATTCCACAGCCCCTGCGAACAGGTTGCTCATCCGCTCCACTCCTATTGCTCCACAGCAATTTACATGCTCTAGCTACTACACGAACCTAGCCACACAACTAAAAAGGAAACAAACATCCGGAAAGAAAAAGGACTAAAAATCTGTAGGTTCATTTGAATTCCACAATATTTTGGACTTATCCCAGTATTAAGTGCATAGTGTACTTTGTCAATTCTAGTCCAGGGATGGCAGCTGCCCCCCTCCCTCCCCATACACAAGCTAGCATTTATTGTACTCCAAGACCCTGAAATACATACATCAACTCATTTTAGTAGAGTTTCTGACTCCAGCTAAGCCATACACACTAAATTTAAAGAATGTACAAATGCAAAGAACAAAGCTCTGAATTGGCTAAACAGCTCATTGTAGGCAATAAGGCTATAATTCTTTATGGTCCTGCACACAAAGTAAAAGCAAGGTACCTTTTTCTAAACAGACATACCTACAACCAGTGGATTGAGTGATTGCTTTTTGTTGGACTCACTCCTACCTGAGGCCAGACAGCCAGCCAGCCTGCTCCTCTACCCCCATTCCCACCCACCCCAGTCTCATTTCCTTTATACCCAAGAAAACCACACCCCCTATACTATTCTCCAATCCAGTTTCCTCCCACCTCAGCTGACCACACCCCTCCTACTACAACTCTTCTACACAACTTCCTCCCCACTAACCCCACTTAGACTCAAGATCTCCCACTATCATACTACACTTTACTACCTCTATCTCACTTCCTGATTCCACACCCACTCTCCAGACAGAATGAAAGGCTAAGACTGCTTGCTCTACTGCACTCTATTATCATGCATCCTCCTCCTTTGCTTACTATTCTACCAACCTGCATTGCTTTAAACTCACCAACTACCCATCTCCAACACTCATACACCTCAACTCACCTCCTATGTAAACCTTATCACTATACCATCACCAAGACTATCTTTTCCCATGCAAACCTTATGACTATACCATCACCAAGACTATCCCTAGATTCAATACTAATGTCATCCATTCAAGACATCTACAACACACCAACACTGTTATCCTTCTACAGGTATAACTAACTTGCAACAAAACTGAACCACCTAATGTTGACCTCTTTAACACAGAAAACACTCCAATCAGATATTCATCCCAATACTTGGCCCATCTGTAACTCCCATGCAACCAACCAAATACCCCTAAGCTCCTGTTCCTCCCCATCTATCCAAAATCTCACAGACACTACTTCCTATACCTCTTTACCTATTACCAGTAACTCTGATCTTCTCATATGTTTTAATCTCAGAAGCCTCACAAACAAATTACCTGAATTCCATAGCACCCTCGCCACCTACTCCCCAAACACTGCAGTCATAACTGACACCTGGTTAAAGCCCCACATCAAAGACTCTGAAATAACTACAAATGGTTACAATATTATAAGACAGGACAGGATAGACAAGTGTGGTGGGGGTGTAAAAATTATGTTTAAAGAATCACAATCTAGAAAAACTAAACTGTTCCCACCAGACATCTCTGACGCTGAACTCCTTATCACTCATCTCCAAATTAATCCTTACAAATCCATTAACATCACAGCCATTTACCCACCACCATGCAACAACCTGCACAGCATAGAATCCCTACTATCCTGGTCATCTTTTTCTCTATCCCAAGAAACCATCATTCTAGATGATTTCAACGTAAACTGGTTCTCCTGCTCCTCCAACTCTCCTACCTCATTTATAAATTTATACAACTTCACCCAAATTTATTTATTTATTTATTTAACATTTGTTGTCCGGGTTTATCCAACTGAGCTTAATAGCCCTTTTTCAGTGAAGGCCCAAGGAGAAACGCTCCAACATAGTTTAACAGACTAACATACAGAGTAATAATTAATGAACAAATCACACACAAACACACACACACACACACATATATATATATATATATATATATATATATATATATATATATACACACAATACAAAAAAAGAAGTTATGTACTCACTATAATGTTCCATGTGAGTTGTTCCATCTCGCCTTCATTCTTCACTGATGGGTTCGGAGCCGATCCTCTGCTCCGACACGGCCAACTAGTAAGCTCAAAGTTCTCCAGTAGCTCGATACCCCACCCCTTATCCCACAATGCACTGCTGGAATTACCTCAGATTGTGTTTGCTGCGTACCATATAGAAGTACAATAATTACTCTGCCTAGGAATGAAGACATATTGAAAAACCAGGATGAAAACAGCCTCCAGGTCAATTGTCAGCCAGGAGGGGGAAGGAGGGAGGGACATGAGAATGAAGTTGAGATGGAAAGTACAGTTGTGCACACTTACCATAAATGTAGATGTTCAAGTGTATTCACTGTTGCAGTCATTACATTTGGGTAATCTGCTGGCAGGTTGCCCTCAGTCGACCTGAACAACAAAGTCTTGGGTCCTGCGTTGGTTGCCATCTCCTCTTCCAAGACGTCAGGTCGTCAGGGGTATAAAACATGCATTCGACACCATTTTATTCAGTTTTTCTTGCCCCAGATGTCAGGTGCCCCCCAAGCAAAAAAAAAAATAATATATATATATATATATATATATATATATATATATATATATATAAATAAACAGAAATATATGTAAATGCACTTTTAGCAACACAAACTTTACCCTCATCTAACAGCAAATATACCACAAAGGCTTTAGTATATAGTGAAGGAAAGAAAAGGGGGATGGCAGGTGGGTAACCCGGACTGCAACAGTGAATACACATCTACATTAATGGTAAGTGTAAACAACTGTACTATGTTCTTCATGTTTCACTGTTGCAGTCATTACATTTGGGTAGAATTCCAAAGCTATGGATGGGAGGATGGAGCTAAACAGCATTAGGAACAGCTATAAGGCCCTGCAGAACTGCAGTGGCAAAGCCTGCTATGGATATGGAGAAGAGAGGCAAATGATAACGTTTTGTGAAGGTATGAACAGAGCTCAAGTAGCAGCCTCTAGAATGTCTTTGGTTGGAACCCCTCTGAGGAAAAGTTGCTGAGGTAGAGGCAGCCCTGGTGGAATGAGGTCTGATCCCCTTGGGCACAGGTTTACCATGGCGCATGTCGCAGAAACGAATGCAGTGGCTTATCCACTTAGAAATAGTCTGCTTTAATAGAGTCTTCCCTTCTGGCCCTGCAGCAAATGTTACCAGTAGTTGCTCAGACTTCATTAGAGATTTGGTCCTGTTCAAGTAGAATCTTAGTTGTTTGTGTACATCCAATGAATGCAGAATCCGCTCACCCTTGTTCTGTGGATTTGGGTAAAAAGTTGGCAGGTGAATTGTCTGGTTAAGAGCCACACTGGATACCACCTTAGGTATAAAACAAGAGTTGGTCCAGAGGGACACCCTGTCCGGGTAAAATGTAATAAAAGGCTCCACAGCCATGATAGCCTGTAGTTTTGAAACCCTTCTTGCTGAAGTGACTGCCAAGAGAAAAGCTGTTTTCCAAGAGAGAAATTTTATATCCGCAGTAGTGACTGGTTCAAAAGGAGGCAGGGTGAGTTTTTCCAGCACAAAATTAAGGTCCCATGCAGGAGTTGGTTATCTGAGAGGCCTTACATTTTTGGCCCCTCTAAGATGCTGTTTAAGCAGAGGATGAGAAAAAGGGGAGGCTCTGTGTTTTAATGAGCCGAGATGGCAGAGGCATGGATTTTCATTGAAGAAAAAGATAGGCCCTTGTCAAGCATCTCAGTCAAATATTGTAAAATCTGAGGAATATTGGGCTTTGCTGTGCCTGTTCCTTGTGCTTGGTTCCAAGCACAGAATTTCTTCCTTTTATCAGCATAAGATTTTCTAGTACTAGGCCTTCTGGCTTCCAAAATGACATCCATCACAGACTTACTGAGAGGTGTTGTTTGAATAATTAAATGATCAGCCATGCTGTCAGGTTCAGAGTTTGGAGCAGAGTGTGCAGAATTTGATTGTTCTGCTGAGACAGTAGATGAGGTATTTGAGGCAAGTACCAAGGGGGAAGTTGAAACATATTCCTTAAAAGTGGGTATCAGTGTTGTCGAGGCCAGTCTACTAGGATCATTTTTGGTTTTTCCTGTCTGACTTTTAGTAAGACCATGGAGAAAAGTGGCAGAGGGGGAAAGGCACAGACTGATAGGTTTTTCCAGCTGAAGGATAGGGCATCCAATTTCCATGCTTTTTTGTGATGAATTGTTGTGCAGAATTTATCCAGCTGAGAATTTTGGGGAGAGGCAAATAGATCTATGTCTGGGCTCCCCCATTTCCGTGTTAGCATGCTGAAGATTTGTGGATCCAATTTCCATTTGTGTGGGTCCATAAGACTTCTGCTTAGGTCGTCTGCCAGAGTATTTTCTTTTCCTGGCAGGAATTGAGCTTGAAGATGTATTTTGTAAGTCAAAGCTGTGTTTCACAATGCCATGGCTAGTCTGCAAAGGGGGCAGGAATGTGTACCCCCCCTGCTTGTTTATGTACCACATAACTGTGGTGTTGTCCGTCTTTATCAGTAGTTGTCCTGGAGAAAGTAAGTCCTTGAAGGTTGTCAGAGCATTCTGAACAGCTAGCATCTCTTTCTGGTTGATATGCAGATGCATTTGTTTTGGGCTCCATTTGCCCTGAATCCATCTCCCCGCCAGGTGGGCCCCCCCAAGCATACTCTGATGCGTCTGTAGTTAGGGTTTGGGTGGCAGGGGTTAGAGTGAATGACAGTCCCTTGTTTTGGTGACACGTCTCCGCCCACCAAAGAAACTCCTGTTGTAGGCAGGGAATGAGAGGAATCATTGTTTCCAGACTGTGACAATGTTGGCTCCATAAACTTTTTAGGTACCACTGAAGTTTCCTCATATGCAGTCTTGCATATAGAATTAGTAAAATGCAGGATGCCATGAACCCCAAAGCCTGCAGAATTTGTCTTGCAGATAACTGGGTTTTTGTTGCCATTTGTTTGAAGTATATTACCAGTTGCCTTTGTTTGTCTGGTGTAAGGTAAGCCCATCTGGGCAGTTGTATTCAAGCTTGCACCCAGGAATGTAATTATTTGAGAGGGTACCAGTTGTGATTTCTTTTCGTTTATTGTGTACCCTAGGCATGTTAGAAGCCTTTATACAAACGCCAGATGTTGAAGAAGAGTGTCCTTGTCGTCTGCTTGAATGAGGCAGTTGTCCAGAGAAGGATAAATTTGTATGCTTCTGTCTGCAGAATGCAATTACTGGTGCCAGGCACTTTGTAAAGACCCTGGGTGCAGTAGATAAGCCAAAGGGCAGTGCAGAGAATTGGTAATGCAAAAAACCTGCTTTGCAGCGGAGGTATCTTCTGCATGATTCCCTTATTGGGATATGTAGGTATGCCTCTTTTAAGTCTAGAGTCACTAACCAAGCGTTTCTGCCCAGCATAGGCAGTAGCTGTTGTAAAGTCAGCATTTTGAATTTTGGAATGTCCAGGAACGTGTTCAAATTTCGATAAATCCAGTAATGGATGCCAAGAACAGTCTTTTCTGGGTACCAGGAAAAGTCTTGAATAAAAACCTTGTCCTTTTTCTTTTTCAGGAACTGGGTGAATAGCCCTCATATCCATGAGGGAAATAACTTGTTTTTGAGCCTCTGCCGACTGATTTTGTGGCAGATCTGGCCATGCGTTTGGAATTGGCAAAGTATGGAAATGAAATCTGTACCCCTGGAATATTATGTTCAATATCCACTTGTCCTGGGTAATTAACTGCCAATTTTGAGCATGAAGTGCTAGTTTTCCCCCCAAGGGGGCTGCCAAAAGATAAGTGCTTGGAGATGGTAGAGGAAAGTCATTGAGACTGCTTACTGTAGGGTTGTCCTTTGTTTCCTCCAGATTTGGAGGTAGAGGCACCCCATTGCTATGACCTGCAAGAACCCTGTGATCGGTATCTGGAGCCTTTTGAGCGTCTGGATTTGCCTTGAGTGGCTCTGCTGGACACAGGAAAGGACCAATTTTTAGTAAGTCAGTGCCTACTGAACCTGGGTGGCTGCACTTGCAAGAAATCTTTTACAGTTTGCATAGATTTAGCTTCGTCTTCCATTTTCTTTAAAACCTCTTCTGCCTTATTACCAAACAGAGTGTCATGCTGCAAGGGGGCATCCAACAATTTAGCTTTAACATGATCAGGCAGATTTTGCTCCTTGTGCCAGGCATGCCTTCTAATCACAGATCCAGTAACTGCGGCCCTGCAAGAGGCCTCCAAGGAACCAAAACCGCTTTCCAACCTATTCTGCTGAATGCAATAATTCTTGTAACTCTATTTTCCACACAATTAGAAATCAACATTTTCTATTTCAGTAGGCCCATAACATGCTGCTGATATTTAACAATATGAAACTGGCAGTTTAAGGCTCTGATTGCCAAGGTAGCAGACATATAAACCTTCTTTCCCCATCTATCCAGCGCCCTGGAATCTCTATCAGAAGGGGTAGGATTATTGGCTGTAGAGGCCTTAACACTCTTGGGACCCTGTGAAATAGTCTCAGGGTCAGCAGCAGGATTTTTGAATAGAAATTTATGGGAGTCAGGAACGCTGTAATATCTGTCTGGCTTACTGGGAGCCGGAGGTAGGGAATCAGGAGCCATGCTTGATTCCGAAAACACATCATCAACAATGTCTAACACAGGAGGTATTGCCAAAGGCCTATGCTGAGGAAGAAGGAAATCCCTAAGCCTCTTTTCTGATTCAGAGAAGTCCTGACTCTCCCAGTGGAAATATTCCCTTAAAGTATGCAAAGTTTCTCCAAAAGAGTAATCCTCAGGAGGAGATGCAGATGGGATGGATTCCTCTGCATCAGAATCCTCATAGGGTGGAATGGAAAATTCCTGATCAGAAGAAATGGAAACCTGATCTGAAGATTCATAATCAGTGCCTTGCCTAGGCCTCTTAGGAGGGGGGGGGTTGGGAACCCCTGATCAAGGTAATTAAGTCCTCAGCCATTTTGATCATATGCTTTTTAGGCATAGGGGCCTGGGATCGTGGTTCATGCGTCGGTTTTTTAGACATAGAAGATGCTTTTGACCTTGTTTTAGAGGCTGGCATCAGTTTTATATAAAAATGTTGAGGCCTGAAAACATCCTCAGAAGCCGGTGCCTGCTCAGCGGCTCCGGACCCATCCAAGGGAGAGACATCAGCGGGTTTAATACTCTGAGAATCTCACAGCATACCGGACTCCGAATGGGTCTCGGTAGAGGCCTGCGACTCAAAAGTAGCGGGTATCAGGGGCTGCGAAAGTGCCTCACTGAGAACTGGCGAACGGCTTAGAAGAAGTTTTGTCGTCTGTTTTGGACCTCAACGGTCTGTCTCTGTCTTTTTCTTTGCGTTTTTTTGTGAACTCCGGTAGTCGGATTGCTAATGGATGACATTTCAGGATAACTAAATCTTGATCCAAAATATTTAGAAGCAAAACTATACAGACGCTTAATAGTGCATTGGTTAAATCTAGCACAAAACCGACAGCAAGGCACGTTATGATCTGGGCCTAGGCAAGGAATACAGTATAAATGAAAATCCTTATGAGGTACTTGCTTCCCATAAGTAATGCAATTATTAACTTTTATTGACATTGGTAAATAGCAAGAAGAAGTTTCCCCAATGGGGTACTTAGCTTTAGTTTGAAGACTTCAGTTCTGAAACTCGAATGCGAAAATTTCAGGAGTCGGCCGACCGGCACTTGCGAACCGCTTCTGCTTCCGGCACTGCGCGGCAAGAAAGACTGAATAAAATGGCGTCAGCTGCATGTTTTATACCCCTGATGTCATGGAAGATGAGACAGCAACCGACGCAGGACCCAAGACTTTGTTATTCAGGCCGACTGATGGCAACCTGCCAGAAGATTACCCAAATGTAATGACTGCAACAGTGAAACATGAAGAACATCAACTCACATGGAATGTTATGGTGAGTACATAACTTCTTTATGTGAAGTTGTTCAATCTCACCGTTCATTCTTCACTGATGGGTAGCATCCCTAGCACCCTGATCTTGGGTGGCTCAAGGGAAGTACACTCTTTAGAACCAAATGAAGCCCTGTCCCTGGAGGCCTTGTCTACTTTGTAATGAGTTAGAAAGGTGTGAGGTTTAGACCATGTGGCTGCTGCACAGATGTTGTCCAGAGGTCATTTTGCTTGAAAGGCTGAAGAGGTAGAAACCGCTCTGGTTGAATGAGCCGTTACTTTAGTAGACAAGGGCATGTTTTGACAAGAATGTGTGTAGGTGATACAATCAGACAGCCACTTAGGGTTGTTTTAGCAACTGGTTTACCTTTCCTGGCCTCAGAAAAGGACACAAAGAGCTGATCTGATTTCCTAATGTCTTTTGTTCTGTCCAAATAAAATCTAAGCTGTCTATGAACATCGAGTTTGTGCAACATATATTCCAATTTGATGGTATGACTAGGGAAGAAAACGGGCAACTCAATAACTTGATTAATGTTAATCTCAGAACATACTTTGGGCAAAAAGGATGGATTTGTCCTGAGAGATACTCTGTCAGCATGGAAGACCATATAAGGGGGCTTGATGGCTTGGGCATGGAGCTCTGACACTCTGCGGGCTGAAGTGATGGCTACTACGAAGATAGTCTTCCATGAAAGAAATTTCAGTTCACAAGATGATGCAGGCTCAAAAGGAGGAAGAATGATACGAGATAACATAAAATTCAAATTCCAGGGGGAATAAGGTGTCTTCACTGGAGGCCTCACGTGAAAAGAACCTTTTAGAAAAGCCTTCGATAACTGATGAGCCATAATATTCAAACCATCGATTCCTAGATAGAAATTAGATATAGCAGCTAAATGCACTCACACCGTAGCAGCCGCTGCTCCTTTGTTAAAGATTTCTGTCAAGAATTGTAAGATAGAAGACAATGGCGCTTGGTAAGGGTCAATGTTGTGGGAAGAAGCCCAAATGGAAAATCTCTTCCACTTACTACGATACAATTTTCTACTGTAAGGTTTATGGGACGCCAACAAAATTTGACTAGTGTCATGGGAAAGATTATAGAGCCTGGATATGCGGGGAACTGGAACAACCAAGCGGTTAGCTTCAGTGTGTGCAAGGATGGATGAAGATCCCCTGACGGATGTGTCAACAAGTCCGGAACTGGAAACGTGTAGAGGAGACCCGGGGGCCAATCGTGGACAACAGCATCCCTCAGGGAGTGACCTGGTGTGGGAATAAGGGCAAAATAGCTTCTGCATTTATTGTTGATGCGACTGGCGAACAGGTCGCAGGAGGTCTGGCCCCATTTGCAGAAGATCCTGTCCGCAATCTCTTGTTTGAGGGACCATTCATGGGGCAATAAAATTGCTCTGCTCAGTCTGTCCGCTATAATGTTGGATTTGCCCGAGATGTGCACTGCCAACAGAAAGTGCTGGGACGACAGTGCCCACAGCCATACTCTGAGAGCGGGATAAGACTTGGTCCCGCCTTGTTTGTTCAGGCACCAGACCACTGACATGTTGTCTGTCTGTATTGCAATTGTCCCTAGAGGAAGAGTGTCCTGAAAGTATTGCAACATTGCAGGACATGGATATGCAGATGTGATTCTTGATCTGTCCATGTGCCTTGCGCAGTTTTTCTCTGAAAAAGCCCCCCCCCCCCTATCAGGGAACCATCCGTGGGGTCACAGTAGCAACTGGAGGGGGGAGCATGAAGGGATGTCCTATTGTGACATGAAGAGACGTCAACCACCAGTGAAGATCCTTTTTGCAGGAATTAGCTATCAGGATCATGTGACTCACTGGAAGTTCTTGGTAAGACCATTGTGTATAGAAGTCATGGAAGGATTCTCATATGCATCCTTGCTAACGGGATTGCTAGAATAGCTGCCGCCATCAATCCTAGAACTTTCTATACCTCTGCAGCTGGTGCTCTGTTCTTTGATATCAGGGACATGATGTGTTGGCAAAGAATACAAATTCATTCTGGTGGAAGACGAAGAGCGGTGGTTGATGTGTCTAGCTCTGTCCCTATAAAGACTGTATGCTGCGATGGCAACAAGGCAGACTTTTCAAAGTTGACTGTAATGCCTAGCCAATCGCAGAGTGTCAGAGTAGCGCCTCTCGGTTGAAGAAGTCGATGCCTGGTGGTGGAGGTAAGGAGCCAATCGTCCAAATACGGAAACACCTGGAATCTTAGATGCCTCAGGTGAGCCGTGACTATTGCCATACACTTGGTGAACACTCTGGGGGCTGTAGTGACCAAAGGGCAGAGTTTGGAATTGATAATGATTGGCTCCCAGTCGGAAATGCAGGTGATCTCTGAATGGTCTGGCCATCTTTATGTGGTAGTACACATCCTTGAGATCGATCAAGCACATCCAATTGTCCTTCCCTAGGAAAGTACAGTTGTGTACGTACCATAAATGTAGATGTTCGAGTGTATTCACTGTTGCAGTCATTACACTTGGGTTACCCTGCTGGCAGGCTACCCGCAGTTGGCCTGAATTCCAAAGTCCTGGTCTGGCGTCAGTTGCTGTCGCCTCTTCCCTGACGTCAGTGCGCCAGGGGTATAAAAGATGCAGCCAATGCCATTTTCTTCAATTTTTCTTGCCCCAGAAGTCAGGTGCCCCCAAAAGGGTAGGCTAAAAATTCTGCCCATAAAAATGCATGCACTAACATAAACATAACCTTCATCTACAAGCAAATACACCACATAGGTTGTATAGAATAGAGAAGTACAGATAAGTCCCAGCAATGAAAGGGGGATGGTGGGAGGGTAACCTGGACTGCAACAGTGAATACACTCGAACATCTACATTTATGGTAGGTACACAACTGTACTATGTTCATCGTGTTTCACTGTTGCAGTCATTACACTTGGGTTGAATCCCAAAGCTGAGGTTGGGTGGCTGGGCCTAAATAGAATTAGTAGTGGTTATGAGGCCCTGCAAAACTGTAGTGGCAAAGCCTGCTCTGGATTTAGAGTAGATAGGTAAGTGGTAGTGCTTTGTAAAAGTGTGCACTGAAGTCCAAGTTGCAGCCTCCAAAATGTCCTGGGTTGGTTCTCCTCTGAGGAAGGCTGCTGAAGTGCCTGCTGCTCTGGTTGAATGTGGCTTAATGCCCTTAGCACTGATTTGCCATGTTGTGAATAGCAGAAACGAATGCAGTGGCCTATCCATTTTCAAATAGTCTGCTTTGAAATAGCTTTTCCTTGTGATCCTGCAGCATATGACACTAAGAGTTGCTCAGTCTTTCTGAAAGCTTTAGTTTTGTCCAAGTAGAAGCGTAGCTGTCTGTGTATGTCCAAAGAATGTAGAAGTCTCTCCCCCTTCTTCTGCGGGTTTGGATAAAAGGTAGGCAAATGGTTTGGTTAAGAGCCACACTGGACACTACCTTAGGCATAAATGTTGGGTTTGTCCTTAGAGAGACCCTGTCCGGATGGAAAATAATAAAAGGTTCCACAGCCATTAGTGCCTGTAACTCTGAGACTCTTCTTGCTGAAGTAAATGCTAGGAGCAGAGCTGTTTTCCATGATAAGTATTTTATCTCAGCTGTATTGGCTGGCTCAAAAGGAGGCAGTGTGAGCTTTTCCAAGACAAAATTGAGGTCCCATGCAGGTATTGGCACTCTCCTTGGAGGTCTTATGTTTTTGGCCCCTCTGAGGTACTGCCTTAAGCAGGAGATGTGAAAAAATAAGTGGTTCCATATTATAATGAGCTGAAATGGCAGAGGCATGGATCTTAATTGATGAGAAAGATAGGCCTTTGTCCAGCATCTCAGTTAGGTATTGTAAAATCTGAGGAATATTTGGTACAAAAATGTGTCAATTCCTTGTGCCTCGTTCCAAGCACAGAATATCTTCCATTTTTCTGCATAAGAGTTTCTGGTGCTGGGCCTCCTGGCCTCCAAAATAACATTCACAACTGCTTTAGAGAGAGGTGTGTTCTGAATGGTTACATTATCCGCCATGCAGCCAGATTTAGGGTTCTGAGTTGGCTGTGCAGGATCTGATTGTTTTGTTGGGTCAGTAAATGAGGAATTTGAGGTAATGACCAGGCTGGGCCTTGAGACAAGCTCTTTAGGATTGGGTACCAGTGGCTGGCGTGGCCAGTGTGGGGCAATCAGTATCATTTTTGGCTTCTCTTGTCTGACCTTTAGGAGTACCTTGGAGAGGAGAGGCAGTGGAGGAATGGCATATACTGTAAGGGTTTTCTAGCTGAATTACAGAGCATCCACTTTCCATGCTTATTTGTGATAAATCCTTGTGTAGAATCTCTGTAGTTGGCAGTTGTGAGGGGAAGCAAATAGATCTATGTCTGGGCATCCCCATTTCCTTTTTATCATGCTGAAGATTTGTGGATATAGTTTCCACTCATGAGGATCCATGAGGTTTCTGCTTAATTCGTCTGCCAGAGTATTTGTCTTTCCTGGCAGGAACTGTGCTTGCAGGTGTACTTGATAAGTCAATGCTGTGTTCCACAAAGTCATGGTTTGTCTGCAGAGGGGGTAGGAATGTGTGCCTCCCTGCTGGTTTATGTACCACATGACTGTAGCATTGTCAGTCTTTATCAGCAGTTGTCCTGGATGAAGTAGATCCTTGAAGGCTGTTAGGGCATTCTGTACAGCTAGCATCTCTTTTTGATTGATATGAAGATGCATTTGGCTTGCAGGCCATGTGCCCTGAATACATTTTCCTGCCATGTGGGCCCCCCAGGCATAATCTGATGCATCTGTTGTTAGTAACTGCCTGGCTGTGGGTAAAGTGAATGGCTGTCCCCAGGTCTGTGCCCACCATCAAAACTCCTGTTGCAGGCAGGGAATGAGGGTAAGTAATGTTTCCAGGCTGTGGCATTGTTGACTCGAAACACTTTTTAGATACCACTGTAGTTTCCTCATACGCAGTCTTGCATATGGAGTTAGAATGCAGGATGCCATGAAGCCCAAAGCCTGAAGAATTTTTCTTGCAAATAACTGGGTCTTTGTTGCCAACATTTCGAAGTAAGAAGTCAGTTGCCTTTGTTTGTCTGGCATGAGACCATCTGGGCAGTTGTATTTAAGCTTACACCCAGGAATATTATCTCTTGAGAGGGTACCAGTTTTGATTTCTTTTCGTTTACTGTGTACCCTAGGCAAATTAATAATCTTTTTACAAACGCCAGATGCTTCAGTATAATGTCCTTGTTCTCTGCTTGAATAAGGTAGTCGTCCAAGTAAGGATATATTTGGATTCCTCTGTCTGCAAAATGCAATTACTGGTGCCAGGCATTTTGTGAAGACCCTGGGCACAGTAGATATGCCAAAGGGCAGTGCAGAGAATTGGTAGTGCATTGAGCCAGCTGTGAATCTGAGGTATTTTCTGCAAGATTGTCTGATTGGGACATGCAGGTATGCCTCTTTGAGGTCCAAAGTTACAAGCCAAGCCTTCTTGCCCAGCATGGGCAGAAGCTGCTGCAGAGTCAACATTTTGAATTTTGGAACGTCCAGAAAAGTGTTTAGAATAGACAGGCCCAGTATTGGTCTCCATGCTTTGTCCTTTCTGGGTATCAGGAAAAGTCTTGAGTAAAATCCTTGTCCCTGCTCTTGCTGTGGTACTCGCTGAATAGCCCTCATGTCCATGAGGGATGAAACTTGCTTTTGTGTCTCTGCCCACTGATTGTGTGGCAGGTCTGGCATACCTTTTGTCTTTGGAAGGGTGTGAAAGTGGAACCTGTAGCCCTGAGAGACTATATTCAAAACCCATTTGTCCTGGGTGATCATGCGCCAATTTTGTGAAAAAAGTGCTAGTTTTCCCCCTAAGGGTGCTGCCAAAAGATAAGTGCTTGGCATTGGCAGAGGAAAGTTATTGGGACTGTTTCCTATATGGCTGTGATTTGTCTTCTCCGCTTTTGGAGGTAGAAGCAGCCAATTGTTTAGGTCTGTATGAGCCTTGGGGCTGGGATCTGCCTCTAGGGCTTCTGTATCTGCCTCTTTGTGGCTTGTCTGACACTGGAAGGACCATTTCTTAGAAGGTCAGTTCCTGCTAAATCTAGGTGGTTGTACCTGTAAAAAATCCTCAACTGTCTGCATAGATTTCGCTTTATCCTCTATTTTCTTTAACACCTCTACTGCCTTAACACCAAACAAAGTATCATGCTGTAATGAAGCATCCAATAATTTTTCTTTAACATGATCAGACAGATTCTGTTCCTTTAACCAAGCATGCCTTCTAATGACAGAACCCGTAACAGCGGCCCTGCAAGAGGCCTCCAGTGAATCAAAACCACATTGCAAAGTATGCTTTCCCACTTGTTCAGCTGCATGCAATAAATCCTGCATTTCCATGTTTTCAGAACACTCAGAATTTGTCAACATTTTCTGTTTAAACAGTGACATTAAGTATTGCTGATATTTGAGCATATGAAACTGACAATTTAAAGCCCTTACAGCCAAGGTAGCAGAAGTGTAAACCTTTTTCCCCCATCTGTCCAGAGCCCTAGAATGCCTATCAGAGGGTACAGGATTATTTGCAGTGGAAGCCTTGACCTCTTTGGGACCCCGAGATATAGTTTCTGGGTCAGCAGCAGGGTTTTTATATAGAAATTTATGAGAATCTGGAACCCTGTAGTATCTGTCGGGCTTAACAAGTGCAAGGGGTAAAGAGTCAGGAGACAGACCAGACTCTGAAAATACATCATCTACAATGTCTAGAACAGGTGGAATAGCAAGAGGTCTGTGCTGAGGTAGTAAAAGAAAGTCTGAGCCTTTTCTCAGATTCTGAGTAATCTTGGCTCTCCCAGTGAAAATGCTCCCTCATGGTATGTAGGGTTTCCCCAAAAGAATAATCCTCAGGAGGAGAGGCTGAAGGAATAGATTCTTCAGCATCAGAATCCTCATCGGGAGGAAGAAGAGGAGTCAGAGGAAATGGAAACCTGATCTGAAGAGTCATATTCTGTCTCTTGCCTAGGCCTCTTATCAGGAGGGGGATGGGAACCCCTGATCAAAGTAATTAGGTCTTCGGCCATTTTAAGCATCTGTTTCTTAGGCATGGAAGTCTATCCAGGAGAATGCTGTACTTGTTTCTTTGTCTTTAAAGCTGTTTTAGTCATTGCCTTTGAAGCTGAGGTTGGCTTGACATATAACTGTGTAGGTCTGAAAACACCCTCAGAAGCTGATGCCTGCTCAGCGGCTCCAGACCCATCTGAGGGAATAGTTTCAGAGTGTCCAATACCTTGAGTATCCAGAGGCCTAGTTGGCTCCACATGGGAGTCGGAAGTGGCCTGTGGCTCTGAGGTAGCGGGCATCAGGGGCTGCGAAAGAGCCTCACTGAGAACCAGTGAACCGGTGACTGGCCTAGCGGAGGTCTCGTCGGTTTTGGACCTCGGATACCTGTCCTTTTTCTTTCGTTTTTTATAAACTCCAGTCGTTGGCTGTTCCAACGGCATTATATAATTAAATCTTCAGCCAAAGTAATAAAAGGCAAAATCGTACCAACGCTTAATAGTGCGTTGGTTAAATCTAGCACAAAACCGACAGCTAGCAACGTCGTGGTCAAGGCCTAGGCAAGGAATACAGTAAGAATGAAAAGCCTTATGAGGTATTTGCTTCCCACAAGAAATACAATTAACTTTTTCTGACATTGGTCTGAAGCAAGAAAAAAGTTTCCCCAATGGGGTACTTAGCTTTAATGAAGACTTCGGATCTGAAATTCGATTTCGAAAATCTCAGGAGTCGGCCGACCGGCACTTGCGAACTGCTTTTGCTTCGGGCATCACGCAGCAAGAAAGACTGGAGAAAATGGCATTGGCTGCATCTTTTATACCTCTGGCGCACTGACGTCAGGGAAGAGTTGACAGCAACCGATGCCGGACCAGGACTTTGGAATTCAGGCCGACTGTGGGTAGCCTGCCAGCAAGATAACCCAAGTGTAATGACTGCAACAGTGAAACACGATGAACATCGGAAGTATGGACTGTAGCGTGACCATTCGGAACTTCTCTTTTCTCACAAATTGGTTGAGTCTGCTGAGATCCAAAATGGGTCTCCAGTCCCCTGTTTTCTTTGGAACCAAAAAGAATCTTGAGTAAGTTTCGAATCCTGTCTGGTCTGCTGGGACTGGCTGGATGACTCATACCTCTATTGCTGCTCGTCCCATGTGACTGGGTGGAACGTCTGGGATTTTTTTGACAGGAAGGGGCTGAGTGGAGAACGGTATGAAACACCCTCAGGAAATGATACTTTGTACCCAACTGTCGTTTGTTATATTTAGCCAGGCTTTTGGGTACAATGTTAAGCAACCCCCGACTGCCTCCAGAGTAGGACAGCCAGGCCTCCCTTCAGGAGCGCTGATGGGACTGACCAGAGAATTGATCTCCGTCACCCTGGTGTTGCGGACCCCCTCTGCCGCGAGGGTGGCATCTTCCATTGAAACCTCCTCCCCTGCCTCTGGAGGGGAGCTCTCCACGTGTCTTGAAAGGAGTCTTGGGCTTTCCAGAGCCACATCTTTCCTCCCCTCTGACCTTTGGAAAGGGTTGAGTGGAGGTAGAAAAACAGACTCCAACGGCAGAGTCTTTCCTTCTTGCTCACACCTGGTCAAAGTCTGCTTCACCTTTGGCTCAAACAAAGATGAGTCGTCAAATGGGGTATCAGTAAAGGAAGACTTGAAGGGTTCTGCAAAGAAACAGAGCCGCATACAGGCATGCCTACGGAGAGCGATACCTGTACCTTCGGCTCTACTCGAACCATGAGCTGCGTAAGATATGAGACGCATGGACGAGTTGACTTATTGAATTGAGGGTAGAGAGCTGAGTGGCAATCTTGTCGGATTCACTCGAAGCTACAGCACCATGAAGAGTATTCTCCCAACTCCTTAAGGAGATCTTTCTGCAGTCTGGTAAAATGTGTCAAGTAGTTCAGTGATCCAAGTGAGAAAGTCGCTGAACTGAACATGCGTTTCCCATATCTATCCATGATCCTAGATTCTCTGTTAGGAGGATGGATAGATGAGGAAATCTCAGACATTTCCTTTTTGGTGGCTGCTGCCACCACCATGGCATCAACAGGGACTCCCCGAACAGGTTCCATAGATTCTGGTGACTCCCATGCCCTATGAGAGACCACATCTATAAGCTCATCGTAGGGCGGAGATACCCAAGAGGTGGAAGGCTGAGACCCGAACACCTTCAGGAGAACCGACTCATCTTCAGTAGGGCTCTTGGACTGCCAATCACCCCTCTGCCTAAGAATTTCAAGAATCTCCGCAAAGGAGATGTCCTCAGATGGGGATCTAGGGGACCCTTCTGATTCATCCAAGTCGGTGTCCGATGTGAGAGACTCCTGGGGGAGACCAAATGCCTCCTCTTGCATAATCTCTTCCTGAGAACCTCTTCAGGGGGAACTTTTGGAGAGGTCTCGGAAGAGCAGGGAGCGCCCTGTGGGGGTTACCTGAGGCTCAGGGCATCTACGCTTGGGATGACAGGAGGAGACAAACTGACACAGGCACTTTATTGGAAGAAGAGGCCAGACCTTGAGATGAGGAAGTCTTAGGAGACAACACTCGCCTCATGACTTTGAATGCACCTCGGCTCCGATGAGGAGTCGTCGATGGATCCAACGGAGCCGTGATCTCCTCCCGCACCGAAGCCGTGGGTTCCGAGCTTGAAGTAGGAGCCGAGCTCACCCGAGCCGAGGCCCCGAGAGGAAGAGTCGACACTGACAAGTCGGTGTGATTATTCCCCCCCCGGGACCCGACCAGAGTGTGACGGCTCCTAGAGTCCCCAGTAGACACAGAGAACATCCGAGCAGATGGAGCTGACGACACTGGAGCAGGTGTAGGTTCCAAGGGATCCACAATCATCAGGCCAGCCTCATCTGGCTCCAAAGGTCCGGTATGGCTAGGAGGAGGAGCAGACAATTCAAGAGTAGTGGTCTTAGGCTCCGACGGTTGGGTCTGAGCCGACAGCAATTTAGCTAGGCCTGGTGCCTTTAAGAGTTTCTGAACCAGCCGGTCCATATCCAGATCAGAAAGGCTGACAGAGGACCTGGAAGAGTGAACAGATGGAGCCGACTGAAGCAATATGGATGGAGGTTTTTCGGCAACCGGTTCCAGAGCAGTGTCCCGGTTCTGAACAGAGCAGACTGTCGGCTCTGAAGGCAGTGGAGCCGAAGTCACCACACTTTCTGATCTTTTCCCTTTTTTTGACTTAGATTCAGTGGAAGATTTGGATGATTTGTTGGCTCCATCCTGGTCAGACAATGCCCCCGAAAAGGGGTGTTTGATAATACCCCCATCAATTAACTTCCTCTTCCTTTCTGCTAGCACTCTGGTGGAAAAGGAGTGACAGATACAGCATGACTCTTGCAACTGCACCTCACCCAAACAGCAAACACAATGTACATGGGCATCCATGACGGACATTTTCTGTCCGCAGTCTGGGCATTTTTTAAACCCACACTTTGAATGTTTGTCTCTTTCTTCAGACATTTTACAATTTCCACTAAATGGAACACACTATTTAACTAAGAGTTATTTTAGAAATATTAACTAACTAACTCATACACAGCCCAAAATGAGCAACTATCAATATAAACAGGATTAAGTAATCCAATAACAATAGTCCCAACAGGGAACTCTAACAAGTAAAGAAAAGGATCCTAAGGCCAAAGGGCTGAAAGCAAAGAAAGATTTACTGAGGAAAGGGGTTGAACACAGAAAAAACAACTATCTACTAGCTAGTAATATCTATTATTAGAAATAGATCAAAGATATATAAAAACTGAAATATAAAACTTGCTGAAAGTTGAAAACTCCCAACAAAGTCTCGAGCAACGCTGGAAACCAAGAGATCCGTGCCGCGGCAAACTATATCTGAGGTAATTCCAGCAGTGCATTGTGGGATAACAGGTGGGGTCTCAAGCTACTGGAGAACTTTGAGCTTGCTAGTCGGCCGTGTCGGAGCAGAGGATCAGCTCCGAACCCATCAGTGAAGAACGAACGGCGAGATTGAACAACTTTACATGTATAAATTTTAAAAATGTTCTCATCATACTACTCCACCTGCAGTGACACACTATAAAAAAATACTACTTGACTGGATTTTAACCAATAAACCAAACCATGGGTACCAGGCAAGTGGTCTATCAGTCACACTAAGTGACCATGTCCCTACATTTCTAGTTAGGAAGAAAATACATATCCAAACCAGCATCTCTCATACATAGACCCATAGCAAAAAGTATTTCTCCTCTGACACTTCAATTTACTACTACAATACTGCAATAGGTCCCCATTAAATAAAACTGCAACTAGACCTAGCTGTAGAATACTTCAATAACAAATTCCTTGAAATATTAAATAATCTTGCCCCCCTTAGCAAAATTCACCAAAAATCCAAACAGCTACCATAGCTTTCTAATGAAACAAAACAACTAATGAAACAAAGGAATAGGGCTTGGTCACTATACCATATGACCAAAAACAACAATCTCACCCTTTACAAGCAACTTAGAAACCATGCTAAGAAAAAAGTCACCAGTGATAAAAGAACCTACTTCCTCACCTGCCAACAAAAATACCAGCACAACCCACAAAAATTCTGGCAGAACATCAACCACCTCCTTAACCCCGGTAAAACCCCATACCCCTGCCCTCCTCACTATTAATATCATTGTGTCCTTAGCCACCCAGTTCAATTCCCACTTCAACTCTATCACTTCTCTCTTAGACAATAAAACAAACTCACCACTCACCGTCTCCTCCCCAACCTCTAATGTCACAAATTTCTTCTCCTTTAGTCCCACTCCAACTTCCTACATAAAAAACTCCTATGTAAATTAAAACTTTGCTGCTTGGCTGCCGACCAGCTTCCAAACGAATACCTAAAACTAGCTGCTCCGCCCATCGCCTACCCCATATCATTGCTAATCAACTGCTCTCTCTCGAAACAGTACGTTCCTAAATTATGGAAAAGTTCTCATACCATACCACTACATGAGGGTGGACCATCTAGGAGACATTACTTTTGTCCCATCGCCATTCTATCCCATAAAGCCAGAATCCAAGAAAAATTTATCTACCGGCAACTCATGAAACACCTCACTGTCAACAACCTACCCTCCAGTGCACAGCATGGTTTCAGGCCTAAACATAGTACTAACTCCGTCCTCATAACCTTTACAGAGACCATTCGCCACCTCAAAATGAAAAACAACTAGTCTCAGCTATTTTCTCAGACACTGTGTCAAAAGCTTTTAACACAGTGTCTCATCAGCTACTCAACAAATTTGCCACTTACAATCTCAATACCACACCCCTAACATAGTTTCACAGTTATCTATCCGATTGTCAACAGGCGACTAAATGGACAAACAGACTCTCCCCACTACTACCAGTCACCACAGGGGTACCCCAAGGCTCCATATTTGGGCCCCTCCTCTTCATCATATTTACCAACAACCTGAATGCTGCCACCAAACATGCCGTCATCCAACATGCAGATGACTCCTGTCTTATCTGATCAGCCCACTTCCCACAAGAACTCCAACACAAAATGCAATCTTTCCAAGACAGTGAAAAGTACCTCACCAGCCACCAACTCATCCTAAACCCAAATAAGACCAAGCTCATAATTTTCTCTAATAAATCTTCCAAACCCAACAGCACATCCCTCTCCATACTATCTAACATTACAAAAATTTAATCCACCAATCAGACCAAGCTGCTTGGGGTAACCATAGATGGTTCACTTAAAGTTGATAAACACATCTGTCTTACAATCAAAAAAATCCACTCTAAACTAGGAGCTCTATATAGGATTAACTCTTATCTTACACAACAAGCTAGACTTGCCACTGTAAGATCGCATTTGCTACCCACCCTCCTATACTGCTCTGAGATCTTTACTAACCTATCAAAAACTGACCTAAATAAACTAGGTTTCTGCTATAACAGAATAGCTAAGTTTGTCACCAATCAACCTCACAGAACACACCATTGCTCAGTTCTCAGACAGCTCAACTGTGTGGAGCTTCCCAACCTATTAGTACTAAAACAACTTTCACTTGCCCATAAAATCATATTTAACCCTACCGAATGCCCAGCTCTATCAAACCTAGTCCAGCCAAACACAAACTGTAGACTCCTCAGGCCATCCAACAAACTAATGCTAAAAGTAACCCAATCTTACAACTATCATGGAGACTCCCTCTACTCCCATAAAATAGCCAAAGACTGGAACAACCTTCTTCAACATATAATAAAAAAACTCCAACCTGTCCACATTTAAAACTACCCTGAAAGACTATTTAAATAACTGACTATGCCCCTGTATTGCTCCTGACTAATTCTCTTCCAATTTTTCCACTCATCTCTCACATGATAGCCCAAATAGTGCTCATCCCACATAGGGCTATTCTACTCTCGGTCTTATCTTTATTAATATTTGCTCTTTCAGATGTGACTCACCTTTGTAAAACTACATGACTTATGTACTTCCATTACAGTGTAAAAACAAAAAGTGTACCTATATGCCTGAACCATGCATGTTTGTTGTTATATTTTGTTATATTTTATTATAATTTGTTACATTTTATTTTAATTTGTTACACTTATTGCATATTGTTAGCAATGTACTACTTATACTATTTTTTACTGCTTGGTATCTTCAATAATGTGTATTGTGGAGATTTTCTCACCGGGTCACCGCTGAAAACGGGTTTCCAACCCAGTCAGACACTACCCAGTTAACAAATGTAAATATATAAAATAAATATATAATAAATTAAGAGTGAAAGACAGCTACATGGGGTCTTGGGGATGAAGGTATGGCAAATACAGCATAATGTATGGTTATAGGTAAGCCCCAAACAAGAGAGAGACAGCTAGTGGCTATTCTTGTGTGGAATCTGTCTCCCACATTGGCTCTTGCCTTTCCTGGATGACATGAAACCCTCACAACAGAAGCAGTAGCAAGAGAAAAAAGAACAAAAACCCATGAAGCAATTGTCTGAAAAGTAGACCAGCAGCAAACGACTCAGGCAAATGGATTCGACGATCAAAGATTACGTTCAGACTGTGGTAGAGAAGTTCTACTTTTATGGCCGACATACACCTAAGCCATTCGTGTGACATCTCGCATACTAGCAGTACTTAAAAGGTCTTGTATACTGGCCGGATGTCAGGTCACCCATGGCGGAGGATCCGTCATGTAAAGAATACAGTAACATTAGAATAGAAGGAAATTCACTGTAACATCATTTGTTTGAGTATAGAGATTACTGCTAAAGCAGAATGGTTTTCTATACGAAAAAAGTAAGAATGGACAGCTGCCCTTCTGACCCAAATTCCAGAATTCTTCAAATGTCCCTGATGTGGATGAACTGCTCTCCTTCTTGGAATACTGGTCAAATGTATAGCTAAAAGGTGGAGCATCCCACACAATCTTCAGCTCTTTCTTGCTCCAAGAATCAGTCAGTCGAAAATCCATCAGCTTGCCAATACCATCTAGGTAAGTTACTGGATTTGCTGGTAATCATGAGGCTCATGACATCATCAGAAAACCTTGCAAGTAAGTGTGCCTGAGTAAGACAAATTCTAAATAAAGACTACTACTACAACTATTACTACCACTACCTACTACCAATGACCATTTTGCTTTGAGCAGACTATAACATTATCATTGAGAAGTGCAGCATTTGTAGTGAGAAAAATGGGCTCCACTGGGCACAAACCTTTTATGACATTCACAGAAAACCTTACAAATAAGTGTGAAAACCTTACAAATAAGTGTAGTTGCAAGACATAAATTCAACCTAAGGACTACCACTTAAAGTTTCTGTTTTGTTTAGGGAAGTGCATGACAACTCCTGTGAGCAGTGTGTCACTTAACAGGAAAACTCCACCTCCGATAGACATAAACCTTAGGGGGTTCTTATAATACACAAACCCTGTGGTGCTTGCACAATGGGTGTTCATCCCTTCCCCTCACTGGGAGAATCACCTATTTGCGGACAAACCAAAAACCTTGTCAAAAGACTGCTGAGAAAAAAAAAAAAGTAGACTCGCTACAATATATAGAAGCTGTTCTTTCTTCACAACTTTACCCCCATCACTCTGTGCAGGAAGACAATGGACAATTGATTTGCTGCTGCCAGGCCTCTGTGCCTCTTCTGAAGTAGTAATGTCTGTAATGTCACTAGATTGCAAACACATAAAAACATTGGCCTTTGATTATTGCAGCTACCACAGACACAGACACACACAGGGCTTAGGATATCTCTAACACTTTTGGTGGCAAAAAAAAACGGAACAAAAACTAACACTACTCAGTGTTCAGTCAGCACAGGCCTCTCAAAAACAGCAAGGGAAATTTCCTAATTTGGCCTAACTGCCTATTAAACTCCCACCACCTCCCACTTCTGTTAGGAAGTCAGAAATCACATGAAGGTAGTACTTCCCTTTGGAGTAGAAGGCTGTGGACCCTTTGGAGCAGAATGAAGGGGAGACAATCCTGGCAAATCAATAGCTGAGACTGAAGTGCAGCCTAATGCACTTACTTGCCTTTGGAAGAATACATAGGCCATTGGCCTTGACTTGAGTTCAGTCTGCTTGACTTGGCACTTGGCAGTTCAGGAAAAGTAAAACAGTAGGACAACCTGCTGATTCAACAATTTCACCTAGTAGTATAAATATCGCCTTAGGTCACCCTGATAAGAATAGCTACTAGTCCAGTGGACCCCCCTGGTCCCAAAGGACAGACAGATAGCCTTAAGTATAGATAGATAGATTAGATAGATAGATAAGATAGATAGATAAATATTTAATTTAGAGAATGGTATATAAGTAGCTCCAAAAACACAAAAAAAGAAAGGAAGTTCTCCCCTTGACTTTTCTGGAGTCTGAGACTTAGAACTAGTTCCTACCTGATTTTTTGGATCTGGGCTTGTGCAATGTAGACATTAGATGCACATGTTGGATCCTTTCCCTTTCTCCATCAGTTTTTTTTTCTGGTCATGTAATCTGGTGAGGTACATATCTACATTGTGGGCAGGTGGTGTCATAGGCTCATATGTGTCATCTATAGAACCCTTGGCTCTAGATGATTATGTACATTAATGGAAAAAGTGACACCTTTAAAAAATGGGAAAAGGGGGAAAAAGATGTGGATGGAATAGACTAGGGGAGTGCAGGTCAAAATCACATAAAATCACATTAGATCTATTAGGCATGGAATAGCACAATATTTAGCAAGCCCCTATTTTCACTGCTATCCAAAAACATTTGAACCAGTATCCTGAAACTCAAATCTCTGCTGCCAACAACTAAGAAACCTGATGGATTTTATTTTGTTTTGTTAATATACACATTGTACCATGGATATTTAGCTTTGTGACCGGCGTGTTGTCCCTGAATGCAGCTATGGGATACTGACTTATGGGGATAACACCCCACTCTATATGATATATGATAACGCAAGTTATGGGCTTTCTTTTACCACAAATAACAATTTAACGGCCACCACAATTGTAATATCTACCTCGAAATATCACACATTAAGAAAAACACAATGGAAAAGGATCCAGAAACAACCAGAGATGTATGGCAGATGGCACATTAGATAAGGCACAATGAGACAGTAACAGAAGATATGAGAATAGGGCATAATGAGGGAGACTGTGTAAGATGCATGTATGAGGATGCAAAACATTGTCGCCTATGGGGAAACAAAGTGGGCCTACTGTGTAAGCATGCCCTGCAACTAGACCAACCAATATTGCCAAGTGCTAAAGCTGCCAAAAAAAAAAATGGCCTCAAAAAGAAATCTGCTGCCTGGGCTCCTTCTCCACAAATAAAAGAAAAACAAACACTCTAAAGGAAGATGAGATCACACACTAAGCCAAACAACTACACCCTCCTACAGCCAAACCCCACCAATCTACGTCAATTTATTTTACAGAAATGGAGGGGCTGACCAAGTTAAACACAGGAGGCATTTGAAATGAAAACATGGAGAGGAGGCAGCTAGACTTCACTTACGGTGGAATAGAAATTAATAAACGAAAAAAACACCAGTCCAAAAAGATGCAGCTAGGCAAAGAAGCTTTTAATCCCAAGAAAATGAATGCCAACAAAATGGTTAACAGCTGTTTTCGTCACAAAATAATCATAGACTTCATCAGATAAAACCACAGTGTTTAAATACAATTTAAAAAACAAAAAGAACCAATCAGTACCATGTTTTAATAATTAATTTTTTTTATACCTGGTCGTTTATTGTGCATTTGAAAATGAGCCAATGCAGTTGCATCTGGCCCCTATAAGAATTAACTGAGGCAATACAATGTGGCAAAAGTCAGTTCTGCAAGTCATTACAGCTAGCTTATGTCCAGCATAATTACCAAGTTTTAACTGAGCATCTGAAGGAAGAGGTCAAGACAGGAGAAACCACAATAGCCCATGGAACAGTACTGAAGCACAAAAACATAACAGATATAAAATAAATTGTCTTTTCATGAGCATAATGGGACCTGTAGTCCTTTATCTGGTATGAGCAGTTTCACATTGATTGTAACTTGTCCTATGCTGGCAGTAAGTAAAGTGGCTAAGATTCAAATTCCAGTGATAAACTGCTATCTTAGAATTAACAGTTATGTTGCCAGCCACATTAGAAAATAAGAAATCTGGCAGCAAGAACATCCCCCAAAGGGGGATCCCCCTCCAGGACAACCCCCTTTCTTTCCAAAACAGTTGATGCAAGATACTTTGACAGAGCTCAAAGTGTCAGGAAGTAAACTGGAAGAGAAAGGGCTCAAACAAATATGAGAAATCTTCTCTGATCAGTGTGAAAAGCACCATAGAGGTACGTGTCTGTCCATCATCAGTAGGTATACCCCACATCTGCAGAGACTACTATACTGACCAACACTGTGCTTCTCTAAAGATGGTGGAATACCTGCTTGACTCTACAATACTAATCATTTTTGAGTGCAGGTAGTTCTGAGTCTAGTTTGAAAGAAGCAAGTGGGAAGACATCAAACAGCTCAAACTCTAACAAGACTGATATATGCTTTGTCTTCAGGCTGAGGAGGTCTGAACATTTCTTCTTCATATCCAGCATCTCTAGCACCTCACACTTGAAATTTTCTCTTATCCTCAGAGTTTTGACAAATGACATACCTTCAGGCAGGAAACTAAATGAGACTCTTTCCTGTCTGAATTATAACCAAGAGTGGACGCCATAAGAGTCCTACAAGCTAAGTTTTCTCTCTCACCCTCTCCAAAGATGATTTTGAACCAGTGGTCTCTGCAGCATTCCTCTCACACCAACTATTCCAAGGGCGCTGACATTGAGGTCTACTGAAATGGTACTTGCCACTGCAGGAAAAGGTCTCCAGCTGACCGTGTCAGGTCCTGAATAAACTCCAACTGGGAAATGGATACCAGGAACGAGGCTATAGACTAAGGCTTAGTTCACTCCAGGGATACCGGCCTACATGACATAAAACCCCCATTAAACTATGCTTGGTGGGATACCTTGATCTTGCTCTTAGAGATCATAAGAGCACATGGAAATCTTTTTCCTTCTGGAATAGCACCACAAACTGCGGCAGATCATCAGCCATTCTACTGAACAGAGAAAGCAGTGTACCTTACTTATGGTATGCACTTATAGTGGGAGAACATACTAGAAACTGCCGGCATACTTGCCTCCAAAGGGGATATATATGGTGGCTGTAATAAGAGATATCACTATCAATGACTGGTAACCACCTTGAGCAAAAACTATACCTCAGGAACCACATATGGTTGCTCTACAAATCCACTAGCAAAAATCAAATACTGCACAGTAAGAACAGAAATAAGTAAAGATTTTTCCCCAATGGGGAACTTTTCTCTCAAAGTCTTTACAACAGGAGCTCTGGGGCCAAAGCCAATGAGCAAATGCAAGCTCGCACGCCAAACAATACAAATGCCCATGACAAAAGGAACTCAAGCTGGCACGGGCCTTCATCTTTTAACCAAGAAGCTGCCCTGTTTTCTCATGTAAGGAGCTCATCACTACTAATTCAGAGCTCTGGAAGTTGGGATGCTCAGTGGAAGTCAACCCGCAGTTGATTCACATGCTTCAAGGAATACTAAGTGCAGCAGTGATCCATACAAAGAACATCTATTTCCTTCAGAACTAGGAGGATGTGGAAACAGAACCTCCAACTACATGCAGAATACAGAATGGGAGTCTTGGCCTTTCTCAAGAGCTTTGCTAAGAGTCTGGATTTTAAGTTGAGTTCCTCCTGATGTACAATAGGAGAATTCTAAGATGCGGCAGAATGACTATGTCCAGATCCTACTGATCCTGTATGCTGGTTCTCCAAATTAGAAGCAACATGGAAAGCTGCCCAAGGATGGCACAGAAGAGAACCCATCCTCCTCAGAAAATGTCAACAAAGGAATGGGCAAAGCCATGTGATGCTTTACTGTTTTGTTCAATCTGCAAGAAGGTGTTTTCCTCTTTCGTGGTCAGATTAAGAATAGGAGGAAAATAAATGCCCAAGAAAAATCATAAAGGTCCTCTAGAGTGGTTAGGTCTTATGCACCTCTCAAAAGATCATCCAGCAAGTCTTGAGAGGCTTTCCCAAAGAGAAAGTATAGTTGTGTACACTTACCATAAATGTAGATGTTCGAGTATATTCTCTGTTGCAGTCATTACATTTGGGTTATCTGCCTGTAGGTAGCCCTCAGCCGGCCTGAATACTAGAGTCTTGGATCCCTGCATCAGATGCTCTCTCTTCTTCCATGACTTCAGGTCATCAAGGGTATAAAACATGCAGCCGATGCCATTACATCAGTTTTTCTTGCCGCAGATGTCAAGTGCCCCTACAATGGGAAGCAATTAAGAAGTTATGTACTCACCATAATGTTCCATGTGAGTTGTTCCATCTCGCCTTCATTCTTCAATGATAGGTTCGGAGCCGATCCCTCGGCTCTGACATGGCTGTTAGCAAGCTCAAGGTTTTCCAGTTGCTCGAGACCCAGCTCCTTATCCCATAATGCACTACTGGAATTACCTCAGATCTTGTTTGCTGCGTGTACTATAGCCTTATAAAAGGACTACTTTCCTAAGAGAGGGAAAAAGGAAGGAATTTAATTACCAGGATGAGACCAACATCTAGGTCAACTGTCAGCCAGGTGGGGGATGGAGGGAGGGACGTGAGAATTAAGGCAAGATGGAACAACTCACATGGAACATTATGGTGAGTACACAACTTCTTAATGTGAAGTTGTTCAATCTCGCCGTTCATTCTTCACTGATGTTTAGCGTCCCTAGCACCCTCAATCTTGGGTGGCTCACAGGAGTATATTTTTCAGGACCGTAGAACCAAAGGAAGCCCTGTCCCTGGAGGCCTTATCCACCTTGTAATGAGTGATAAAGGGATGAGGCTCAGACCAAGTGGCTGCAGCACAGATGTTGTCACTGGGCAATTTGGCTTGAAATGCAGAGGATGTAGAAACTGCTCTGGTTGAATGAGCTTTAATTCTGTGTAGTAAGGGCATATTAATTGCTGAATAAACATAAGTGATACAATCAGACAGCCACTTAGAAAGGGTTGTTTTAGCCACCGGAATACCTTTCCTGGCTTCAGAAAAGGAAACAAATAGTTGGTCTGATTTTCTAAAATCTTTTGTCCTAGCCTAATAATATCTGAGCTGTCTATGAACGTCTAGTTTGCGCAGCATATACTCTAGTTTGTTGGAGTGGTTGGGGAAAAAGACTGGCAATTCAATGACTTGATCGATATTAGACTCAGAATAAACTTTAGGTAAAAAGGAAGGATTTGACCTGCGAGATACTCTATCAGCATGAAAAATCATATAAGGAGCTTGAAGCTCTGACACTCTGCGGCCGGAAGTAATGGCCACTAGAAAAATGGTTTAGCACAACGAATATTTGAGATCACAAGATGATGCAGGTTCAAACAGGGGGAGAATTATGCAAGATAACATGAAACTCAATTCCAGCGGGAATAAGGAGTTTTTACTGGAGGCCTCATGTGAAAGGACCCTTTAAGAAAAGTCTTGGACAACTTGGGGGCCATAACATTTAGTCCATCTACTCCAACATGGAAATTAGATATGGCAGCTAACTGGACCCGAATTGCAGCCGCTGCCGCTCCTTCATTAAAGATAACAGTTAAGAATTCCAATATAGATGTCAAGGGAGCATGAAAAGGATCAATGTTCTGTTTGGAAGCCCAAATGGAAAAATCTCTTCCACTTACTACGATATAATCTCTTGGTGGAAGGTTTGTGAGAAGACAAAAGGATTTGCCTTGTGTCATAAGAAAGGTTGTGAAGCCTGGCTATGTGGGGAACTGGAGCAGCCAAGCTGTCAGCTTCAGGGACAGCAATGAAGGGTGGAGATCCCCTGATGGATGTGTCAGAAGGTCTGGAACTGGGTCCAGAATCCATGGATCCTCCAAGAGATGATGATAAAGAAATGGGAACCAAATCTGCTGAGGCCAATGGGGGGCTATAAGGATGACGGTCCTTCCCAGCGACTTTGCTTTCTGTAAAAATCTTGGTATTGGAGGAAATGCATATAGGAGACCCGGGGGCCAATCATATACAAGTGCGCCTCTTGGGGGTTTGTCCTGGAGGGGGAATCAGGGTGAAGTAGCTTCTGCATTTGGTGTTGATGTGACTGGCAAAAAAGTCGCAGCAAGGCTGGCCCCATTTGCGGAAAATCCTGTCCGCAATGTCCTGATTGAGGGACCACTCATGTGGCAACAAAATTGCCCTGCTCAGTTTGTCTGCTATCACGTTGGATCTCCCCGGTATGTGCACTGTCAACAGAAAGCACTGGGATGACACAGCCCACTGCCAAACTCTGATGGCTTCTCGGCAAAGAGGGTAAAACTTGGTCCAGCTCTGTTTGTTCAAATATCAGACCACTTACATGTCTGTCTGAATTGCAATTGTCCCTAGAGGAACAGAGTCATGAAAGTATTGCAATGCCAGAAGTACTGCTCTCATCTCTAGAACACTGATATGCAGATGTAATTCTTGATCCATCCATGTGCCTTGGGCAGTCTTTCCCTTAAAATGCCCCCCCCCCCCCACCCTATCAGGGAAGCTTCTTTGGTCACAGTGGCCATCAGCGGGGGTAGTACAAATGGACATCCTATTGTGACATGAATCGACATCAACCACCACTGAAGGTCTCTCTTGCAAGAATATGTTATCACAATCATATGCTTCATTGGAAGTTCCTGATAAGACCATTGAGTGAACAGTAGCCATTGAAGAATCCACATATGCATCCTTGCTAATGGTATGGTTAAGATTGCTGTTGCCATGAGACCCAGTACTTTTAAGACCTCTGCTGCTGGAGCTCTGTCTTTTGACACCAGTGAGTTGACATGTTGGTGAAGAAGTGAGACCCTCTCGACAGGTAGACGCAGAGTGGTGGTTGAAGTGTCTAACTCTGCCCCGATAAAGACTACATGCTGCAATGGTGACAAGGCAGACGTTTCTAAGTTGACAGTAATGCCTGAGTGGTTGCAGTGTGTCAGAGTGGATTCTCTTGCCCGAATTAGTTGATGCCTGGTGGTGGAGGTAAGGAGCCAATCGTCTAGGTACGGAAACACCTGGAATCCTAGACGTCTCAAGTGAGCGGTGACCACTGCCATACATTTGGTGAACACTCTGGAGGCTGTAGTGAGACCAAAGGTCAGGGCTTGGAATTGATAGTGATTGGCTCCCAGCCAGAAATGCAGATGATCTCTGGATGGCCTGGCCATCTTTATGTGGTAGTACGCATCCTGGAAATTGAGCACATCCAATTGTCTTTCCCTAAAAAGGGGAAGTATGGACTGAAGCGTGACCATCCGAAACTTCTCTTTCTTGACAAATTGGTCGAGTCTGCCGAGGTCCAAAATGGGTCTCCAGTCCCCTGTTTTTTTTTGGAACCAAAAAGAATCTTGAGTAGGTTCTAAATCCTGTTTGGTCTGCTGGGACTGGCTGGATGACTCTTTCTAGCAAATTGTGACCTCTATAGTTGCTTTCTCCCTGTGAATGGGTGGAACGTCTGAGGTTCTCCTGACGGAGGTGGGAGGAGAGGAGAACAGTAAGAAGTACCCTCTGGAAACGATACTTTGTAGCCATCTGTCTTCTGTTATGTCCAGCCAGGCTTCTGGGTACAAAAATAAGCGACCCCCGACTGCCTCCAGAGTAGGACAGTCGGGCCTCCGCTCAGGAGCGCTGGTAGGGCTGACCAGAGAAATGATCTCTGTCACCCTGCTGTTGCAGACCCCCTCAGCCGCGAGGGCGGCGTCTTCCATTATAACCCCCTCCCCTGCCCCTAGAGGGAATTTCACCACGTGTGTCCTGAAAGGCTCCTTGGACTTTTTGGAACCACATCTTCCCTCCCCTTTGGCCCTTGGGATAAGGCCGAGTAGGCGTGGAAAAACGGACTCCTATAGCAGACATAGTCTTTCCCTCTTGCTCACACCTGGTCAATGTTTCCTTTACTTTAGGCCCAAACAGACATGAGCCATAAAACAGGGTATTCACAAATGAAGATATGAAAGGCTCCGCGAAGGAACAGAGGCGCATCCAGGAGTGTCTACGAAGAGCAACTCATGTACCTGCTGCCCTACTAGTACCATCAGCTGCATATATGAGACGCATGGATGAGTTTACAATTGAATTGAGGGTAGCAAGCTGGGTGGCACCTTTGTAGGAAGCACCTGCAGCTACCGTCCCCTGAAGAGCATCTCCTAACTCCTTAAGGAGATCTCTCTGCAGTCTGGTAAAATGGGTCAAATAGTTCAGTGATCTAAGTGCGAAAGTCGCTGAACTAAACATGTATTTCCCATATCTATCCATAATCCTAGACTCTCTGTTAGGTGGATGGATAGACGAGGACGTCTCAGATATTTACTTTTTGGTGGCTGCTGCCACCACCATGGCATCAACAGGGACTCCCTTGGTCAAAAAGGACTTATCTACTGGGGCAGAAATTAACTTGTTAGGCCTCCTAGGGACAGGTTCCATAGATTCCGGTGACTCCCACACTCTACGAGAGACCAGGTCCATAAGCTCCTCATAGGGTGGAGACACCCAAGAGGTGGAAGGCTGAGAACTGAAAGCCTTCAGGAGAAGTGACTCATCCTCAGTAGGGTTCTTGTAATGCCAATCGCTCCTCTGCCTAAGGATCTCAAGTATCTCTGCAAAGGAGATATCCTCAGAGGGGATCGGGGGGACCTTTCTGACTCATCTAAGTCAGTGCCAGATGTCAAAGACTCCTGTGGGGAGTCCAGATGCCTCCTCTTGCACACTCTTTCTGGGAACCTCCTCAGCGGGAACATCCGGGGAAGTCTCAGAAGAGCAGAGAGCACCCAGTGGGGCTGCCGGAGGCTCAGGGTCTCTACGCTTGGAGCCGATGGAAACAGAAGCAGACACAGGCACCTTAGGGGAAAAAGAGACCAATCCTGATGTCGAGGAAGTCTTAGGAGGCAATACTCGCCTCATGGCTTCAAAGGCATCATGGCTCCGATGGGAAGGAGTCAAAGGACCCTAAGGAACCTCAAGCCCCTCCCACACAGAGGCCATGGGCACCGAGGCCGAGGTAGGAGCCGAGCTCATCCGAGCCAAAGCCCCGAGAGGAAGAGTCGGTACCTACAAGTTGGTGCAACTACCCTCCCCGGACCCGACAGGGGAATGTCGGCTCCTACAGTCCCCGGTCTGCGCCGAGGATGTCCAAGCAGATGGAACAGACAACACTGGAGCAGGTGTTGGCTCCAAGGGCTTTTCAATTATCAGGTCAGCCTCCTCCGGCTCGAAAAACCCAGTACGGCTCGGAGGAGGAGCAGTCAATTCCGGGATAATGGTCTTCGGTTCAGACGCTAGGGTCGGAGCTGACAGCAATTTAGCTAGGCCTGGTGCCCTTAACAGCTTCTGTACCAGTTGGTCCATGTCCAGATCAGAAAGACTAACAGAGGACCTAGACGAGTGCACCGACGGTGCAGATTGGAAAATAGGAGACAATGGCAACTCTGATACCGGCTCCAGAACCGTGGACCAGATCAGAGAAGAAGGGACACTCTGCTCTGAAAACTGTGGAGCCAATGACCCAGCATCCTCACTTTTCTTAGATTTTTTTGTGGCTTTTGATTCTCCTGAGGATTGGGAAGAACGAGAGGACTTACTGACCCCATTCTGGTCACTTAACGCCTCGGCAAAGGGGTGTTTTAGTAAACCCTTGTCCACCAATTTCCTCTTCCTTTCTAATGTAACCCTGGAAAAAAAGGAGTGACATATGCTGCACAACTCTTGCAAGTGAAGAGCTCCTAGACAGTATATACATTGCACATGAGTATCAGTAACGGACATCTTTTGTCCGCAGTCTGGGCATTTTTTGAACCCAGAGTTAGGATGCTTTTGTTTTTCTTCAGACATGTCCAATAACCAAAAACCACTATCCACAATAACGAAGTGAAAGGCTAGCTAGTAGTGATAGGAACACAACCACCAATTAACACTGAAACAATGGCCCAAAAGAAAAGGGGGCCAAAATAAGCTAAACAGTATTAAACAGTCAAACTAATATTAAAACTCCAATCTAACTACCAATGCACACTACTACTAGAAGTAGGCCAGCGCGAGGCCACTAAGAAAAAACACACCAAGTATAGTATTAACAGGGAAGGGAGCTATAAAAACTATCCTAACAAGTGAACTATAAGTATATATATTTCTAACAGAAGAAAAGAAAAAAAAAACTTGCGATTTTTGAATAATTTATGAAGATTTAGGCTCGAGCAAGCTGAAACCACAGAGATCCGTGCCGTGGCAAACAAGATCTGAGGTAATTCCAGCAGTGCATTATGGGATAAGGGGCTGGGTCTCGAGCAACTGGAAAACCTTGAGCTTGCTAATGGCCGTGTCGGATCCAAGGGATCGGCTCCGAACCAATCAGTGAAGAATGAACGGTGAGATTGAACAACTTCACATTATATGTTATGGTACACCTCCATCAAAAAGCAAATACACCAGAAAGCTTAAATACACCAAACAAGAAGGAAAGGTAGAGCCAAGAGAAGTTAGGTGGCTGGAGGAAGGGTAACAAGGACTGCATCAGTGAATACACTCGAACATCTACATTTATGGTAAGTGTACACAACTGTACTATGTTCTTCGTGTTTCACTGATTGCAGTCATCACATTTGGGTTGATTCCCAAAGCTAAGGAAGGGAGGAGGAAGTTAGAGAGCATTAGGGCCAGCTATTAAGCCCTGCAAGACTGCAGTGGCAAAACCAGCTTTGGATTTAGAAAAAATAGGCATGTGGTAATGCTTGGCGAAGGTATGTACAGAGTTCCAGGTAGCAGCTTCTAGGATGTCCGTGGTAGGACTCCTCTGAGAAAGGCTGTAGAGGTAGATGCAGCCCTGGTGGAGTGTGATCTTATCCCCTGTGTTAGGGTTTGGGCGCCAGGGGATAGAGTGAAAGGGAGGCCCTTGTTGTGGTAGCAGGCCTCTGCCCACCAAAGGAACTCTCTCTTTATACAAGGAATGACAGGAATCATCGATTCCAGGTTCTGAGAATGTTGACAACATAGGCTTTTTAGATACCATTGTAGTTTCCTCATATGCAGTCTTGCATATGGAATTAGTAGAATGCAAGAGGCCATGAACCCCAGGGCATGCAGAATTTTCCTTGCAGATAGCTGGGTCTTTGTGGCCAGTAATCTGAAATAGGTTGTCAAATAAACTTGTTTCTCTGGAGTGAGGAAAGCCATCTGGGAAGTTGTGTTCAAGCTTGCTCCCAGGAATACAATCTGTTGGCAGGGTACTAGGTACGATTTCTTTTCGTTTATGGTGTACCCCAGAGAGATTAGAAGTTTCTTTACGAATGCCAAATGTTTTAATAGCAAGTCCTGGCTTTCTGCCTGAATCAGACAATTGTCTCCAAGTATGGGTATATCTGATTATTTTTCTGCCTGCAAAATGCAATGGCTGGAGCTAGACACATTGTGAATACCCTAGGCACAGTAGATAAGCCAAAGGGAAGTGCAGAGAACTGATAGTGCATGGAGCCTGCCCTGAAGCGTAGGTATTTCCTGCAAGATTCCCTTATTGGAATGTGCAGGTAAGCTTCCTTTAAGTCTAAGGTTGCCAACCAGGCGTCTTTGCCTGGCATAGGAAGCAGCTGTTGAAGTGTTAGCATTTTGAATTTTGGGATTACCAAAAAGGTGTTTAGAATAGACAGGTCCAGGATAGGATTCCAGGAGCTGTCTTTTCTGGGTACCAGGAAAAGTCTTGAATAAAAACCTTGTCCCCTTTCTTCTGCTGGGACAGGTTCAATAGCCCTGATACTTAGAAGAGAAAGAACCTGCTGTTGAGCCTCTGCTCACTGATTTGGGGGTAGGTCTGCCCAACCGTTTGGGGTTGGCAGTGTGTGGAAATGGAATCTGTATCCTTGGGAAACTATATTCAAAACCCATTTGTCCTGGGTAATGAGTTCCCAGTTTTTTGCATGCAGGGCGAGCTTTCCTCCTAAGGGAGCAGGCAGTTGAGCACGGCTCGGAAGGGTTAAGGTTAAGTCATTGTGCCATTTTTCCGTAGGGGGGTGTGTGTCTTACTACTCCCTACTTTGGAAGTGGGAGCGTCCCACTGCTTCAGCCTGTACGTAGCCTGAGACTGTTTCCTAGGTGGTCTGCTGTCCCTGGGTTTGGACTGAGAAGGCCTGGAAGAGACTGGAAAGGACCAATTCTTTGAAGGCCAATGCCTATTAAATCTGGGAGGCTGTACTTGCAGGAAATCTTTAACATTTTGCATAGACTTAGCTTTTTCCTCCATCTTTTTGAGGATGACTTCTGCTTTGTTGCCAAACAGGTGGTCTTGGTTTAAGGGAGCATCCAGTAATTTAGCTTTAACATGATCTGGCAAGTTTTGCTCCTGAAGCCAAGCATGCCTTTTAAGTACAGACCCAGTGACAGCAGGCCTGCAAGATGCTTCTAAAGAGTCAAAACCACATTGCAAAGTATGTTTACCAACTTGTTCTGCAGAATGCATTAAATCCTGTAATTCTTTGAGTTCAGTACAGTCAGGAATCAACATCATTTTCTGTTTAAGTAGCCCCATAATATGCTGCTGGTACTTTAACATATGAAACTGGCAATTTAAAGCCCTAATGGCCAAAGCAGCAGAAGTGTATACCTTCTTACCCCATCTGTCCAAGGCTCTAGAACCTCTATCAGAAGGGGTAGGATTTTTGGCAGCAGTAGCCTTAATGCCCTTTGGTCCTTAGGAAATGGTCTCTGGATCCGCAGTAGGATTCTTGAAGAGAAACTTGTGAGAGTCAGATACTCTAATACCTGTCAGGTTTTCTGGGAGCTGGAGGTAAAGTGTCTGGGGACAGGCTAGATTCCAAGACAGTATCATCTACAATGTCCAGAACAGGAGGGATAGCTAAAGGCCTGCGTTGAGGAAGGAGTAAGAATTCCCTAAGTCTCTTTTTGGAGTCAGAGTAATCCTGGCTTTCCCAGCAGAAATGCTCCCTAACAGTCTGCAAGGTTTCACCAAAAGAAAATTCTTCTGGAGGGGAAGCAGAGGGAATGGAATCCTCTGCATCTGAATCCATATAGGTAGATAAGGGCAAATCCTGGTAATCAGAAGAAACAGAAATATCAGATTCCTGATCAGAAGAATCAGAAGGAAAATCAGTTCTAAGTCTCTTAGAGGGGGAAGGCTGGCTGCGCCTAATTAAGGTAATAAGGTTTTCAGCCATTTTAAGCATTTGTTTTTTAGGCATATGGGCCTGAGCATTCGGTTTGGACATCGGTTTCCTAGGCTTGGTGCGAGTTTTAGGCCTGGATGAAAAAGATGGCGTCGGTTGAAAATGCAAGTCTGTAGGCCTGAATACACCCTCAGAAGCAGGTGCCTGCACTGCTACTCCGGACCCATCCAAGGTAAAGACATCCGCAGGTTCCATAGTCGAAGAAGCATCTCGCGGCATACCGGACTCTGAATAGGTTTCAGTAGAGGCCTGCGAATCTGAAGTAGCGGGTATCAGGGGCTGCGAAAGCACCTCAATGAGTACCGGCAGACTGGCGACTAGCTTATTGGAAGTGTCGTCGGCTGTTTTGGACCTATGCGGTCTGTCTCTGTCTTTATCCTTATGTTTTTTTTCAAAATATCAATAGTCGGATGGCTTACCAAGGCCATTTCAGAGCACGGATACAGAGGACCAAAATAATTTGCTGCAAATATAGCCTGACGACGAATAGTTCGGGGGTTGAACATGGCACAAAACCGACAGCGAGGGATGTCGTGCTCTGGGCATAAGCAAGGAATGCAGTACAAATGAAAATCTTTATGAGGTATTTGCTTTCCACAGGTAAGACAATTGTTAACTTTTACTGACATTGGTTAGAGCAAGAAAAAGGATCCCCAACGAGGTAATTAGCTTTTTTGAAGACTTCGGTTCTGAAACTCGAAAATGAAATTTCAGAAGTCGGCCAACCGGCATTTGCAAAATGTTTCTGCTTCCGGCACCACACGGCAAGAAAGACTGATGTAATGGTGTCGGTTGCATGTTTTATACCCCTGATGACCTGACATCATGGAAGAAGAGACAGCATCCAACACAGGGATCCAAGGCTCTGGTATTCAGGCCGGCTGAGGGCTACCTGCAGGCAGATAACCCAAATGTGATGACTGCAACAGTGAAACATGAAGAACATCTTCTCCCTCTAATGGGTTATACACAATTTCCTTAAAGTAAGACCAGACTCAGCCACACCATCCTGTGCAGGTACAACTCTAAGCCTGCAGCCCAGACCATTTTTGTCAGCACAATCAAAATTAAAAGGGGCCAAATGGTAGCCCATCATGGAAACCACAGTTCAGACTCAAGAGAGGTCAGTAAGCTTTTGCAGCTCCTGATCTACTAGATAGTTATGTGACATGAACAGCTGATGGTCCTAAGCCCCAGTGTGGAAGAAGAAACTTTTCTTGCTACAATCATCCACAGCGTTTAATGGTTTGTGTGGTAGCAAAGAGGCAAATTATTGCTTTTCCAATCCGGGGGGGGCCTAAGCTGAACAAAAAAGGTCACACTGGGTATGTTGGAGGATGCCTGGTCAGGGACTTGCTCCATTTGTCCATAGGCTTTTAAAGTACTTCCACCTTTCTGGACAACACAAGGCCAGCATCTGGGTACTTCCAGACTACAGTGACTGTATTCTTAATGAAGGACTCTATGAAGGGAATGGAGGCTCCTTCTCCTTTTTACCTACATATACACAAATGCTTCTACTTAAGGCCAGCCCACAGATGACCATAAGTGACTTAAGGTCTCTCTTTAAGAGTGATCACTTGAAATGGTGCTCAGTGTCACCACCAAACTGAAAGAATCATATGGGCTAAAGCCTTGTATAGTCGAGAATAAATTCAACACTTGCAAGATCCAGAAAGTTGATTTTACAAAGGTATTACCTTCAGGAGGGCTAGTTTGCGGATTACTGTCTGTGCTTTGGTCCTTGTGAAATGGGGCCTAAGGCTTTCTGTGGGAAACTTCTGCTAATGCCTGCATAAAGAACTCTCGGTTGATGCCTTCCTCATCTGATACGCTCTTTGCCATACTTTGAAGATCTCTCTCTCCCCAATTTCTGCATATGGCAGGGTTGAGCTGCTGTCGTTTGACATCCATCAAGACAGCTTTGAGCTGTACATTTGGCAGAAAAGGGGAGGCTCAGCAGCTAAGCAAGTTTATGTAAATGGTTCATAGATGAACACTAGACTTTGAGAAGGCCAGCCAGCTATGGCCAAGAATAACTGGACAACTTGCATGACACTAAATGCAGACTAATGAGTTATTACTTTGAACACATTGCAACTGAATGTTAATGTGAACTGAAGTTGGTACATATGCTACATCTGAATGTAACTGTTGTCCCTGTAGCCTGACTTGACTCATATGTGAAAATGGTCTCAGAACAGTTCACTTATTTATTTAATTTTGTTAACCAGGTAAGTAAATAAATACATAATTTCATAAACAGACAACATGAGTTAGACTGGAGCAAAGCATCAAAGCATATCCCAGAGTACAAAACCTTCCAAGAAAAAATAAATAAGTGCTTAATTCTGTATGGTAGAGAGATTGACTCTAATCAGTGAACCACCAAGATGGGTCTTTGATGTTAGATCCATAAAGGTACTTATGACGGTGCACAATCTAGTAAAAATTCATAATATAAGAAGAATGTTATCACACAACAATTTGGTACTACTATCCTGCAAACTGTAATTATCACCAATTTAAGCTGTTAGAAGCTTTTCTCTATGGGCCCTCACTGAAAACTCTTTGTTAAACTGGACATCCCATAACAAAAATATAAATAATCTACACAAGCCTATATAAACTCTTACATGAAATGCTGTAAATCTGACACTGAGGAGTACAGTCTATCTGTAGTCCTGTAATATAGGGATCACAATAAACTGGAATATATAAACACACTCAAACCAAAAAACCCTTTACTGTATACAACATAAAAATTCAATGATCAGTTACCCTCTTACTGATGCAGAAAGTCATCAATATAGCTTAATTCAGGGCAGTAACTCTGGACTCCTTTTCAGCTGGTATCAGGGACTCTACCAATTAGGAAGACAAAACAGAATTACATACACAATCCGTTAAGAGGCTTACACCACTAAGACGACAACTAATTTTCTGTGCAGTACACAGCTGAAGGAATTAATTTAGTTTTGATTTTGGAAGGTAGTTGAGCGTATTGATAAAACTGTGATTAACAAATGTCCGGGTTTCAAAATCACTAAATCCAATGCTTCTTAATGTGTTTTCATCCCTTTCTCCACACTTTTTGGATAAGATTTGTGGGGAGGAGTGTACCCCCACCAACCCCCATTAATACAAACAGCGCAGCAGTAGCATTGTTGCCTCGCAGCAAGAGGTTCTCCGGTTTGATTCTCGGCTGGGGTGCTTTCTGTATGGAGTCTACATGTTGCCCCTGAGTTCGTGTGGGGTTTCATCCGGGTGCTCCAGTTTCTTCCCACGTTACAAAGACACATGTCTGGAACATTTCTTCCCGGGCCTCCGCTGAAAATTGGCTTCGTTCCAAGTTGTAATTTCCCGGTAAACAATGTTAAATAAATAAATAATGTATAGAACCTACTCCAAGATAACTCCAGTATGGGGTAGTAGAGGTAACAAATTTGAAATGGTCAGGTTTGGACATTTTGAATCCTTAACATTTTTCCCAGTTTTATTACGAACCTTTCTACAACAAAACATTACCTGGAACTACACCATCAATATAAATAACTAGAACAGTGAATTAAACATGTAACCTACCTAGATTTTCTGTATTAGGCACTGCTAAGTGAAGGACTCCTAAAAGGAAGTTGATGACTTCAGGTACAAATCGCTGGGAAAGAGATACATATTCAAGGAATAAACAGCATATGATCAGCCCTGTAGCTACGTCCTGAAGTGTGCCAACAGAACACTAAAGAAATGGAAAAAAGTATTTTGTGTTACTATTTTTTTTAACTGCACATTAAGCAAATACTATTAGTTTATTTATCTGTAAGTTACTCGGGTAGATGCTCTAATACAAATAGCCTTCTCTCCCGTATAACCAATCATATAAAAAAAAGCATGATGATGTAAGGGACATGTGAAAACCAAACTTATAACCACATTACTACACTGCTGATAACGAGCTAATTTTGTACTGATGGTGTAAGTCTTAACAGGCAGCTCCTTAATATGCAATTATCAGTGCTACACTGTTGCAATTGTATCTTCTACTCTTGCAGCAACGACGACGACAAAAATAAAAGAAAACAGCAAGACTACATGCTACAACTCGGACACCACCTAAAATGGCCATACGGAGAAGCCATTTAAGTTTAAAATACAGCGCAAATAAGATATGTCATTCTGCAGACAGAACAATTTTAATCCCCTAATAAGTGCAGAATGACTAAGAAATTAAAATACTACAGGACTGCAGGACATACCTCTCTATCGCTGAGCATTAAAAATTGTAGCAGAGGATCAGAAAGAGGAGCACATTCTTATTTTATATTAAACCCCAAACAGCGATGAGGAATCTCACCATAAGCTGACTTTAAGGTATTTAACTTTAAAACGGTCTACTTTTAAGAAAGTCGGTAAATCTACAGCAATACTAAATTTGACGGCACATCTCATAGCACTCAGCCTAAATCACAGCAGCTGAGAGACAGTTATGTAGCAGGTACTGTGACTGTTCAAAGTCTTAGGAGTAGAATATAAATATATACAATAACCTGCCACCATTTTTTTTTTAATTTCAGTAACTAATGGGAAGTCAATGGTCTTTCCTTCCCATGGCTATCCTTTTCTTTTACCGCCCAATTCAGAGGTGGGGAAAGTTCTCTGTACAACTCTTTACGAATAAGGAAACCTTCCATGAAGTACAGTCTTTTAAGTAGAAACACACAAGTTTGCCAGACAATATACAGTGGCTTGAAAAACAAATCTGCAGATGCTGTTCAGGACTCTGCGGGTAAAATCTGAGCATGTAACCATGCAAATCTTCTCATAATGGTTCCAGTAGTACCTGCTTTGAAAGCGGCATTGGCTGAATCTTAAGCACACTTCAAAGAGTGCTTGGTGACCTGAGACACATGAATAATAAGAGAATTCAGGGAAGATTTTTTCCTCAAGAGAGAAAAGTAGCTGCAGCATTCGTCATATTCTCAAAAGACAAGCAACATCTTTAATATGCGAGCTTAATTAAGAATTCTAAAAATAAGTGTTATAGAGAAATACACCCCCCCAAAAAAAACTACCGAAAGCTTCCTCACGTGAAGGACTTCCAAGATGGCTGCACGCTGTGTAATAACTTATTTCAGCTCCCCCAGTGTGAAAACAGAAACTCAGAAAGCAGAGACATTGAATTTGTCTTTTTGGGAAATTTCAGTTACTGGCTAGTACGTGCACTGCCTGGATGCCAGCAAAGAAGACATTTAGAGAACCTGAAAGAAAATCAACCATAAAAGGTGAAGACAAAAAACACTGGCTGTGAAAAATCCTGCAGCTGTTCACAAAAAGCAGTTCAAGCTCCAGTTTTTGTTCAAGACATGACTTCCGGTAATCTATAGGAAAAATAAGTCCAGAATAGATGCTGTTCCTGTTGACAGCTGGAAGCTAGGTGGGAAGAAAGTGATAAAGATCTGGAAGGTTTTGTTTAACAATATTTTAAAAGGAAGAAAAGCACCAACATCATAGAAAAAAGCTCTGGTGGCTGTAATACCCAAGGATGGTAAAGACCCATCAGATCCAGCTTCGTAAAGGTCTACTTAGATTCTAAACTATGAATATAAAGTATTTATGTCTATAATGGCTAAAAATGGCAAAAAATTAACAGATATGGATCAATGTGGTTTTGTGGAGAGGAAGCAACCATTTAACAATGATAATAGAACAATGATGATCAAGATGGAGTCAGAATGTAAGAAAATACCACTGTTGTTGGTGGGTCCTGATGCAGAAAAAACATCTGACAGAGTAAGATGGGATTTTACAAGTACGGTAATGGAAGCATTTATATTCTCTAACACAATAATAGGATGTATAAGAGATCGGAGGTGAAAACTGAAGTGGGGGGGCCCTCTGATGTTTGAAAAGTGGAACCAGGCAGGGGGGGGTCTTCTATCCTCTTTATTTGTGCTATACGTAGAACCACTAGCAAAGAAAATAAGAGTCTCAGAAATTCAGGGATATAATTGGTATGGTAATCAAGAAAAGCTGGCATTACTTGCAGATTACATTTTGTACCTGATAAAACCACAAAAAGACATTTCAGTGTTGTGGAACATTCCGAGACAGTTTCAACTCTTTTCAGGATACAAAACTAATAAAGATAAAACAAAGGCAACAGCTGTAAATTATGTGCTCACATACAAATTAGTTCAGCAATACCCATATTTATGGAGACATGATAAAATGAAGTGTTTAGGATTAAAAATACTGTTATGGCAGCTAAGAACATGTGGGAAGAGACTAAACAAAAGATAATACAAAATAACTGAGAAATTGGAAGCTATGTTTTATGGCCATATGTAGCAAGATGCAAGCAGTGGAAATGTTTTAGTCCCTTTATCTTTATGTATACACAGGTTAGGCACATTTTTATCAGCCAGAGCAGAACTTGTGGATAGCAATTAATAAAGAGTTGAAGGATCTTATATGGGAAAGGAAGAGGGCAAGAGTCAAGTGGGATAAGTTAATCCTCGCAACAAAAAAAGGTGATTTGGGATTACCTGATTTGAAGATTAATTTCTGAGCTACACAGTTAAGGCTCCTATGCATAGCACAAGCAGAAAACTATAATTCCAACGGGAAAGGGATGATGATGAAACAGAGGGAAAGAGCAAGAAATAAGGAGAGACTGGAATTTTAGATGCAAATCCTTAAGAACAACAATAACCATACATAATATTATATTCATAAAGCAGCAGAAAATAATTCTAAGAATTAAGCCAGTACGGGAATGGAAAAAGGAGATTTTGCTAATAGGGATGACTGCAATTGAGGAGGTAGAGAGTAGTCAAGAGGGGTCTGGAATTTACTGGGGAAAATGACAAAAGTACCAAGGTTTTGGGAGAAAATAATTAGAAAGGGAAAAGTAACAGAATGGGAAGAAGCCAAGAATACATTTGAACTGCAGGTTAGAGATTGCCTATTCTTACCAAGGATTGCTATCCGAACAGAGGCAGAGAAAAAAAAACAATAGGGGTAATAAAAGAAATATCAGCACTGGTACAGATTTAGGAGAATCTAGCAAAGAAGCTGCTGTGAAAACATGACAATTAGAAGGGCATATAAAATATTGCATAACTACAGGAATCAATCAGCAGAGGTTAGACAAGATTGGAAGAGAGACTGGATAAGCAATTTACAAAGAAACAACTGGAAATATACATATGGCTTCCAAATAAGCAACAAAGTCTAGAAGATTTAGGATCTTTGCCTGGAAGTGTTAACATAGGTATTTTTATACCTCAAGTAGACTACAAAGAATTTTTCCTCAGGTGGATAGCAAATGTTGGAGGTGTGATGGCGTAGAAAGAGGTAATTGGGAACATATTTTCTAACACTGTAATGAGTTGGTAGACTTTTAAAAATTCCCTGCAGGATAATCTGTCAAAAATACTGGGTGAACAAATTGGTTTAACTACGGGAATGATTTATTAGAGCTGTCGCACAGAATCAGAACTGACTAGACATAGTAAGACCTTGCGGAGTTTAATTCTAGTGGCTGCCAAAAATCAATTACTAGAAAATGGAAATCAAAGTCTAAACCAACCACATTGATGTAGCAAATAAAGTAACAGATATAAAAGAACTGGAAGTGGAATCTTTGGAACAGGGTAGAAGCAAATTACATAGTAAAAATGGGAATTGTAGGAACAATACATGCAGAATACTGTTTTGCAGGAAGAATGAGGTTTAAGGGAAGGCTGAAATTAAATGAGCTATGTAATGTTTGATAATGAGTGTGCAGATTATATGAGGTCTGCAATTCAAATATAGGTCAGTACAGCTTTTCATTTATATAAATGTATGATTGCTTATTTCACAAGTGATAATTCAATAAAGATGTTGCTTTAAAAAAAAAAAAAAAAAAAAACTTTCCCACTCTTAGCAGAAGGGCAAGAATTAACATTTACAAATTTTAGCAATCATGGGATTTGCCAAAGAAATCCCTGCAGGGTCAGACATGGGATTAGAAAAAAAAAAAAATGTAAGAATGACAAACTTGATATATCTGCTTCCTTACTGGCAGGAGTCTGGCTATCTGGAAAGTTACTAGCTATAATACAAACATCCTCTAGTGCTCGGTGTGCACAAGGAAGGGGAGTGGGTTCAGGAAATGCCATTTGTAACAAATAATACTTTTTCAATGATATTGGATATCGTTATGTACCCACTGAAACAATTAGCTCATTCTAGGCATGGATTCAGAAAAAGAAAATTATTCTAAGGGATTATCAGAAGAAACGGTCCCTTCGAAATGCAAGTCGGTCACCTGTGGTGAACAATCTGTTACAGTTCCCTGCAAATAATTTCCTTGTTCACTAAAGTTTGAATCAAAAGAATTCCTTCTTCTCTCACCAGTAAAACCAGAATAACAGGCGTCAACAGCCTAAGCTAAGCTCAATTAATTATTCCTGAGTAAAGTACCTCAGACAGTGGAAGAATAATGCATAACCTTATGCTTCTTTCTAACAGGCATTTCTATAGAAATAGACCAACTGCTGTCAGACATCACCCCAGAGCAGCAGCCTGGCTTGGCAGAGAAAAATTCTCTGCTCTTTCCTCCAAGGCCAATAAAGAGTGGTTCTCCCATGCCCTCAAAGTGTACTCTAAAAGCTACAGAAGACATGTTTAATCCCTGGTCCATGGCGGCTGAAGGGACAATACCTTTGACTGGAAGAAAAAAAAAAAAAATAATCGGTAGTGAGGTATCTGTCATTAGGAAAACAAACTGGTTCAGCTGCAGAAAGATTAACTCTGCAATAATTAGACTGGCAGGCATCATCTGTTATTCTCCAACCTAATAACATAGGGACTGACACTAACAGGTTTGAGAGGGTGAGGATTCTGCAACAACAGACATTTCAAATAGTCACTGATGCACCATCACCCACAGGTGGGAGCATGGCACTCTGAAAAACTTGACCACTGTGTGGCTTAAGGAGCCCTGAAGTGTCTACAGTTCTGCCCACATCAGGTTGACAAGGATCCTCTCTGTGGGCAGGAATAATGATGAAAACTATTCATCTCCATCCCAATGAAGAAATCCTCTAAGTTGGGAAAAAGACAGGACATCTCCCACACTCCATTCATACTAGGACCTGCAATCGTGGAGGGATCCAAACAAAGCCTGCTACATGTGGGGTTCCTTGAGGCCACCAGAAGCTAGTAATTTAGGACAGAATACAGGGAGTTCTTTCTTCTTCCTGCAAGGCCCTTGCCACTATAAAGGTGAAGAGAACAAGCTAAAACATTGGTAAAGCCTTTGGGTGAAAAAGGACAGGATAAACAACATTTTGTATCAGAAGTGAGGCCCACTCCAATAAATATCTTATGTAATTGGTATGCCAAAATGCATCCATAATCTACAATTATACCACCCAGGAGCCTTGTGACAGTTTGGCTATGGACACCCTGATTAATTACTGTTAGGAATTTGAAAAAGCTTGTTCTGAATTTAGTCACATTCTGGAAATTCAGATTCAGTACAAAATGACTGAATTATACGTTTAAAAACATACTTTTGATATGAAAAACCTCTTTTGATCAATACAGAAAAAAACTGCACTATTGGTGAACGGTACAATTCACGGATTTGCTGACCTCTCCATCATTATGTGACTGTGGGTCTATAATAAGTAAGAAGGAATGTGTGGATGAGCCTTCATGATGTGAGGCATTCAGGGAACATGGCCACTTAATAAACATCATTTTATTTTCCATTTACTTTAAATATTCATAACTGTAGCATTTGCAAGCAGAAGTGAGATGGCACATTGTTTTACAACTTATTTTTCCAGTTCAGTGGGTTCCAGACACAATGGACCTTGGTAAAGTCAAACAAGTTTAAAATCACCCTGCTAAAGAGTATGGTCTGAAACAGATGCAACAATGATATCTCAGAGATGATCGACATGCCCAGGTCATGCAGCCAGGGAGCCTTAAAATCTCTTTTGGGACTTAAGACAGACAAAACCACAAACCTGATGCTTAACTAATGGATAACATGCCTCTATGATGTACATCCATTCACACATGGGATGAAAGCCTTGACACAGATGAAAAGTCAAGGACCTTGTGTATTTGAAGTCCTGGGACTGCAGAGCAAAATGAAAAGATCTTCCTGTGTGGTACTCGCATCATGTGCCAATAGGCGTTTATCACATCCGGTGACACCATTAAGTATTCCTCAGGCAGAAAGGCATGACTGCCTACAAAATGACCATTCATAATTTATCATCTTTCAGGAAAATGTTGAAGTTGCTTAGCTCCAGAATGTAACATGGCCCTCCCAATTTTCTGGGAATAAAAAACAGTCTAGCATAATTCATTTTTACATTACTCTTGGATCATCATCTCTAGAGCCCTCATGAAAAAAGGGCTCACTCTCTCTCGCAACTCACAGCCAACTGCTAGACTGACCCTGTAGACAGCCATTATTAAACAGGGAGTTTACAAGGCAAAGGCAGGAAATGAAATTAGGCTACTAGGTCTTTCTTCCTTATTTCTCACATATGCACGCCCACACACACACACACACACACACACACACACACACACACACACACACTGAACCACATAGCTCTTCTGAAACAAATGTCTCAGACAGCAGACAGTAATATGCGGCCAAGAAAAGTTTTGTGGTGACACCCCAGCTAATCATATACATAACCTAGGCATGCCAAGTACAAACTCTGAGGATAACAAACATGGAATGTCTTCCTTCTACTCAAAGTTCTGCATCAATGAAGGAGTAGTGAGGATACTAAAAGATAAAGGTGAAGCTTCAAACCTACTGAGACACACATCAGGGGAATCTACAGGAGGAAGAAATATGTATTATTTCACCAATTTGCTTGACAGCATGACGGATTTCTTCTAACAGAAGATAAAAATATGGTTGGAAACAATGAGAAGGGGGATGCATACATCTTCAGCTGCCAATATGGTATGATTATTCAACTTAAACTCCATCTGGAAAAGCTTTTTTTTCCTGTAATGTCTCCTACTCCCTGTCAACCATTAGCCCTACCACAACTGAATGACTTATTCCCTATGAGGTGACAGTTGATTACATGAGGCCATAATCCAGACAGCCATCACAGTTTCTGCAATCTGTTTTAACTACGCACAAACATCTAACTAACGGATAACTACATACTAACAATATTTCACTTTAACATTTTAAGGCTGGTTTATCCTGAAACTCCTGAGGCATTTGCAACTGCAGTATTAAAATAAACACTGCATAAGACATGTAAACATGTTCAAACTGAACTGTAATACACAAAGGTGTGAATGTAATCCTCATAGGTGACTAAAGTAATTTTCGAGAAGAAGCAAGTCACTCATCCAGCAGTAGGTAACTCATCTGAGGCAACAGTCTGTTTCTTCTTAAAGAACATTAGAGAGAGATGTAACTAATGTTGTAATTTCAGGCAACCAAGATGGCGATGGTCTATGTCGTTAGCCACTACAAGATATCAAAGAGATATCAGAAAGGAATTCTGCCATTTTCTTGATGCAGTAGGGGAAGTCCATGGCATGTAAACAAATTATCAAGGGCTCATCTATGCTGAGGTCACATGACTGCCAAGTCATGTACCAATCAATCTCTCTTCACATACTGGTTAAATTACATGTTCCACAGCTCAGTATGTTCCAAGTGGGTCTTGTCTGATGTTGTATGCACAGATAACATAAAGAAGACTAGACAGAACAGTTTTCTTGAATGTATGAAAAAAATACAATTAGCTGTAAAATACTACCTTAATAAATAAAGCTCTGATAAAAAGGTGTAACAGACATCATAAAGATATTACCAACAGATCCTCTAAGTCGTATTACTGCATCTTAAGAAGTAGAAAAGTATGACATTCTAAACACATGCACAGGTGCAAAGTGACATCTTAGGTAAGTTTTGAAAACTGGCTAATAAGGGTAAAGTATGCTTTCAGAATGACATTATCTACGGGACAGTGTCTAAAACCTACACTAAACTCGATGCCCTAGATTAAAAGATGGTATGGGTTGAAAAACATTTTAAAAACGCACGTCTGACAAATGGTTTTAAACCTCATTTGTATAGCATGCTAAGGCAAAACTAGATCTACTACAATGGGGTTTCTGGGGGGTGGGAGTGGGGGGCAGTGTAATAAAACCCAAGGCAGACGTTCCTAATCTGTTTTATTTGGTCATGTGTATACACAATTTCCCTCAGTACGTATGTAAGTGATTAACAAGTTCTCTTCTTTTAAAGTGCCCATTTACGTGCCTATTAATGCAAAGGGTGATGGACAGCTATATGAATTTTGTTGAGGTAGTAAAAGCAGAAAGTATAGTTGTGTGCACTTACCATAAATGTAGATGTTGGAGTGCATTCACTGTTGCAGTCATCACACTTGAGTTATCTGCCTGCAGGTAGCCCTCAGTCAGCCCAAATACCAGAGTCTTGGGATTTCTGTGTCGGATGGTGTCGTTTCTTCCATGGTCAGGTCGTCAGGGGTATAAAACATGCAGCCAACGCCATTACATCAGTTTTTCTTGTCCCAGATGTCAAGAGCCCCCAAAATAGGAAGCAATTACATGGTGTGGAACACCTCCCGTAAAAAGTAAATACCACAGCCATAAGATATGTCTGAAAAGAGTAAAGGTAGAAAGCATAGAGAAGTCAGGGGGGACTGGACGGGAGGGTAACCAGGACTGCAACAGTGAATACACTCGAACATCTACATTTATGGTAAGTGTACACAACTGTATTATGTTCTTCGTGTTTCACTGTTGGAGTCATCACACTTGGGTTGATTCCCAAAGCTGAGGAAGGGTGGAGGCAGTCAAGAAGTATTAGGGCTGGCTAGCAGGTCTTGCAAGACTGCTATGGCAAATCCAGCTATTTAGAAAATACAGGTAAATGGCAATGCTTGGTGAAGGTGTGTACAGAACTTCAGGTTGCAGCTTCCAAGATGTCCCTGGTAGGGACTCCCCCGAGAAATGCTGTAGAGGCTGAGGTAGCCCAACTGGAATGAGTTTTGATCCCCGGTGGGATAGGTTTTCCATGGAGTTTGTAGCAGAAATGGATGCAGTGTGCTATCCATTTGGAAATAGTTTGCTTTGAAATGGCCTTGCCCTCTGCCCCTGTAGCAAAGCTGATTAGCAGCTGGTCAGATTTTCTGAAAGGTTTAGTCCTGTCCAGGTAGAACATGAGCTCTCTGTGCACATCCAAGGAGTGCAGGATCCTTTCCCCTTTATTCTGAGGATTAGGGAAAAAGGTTGGTAATTGGATGGATTAGTTTAAAGCCACACTGGATACCACCTAGGGCATAGATGATGGGTTAGTCCTGAGGGAAACCTTGTCTGCATGGAAAATAATGAAGGGTTCCACAGCCATTAGAGCTTGCAACTCAGACACTCTTCTTGCTGAAGTGATGGCTAGAAGTAAGGCTGTTTTCCAGAGAGGAATTTTAACTCTGTTGTAACAGCAGGCTCAAAAGGGGGAAGCGTGAGCTTCTCTAGTACAAAGTTAAGGTCCCAGGTAGGAGTGAGAGCTCTCCTCAGGGGTCTTAAATTGTTAGCTCCTATCAGGAACTGTTTGATCAGAGGGTGAGAGAAGAGGAGTGGCTCAGTATTGTAATGAGCTGAGATGGCAGAGGCATGAATCTTAATTGATGAGAAGGGTAGGCCTTTGTGAAGTAGCTCTGCTAGGTAATCTAGGATTTGAGGTAAGGTGGGCACAGCTGTGTCCTTTCCTTGAGACTGGCTCAAATAACAGTATATTTTCCTTTTTTCTGAATAGGATTTCCTAGTATTAGGCCTCCTGGCCTCAAGGATGATATCCAGCACCTGTTTGCTGAGGGTTGCTGGTGGTGTATTCAAGGAATAAGCCAGGCTGCAAGGTTCAAGGTTTGCAGATAAGGGTGCAAAATCTTTCCCTCCTGCTGAGACAGCAGAGATGTAGGTGCCAGGGTGGCACTGCTGTCAGAATGCTAAGAGTGGGTACTAGTTCTGGGGTGGCCAGTCTGGTGCAATAAGGATTGTCCTTGGCCTGTCCTGTTTGATCTTGAGTAGTACTTTTGAGAGGAGGGGTAGAGAGGGAAGGCATAGATTGAGAGGTTTTCCCATGTAAAAGACAGGGCTTCTATTTTCCATGCTTGGCTGTGGGGATTTCTGGTGCAAATTTTGGTCAATTGATGGTTTGGGGGGGGAGCAAATAGGTCCACCTCTGGTGCCCCCCCCCCACCTGTGGATTAGAAATTTGAATTAGTTGGGTTCCAGTTTCCACTCGTGTGGGTCCAGTAGATTTCTGCTTAAGTCATCTGCCAGTGAATTTTGTTTGCCTGGCAGGAACTGAGCTTGCAGGTGCACTTGATTGCTCAAGGCTGTGTTCCACAGGGTCATGGCTAACCTGCAGAGTGGGTAGGAATGAGTTCCCCCCTGCTTGTTTATGTACCACATAACTGTCTTTATCGAGAGTTGTCCTGGAAGGATAAGGTATTTGAAGGCTGTCAGTGCATTCTGTACAGCTAACATTTCTTTTTGATTGATATGCAGGTGAATCTGTCCTGGGCTTCATTTGCCTGCCATGTGAGCCCCCCCATGCGTAGTCTGTTGTCAGGGATTGGGCGGCAAGGGGTTGAGTGAAAGGTAGTCCCTTGTTGTGGTTGCAAGCCTCTGCCTACCAAAGGAACTCAGTCCTTAGACAAGGAATGATAGAAATCAGTGTTTCCAGGTCCTGAGAATGTTGACACCAGAGACTTTTTAAGTACCACTAAAGTTTCCTCATATGCAGTCTTCCATATGGAATTAGTAGAATGCATGAGGCCATGAACCCTAGGGCTTGCAGTATTTTTCTTGCAGATAGCTGGGTTTTGGTGGCCAGTAGTTTGAAGTAATTTGTCAAATAAACCTGCTTTTCTGGGGTGAGGAATGCCATATGGGAAGTTGTGTTCAAGCTTGCTCCCAGGAATACAATCTTTTGGCTGGGTACCAGATGTGATTTATTTTCGTTGATGGTATATCCCAGAGAAGTTAGGAGTCTCTTTACAAACGTCAGGTGCTGAAGTAGCAATTCCTGACTGTCCGCCTGAATCAGGCACTCATCCAAGTATGGGTAAATTTGAATATTTCTCTGCCTGCAGTATGCAATGGCTGGAGCCAGGCACTTTGTGAATACCCTGGGCGCAGTAGATAAGCCAAAGGGAAGTGCAGAGAACTGATGGTGCATAGAGCCTGCCCTGAAATGTAGATATTCCCTGCAAGATTCTCTTATGGGGATGTGCAGATGAGCTACTTTTAAGTCGAAGGTCACCAGCCAGGAGTCCTTGGCGAGCATAGGAAGCAGCTGCTGGAGTGTAAGCATTTTGAATTTTGGTACCACCAAGAAGGTGCTGAGAATGGACAGAACCAGGATTGGGCGCCAAGAGTTCTCTTTTCTGGGCACCAGGAACAGTCTGGAGTAGAAACCCTGTCCCCTTTGCTCTATTGGAACAGGTTGAATAGCTCTGATAATGAGAAGAGAAAGTACTTGCGTTTGAGCCTCTACCCACTAGTTTGGAGGATGGTCTGGCAACTTGCTTGGGGTTGGCAGTGAGTGGAAGTAGAATCTGTATCCCTGGTATTCAATGTTTAGGACCCATTGGTCCTGGATAATGTACTTCCAGCTTTTTGCATGCAGGGCGAGTTTTCCTCCTAGGGGTGTAAGTACTTGGGCATGGCTGGGAAGGATGATAGACAAGTCATTGTGAACTTTTTCCATAAGGGGGTGGCTTACCACTCCCTGTTTTTGAGGTGGGAGCACAACATTGTTTAGATCCCTGCCTACCCTGAGACTGTAGTCTTTGTGGTCTGTTGCCCCTGGGCTTCGACTGAGAAGGTCTGGGAGGGACTGGAAAGGACTTTTTCTGCTTTTGTGCCAAACAAACATTCTTGGTTTAATGGAGCATCTAGTAATTTTGCTTTAACATGGTCTGGCAAGATTTGTTCCTTCAGTCAAGCATGCCTTCTAAGTACAGAGCCAGTGAAAGCAGCCCTACAAGATGCTTCTAAGGCATCAAAACCACACTGCAAAGTATGTTTACTAACTTGATTTGCAGAATGCATTAACTCTTGTAAATCTTTACTTTCTGTACAATCAGGAATCAACAACATTTTTTGTTTAATTAGTTCCATAATATGATGTTGGCACTTCAACATGTGAAACTGGCAATTTAAAGCCCTGATGGCAAGAGTTGCAGAGGTATATACCTTCTTACCTCATCTGTCTAAAGCCCTAGAATCCCTATCCGAAGGGGTAGGGTTTTTGGCTGTAGTAGCCTTAATACCTTTAGGTCCCTGGGAAATGGTCTCTAGATCCGCAGTAGGATTTTTAAAGATAAATTTGTGAGAGTCATGTACTCTGTAGTACCTGTAAGGCTTTCTAGAAGCTGAAGTTAAAGTATCAGGGGTAAGACTGGGATCCATGAAGACATCATCTACAATATCCAGGACAGGGGTATAGCTAGAGGCCTGTGCTGAGGCAAGTCTAAAAATTCTCTGAGTCTCTTTTTGGACTGTGGGTAGTCCCAGCTGAAATGCTCTCTTAAGGTATGCAAGGTTTCACCAAAAGAAAAGTCTTCTGGAGGGGAGGCAGAGGGAAAGGAATTCTCTGCATCTGAATCCTCATAGGTAGATAAGGGTATGTCCTAGTAATCAGAGGGATCAGAGTCATCGGACTCATGGTCTGTAGAATCAGAAGGAAAATCAATTCTTTGTCTTTTACAGAGGGAAGGCTAGCTTCCCCTAATTAAAGTAATAAGGTCTTCAGCCATTCTAAGCATTTGTTTCTGTAGCATGGAATCTTGAGAATGTGCTTTGGTCATCGGTTTCCTATGCGTAGTGTGAATTCTGGGCCTGAGAAACTCGGTAGTTTTAGTCAGAAATGAAGTAGTCAGTTTAATATGAACATCGGAAGGTCTGAATACACCCTCAGAAGCTGGTGCCTGCACAGCGGCTCCGGACCCATCCAAGGTAGAGACATCCACAGGTTCCATAGTCGAAGAAGCATCTCGCAGCATACCAGACTCCGAAGGGGTCTCAGTAGAGGCCTGCGAATCTGTAGAAGTGGGTATCAGGGGCTGCGAAAGCGCCTCACTGAGTGCCGGCAGACTGGCAACTAGCTTAACGGAAACATCATCGGCAGTTTTGGACCTATGCGGTCTGTCTCTGTCTTTATCCTTACATTTTTTCGGAAATCAGTAGTCTGATGGCTTATCGAAGCCATTTCGGAATACAGAGAATGAGAGCAAAAGAATTTAGTGACAAAGACAGCCAGACGATGAATAGTTTGGGTGTTAAACAAGGCACAAAAATGACAACGAGGAACATCGTGGTCTGGGTCTAAACAGGTGATGCAGTAAGAATGAAAATCTCTGTGAGGTATTTGCTTTCCACAAGCAAGACAATAGTTAACGTTTTCTGACATCGGTTAGAGCAAGAAAAAAGGATCCTCAATGGGGTCCTTAGCTTTAGAAGACTTCAGGTTTAAAACTCGAAAAGATGAAAATTTCAGGTAGCGGCCGACTGGCACTTGTGAACTGCTTCTGCTTCGGGCTCCCGTGCGGCAAGAAAAGCTGATGTAATAGCGTCGGTTGCATGTTTTATACCCCTGACGACCTGACATCATGGAAGAAGTGACAGCATCTGACATAGAAATCCCAAGACTCTGGTATTCAGGCCGACTGAGGGCTACCTGCAGGCAGATAACCCAAGTGTGATGACTGCAACAGTGAAACACGAAGAACATCTTCACCGTGAGTTACTTACACCTGTAATGCAAAGGCAAGTAGCAGAAATAAAGTTTACAGTAAATGTCCGGTATGCAGTAAAGTGCAATCACAACATTGAAACCCATTACTAGTTTACAAAATGGTATGTCAAAACTACTAATTAAGTCAATTAGTATGTAAAAACCTGCAAATAAGTTCACCAAGACTAAATCCATACTTATGAGGTACCTCAAGGCAAACAGCATTTCAGCTGTATATAGTTTCTTAATACAAATTCTAATTAGCCAAACTTGTCTTGATATTCCCAATTCGTTTATGTCAAAGTTGTCAAAAAAAAAAATTCTAAAAAAAACCTTCATTTAGAATACAAACTAGAATAGAAGTAAACAAAATAGCCTTTTAAAGTCGCAAATGAGAGGCAATGACTTGAGACAGTAAATGTATATTTACCAGATTAAATTGTTTTTGTCAGGTACGTGCTGCAAACAGTCTATATCACATTTACAGTTTAGTTAGATGTATTACACTTTTAAGTTTTGAATTTCCCTTTTGTGATAAACAATGTAGACAATGCTTTTTTGGAACTCATCTAAAGAAATGAAAACAAATACGAATTCCAGTTTCTAATCAGGATTTTCTTTTAGTCAACATCAATACTAAAAATATAAACTGACAACAGTATTTTGTCAACTTGACACCTTTTGCCCTCTCCTTCCCCTCCAAAAAATTCTGAATCCAACTCTATTGGACAGTCTTGGCACAGAGCACAACAATTCTGATGAGTCCTCTTGTAAATCTCTAATTTTGAACAAATCACAAAAGACATGGAATCATTCACCCCAAACAGCCAATCTGCACCTCCAGCATTAATCAGATACAGTCAAAATCATCATCTGGAATCAAACCGCTACAGAAAAATATTGGTACTTCCAAACATCCTAAACCTGTGGGATTTTGTCTCTTGTTAAGGCACAAGGCAGATCCTTTACTTCTCCTGTCTAGTTATCTGGCTATTTAATATACTGGCCCACCCAGCTCTTGTCAAATCTGTTTGACTCATTTTTAATTCCTCTAAGGACTTGTACGCATGCTCTAGTAACCTATTTTCAATTGTTCCAAGTTTATCTGGTTCCTAGAGTCTCCTCACAAAAGCACTGTTTTGGGTGTTTTTAGGTTATTGTAAGGGTTTCTACTAGAAACAGGGTCAGCTTTGGTAACTTTTTATATAAGTCTTTACCAGAGGCTCAAGATGTGTGACAAATGTACACCTAGGCTCTGCTACTGCAAGATACTAACATCTAATGTTAAAAGAAGAAACAGAGTACAAAGGGTTACTCCAGATAAAATCACTTTAGCTAGCAGATCTGGGAAATTCCCTCTCTGATGCCCTCCATGTAGAAGGAATAAAGACACCTTGTTTAAGTTTCAAGTAGTTTATTCAGTTATGTAGATAGATGAATGTTCTCAAGAACGCAGAATGCATGGTTTTACCATCATTCACTGCCTTTGGTAGTCCTCTCAGAAAAAGACTCAGCTCTGCTAGCTAAAAGTGATTTTATCTGGACTACTCCTTTGTACTTTGTTTCTTGTGAATCCTGTCCACCTCTGGGTCATAGGAGGGATACCAAACCTGACTCAAGCTTTCTGATGTTAAAAAAAGGGGATGGTAACGTGCATTCGATTCTGTAAGGAAATAAAACAAAAGCTCTGGTTAAATATTACCCAAGCAGCAAAGGTCAGAAGAAAAACTAACACAACATACATAATAATCTGTCAACAAGTAAACTGAGGAAGGAAGTCCTGCAAATTATAGGCATAATTTGATTGGCCAGTAAGGGGTTTTGTTAAGTCTCATACATGACAGACCAAGCAAACCTAATATTCAGTTTTATGCCTTTTTTTCTTTGTGAATAAACAAAATGTTCCTGTTACTGTTACAATGTCAAAAAACTAACAGCCAAGGAGGATAAGAACCTGAAGACTACTGTAATGCAAACAGCAAAACACAAAGAAATGGTCTGTCTTTTTAGGAACACATTATAGCTTACTACCACTAAAGTAATAGTTTGTGACACTAGAAATTTGTGCTTATTTATTTATTTATTGCAGTTGGTTTACCAGGATAGTCCATTGGGCCACGAAGAACCCGTTTTCAATGGAGTCCTGGGGAGAAAAGCTCCAAAACAGAAATAAATGTACATTAACATTTGACAATAATTTCTAGATACATTGTAGTAAAAGAACATGAGCAAAATATAAATGTTCATTAAAATTTGATAGTAACAGCCTTGGTACATGCTACAGAAGCAACAAACACAAACAAAAATGCAGATTAATGAGCAAACATTGAAGATGAAAATTAGAAGTTATGTACTCACCATAACGTTCCATCTGAGTAGGTGTATTCATTTGCCTGCAACCTGTGGGTTATGGATCCGATATCGGATCCGAACCGGCATGGTTTACCAGCTATGGATCCAAGCTCTCAGCTCCTCCCCTCACCCATAATGCCCTGCTCTACCCTCATGACCTCAGATCGAGTTTGCCAACAGCAAGAACACCCTGAAAAGGGTAACACACCATATGCAGGAAACTGAAAGGCCAGGGGATAGGAGGGCGGGATGGTTGCAGACAAATGAATACACCTACTCAGATGGAACGTTATGGTGAGTACATAACTTCTAAATCTGAAGTAGGAGATTCATTTGTCTGCAACCTGTGGGACAGAGTCCCCAGCTACCTGAATCTTGGGCGGCCATCATGGAAGGATATTCGAGCACCTGAGCCAAATGATGCTCTACCCTAGATGCAAGATCCAACTTGTAGTGGGAAATAAAAGTATGAGATGAAGCCCAAGTGGCTGCTGCACAAATATCATCTAGAGGAATCCTAGCCTTAAAGGCTGCCGAGGTAGAGACTGACCGGGTTGAATGGGCGTGTACACCCCGGTGCGGGCCTTCCTGAAGCTTGATAAGCCAATAAGATACATTGTGAAATCCAGTGAGACAGAGAGACTTTAGAAATTGGCTTGCCCAAATTAAATTTAGCAAAGGAAATGAACAACTGGTCGGATTGCCTATGACCAGCCGTTCTGTTTAGATAAAATCTAAGTTGCCTGTGAACATCTAAGGAGTGAAGCTTGTATTCACCTTTGTTTTCATATTTAGGAAGAAAACAGGAGGTTAATGGATTGATTAATGTTTGCTTCAGAAGCTACTTTAGGAAGAAAGGACGGGTTGGTCCTGAGGTAAACACGGTCCGGATGAAAGACCAAGTAAGGAGGTTTAGCTGATAATGCTTGGAGCTCTGAAACTCTCTTGGCTGAAGTAATGGCTACTAAGAAGGCAGTCTTGAACGACAAGAATTTGAGATCTACCGTAGCCGGGTTCAAGGGGGCGGTCAAGGCCTGGAGAACTAAGGAAAGGTCCCAGGGAGGAACCGCTTGTTTTACAGGGGGCCTGAGAAGGAAAGTACCTTTAAGGAAAATTTTACACAACTTGGCCGACATGAGTGGACTGGAGTCAAGACCAATGTGATAATGTGAAATTGCCGCAAGTTGTACTTTGACTGTGGAACTGCTGGCACCATCGTTAAAAGAGTGGTTAAAAATCAAGCACTAAAGGGAGAGGAACTGTGAAGGGGTTCAGGCCTTGCCGCTCCGCCCACAAAGAAAACCGTTTCCACTTGCTACGGTAGACTTTCCTAGTGGACGGTTTATGAGCTGCCACCGGGATCGCCTTAACAGGGGACAAATACCGAGTCCTGATCAAGAGTGGAACTGGAGCAGCCAAGCGGTCAGCTTCAGGTTGTCCAGGTTCGAGGAGATAGGCAGGATGGATGAGATATCAGATCCGGAATGGGATCTAGAATCCAAGGAATTCACCGAGTGAGACCTTAGGAAGGGGAACCAGATCTGTCGAGGCCAAACGGAGCAATGAGAATCATTCTGCAACCCACCGAGAGGCTTTCTGAAGAACTTGTAGCATCAGAGGCAAGGGGATAAGCATACAGAAGACCGGGTGGCCAAGCATGCACCAGCGTCTCTTGGGGAACCTCCTGGAGGAGGTATCAGAGCGAAAAAACTGTCGCACTTGGTGTTTGAGAGAGAGGCAAAAAGATCGCATGAAGGAGTTCCCCACCGTGCGAATATGCGTTCCGCTACTTGAGTATTGAGAGACCACTCGTAAGGGGTCAGAATGGTGCGACTGAGCTTGTCCGCCAGGATGTTGGACCGACCCGGAATGTGCGTTGCTATAAGAAAGCGGTTGGTGGAGATTGCCCATTCCCAAACTCTCATGGCTTCTCGACAAAGAGGGTAAGACCTGGTTCCTCTTGCTTGTTGATATACCAGACAACCAACATGTTGTCCGATTGAATTGCAATTGTTCCCAAGGGAAGAAAGTCCTGAAGTGCTAGCAACGCTAAGAGCACTGCTCTCATCTCTAGAACATTGATATGCAGTAAGGTCTCTGAATCGTTCCACGTGCCTTGGACGGTCCGGCCTGCAAAATGCCCCCCCCCACCCGAGGCGGGAGGCGTCCGTGGTCCCCGTGGCGAGAGGGGGTGAAGCACAAAATGGGCGGCCTCTGTGGAGATCTGGGGAGTGAAGCCACCACAGGAGGGACCGCTTGCAAGCCTTGCTGATCGCAATGGGATGATGCATAGAAAGAGCAAGGTACGACCGCTGTACTAAGAGAGTCCACTGGAGGATGCGCATATTGAGCCTGGCGAGAGGAAGAAGTGCTATAGCAGACGCTATGGACCCTAGAGCCCTCAGGACCAACTCCGCCGGAACTGAACTTGAGTGGAGAATGGCCCGCACCTGGAGCTGCAGATTTTGAACTCTGTCCGCAGTGAGGAAGGCTTTCAAGCTCCTTGTGTCTAACCTGGCCCCTATAAAATCTAAGAGCTGTGGGTGCTAGGTTGGATTTCTTTGTGTTTATAGTGATGCCCAGACTGGGAGCAAGATGGAGAAAGGAGTCTCGTGCCAATAGTAGTAGATGCCTTGTTGGGGCGGTAAGGAGCCAGTCGTCCAGGTAGGGAAAGACCTGCACCCCCTGAAGCCTCAGGTGGGCCGCTACCACTGCTAATACTTTGGTGAACACCCTGGGGCTGTGGTGAGACCAAAGGGAAGGACCCGAACTGGTAGTGACTGGCTCCCAGCCGGAAGCGGAGAAACCTCCTGGAGCGCCTGTCCATTAGAATGTGGTAGTACGCATCTTTGAGGTCTATGGAACACATCCAGTGATTTTCTCCCAGAAGGGGGAGAATAGATTGCAGAGTGACCATTCGGAACTTCTCCTTGAGAACTGCCAGGTTCAAGAGAGAAAGGTCTAAAATTGGTCTTAGATCCCCGTCTTTTTGGCACTAAAAGAACCTGGAGTAGAACCCTGATCCGATCTGGTCTGGGGGACGGGCTGGATGGCTCTTTTCTTTAGCAGATGGCCAATTTCTGCCAAAGCGGCCTCCCGTTGACCAGGTGGAACGTCTGGGAGGGACTTCAATTTTGATAAGTGACGAAATGGGATGCGGTATCCTCTGGATATGATCTGGAGAACCCAGCGGTCTGATGTTATGGACTCCCATGCCGCTAGGTGCCCCGAGCGTCCCGACTGCCTCCAGAGTGGAGCAGCCGGGCAACCCCTCAGGGTTGCTGCGGCCGCCGTTCAGAGAAGGGTTCTCTGGACCCGAAGTTCCTGGGAGCCCCTCTGCCTCTAGGGCGGCATCCTCCCTGTCCTCCTCTGCCACGGAAGGACTGGTTGTCCGGAGCAGGCTGGGATTGCTGCGACTTCGGAACCACATCTTCTTCTGACCCTTTTGGTTCCTAGAATAGGGCCTCTGGGGTGCAGAGAAGCGGATTCCGACGGCAGACAGCGTCTTCCGTCCTTCTCGCTCTGGGTCAAAGTGTCGCGAACGGTTTTGCCAAAGAGGGCAGAACCATCAAAGGGGGCGTTCGCAAATGACGCTTTGAAGGGCTCTGAGAAATCGCAATGACGGAGCCAGGCCTGGCGTCTAGTGACTACACCTGCCCCTGTGGCTCTAGCGGCGCCTTCCGTAGCATGGGAGAGTAGCCGCATAGAGGTATTGGTAACTGATCTAAGAGTGGCCATGCGGGCGGAGTGCTTCACTTTGTCCTCCTCCTGCATGAACTCTGGGGTGTGTTGCAGCGTATTCTTTAATAAGATCGCTGCATCCTAATTACGCAGGTGCCAGGTAGTTCAGCGCCCTTACGAGAAGGTCGCTGAACTAAACATCCGCTTCCCAAGCGGTCCATCATCCGAGACTCCTTGCTCGGGGATGGACTGAGGGACTCTCCTGAGCAAGTTCCTCTTGGTGGCCGCCGTCAACATGGCATCTACCGGAGGCCCCTTACTCCAATGGGCACGGTCAGCCGGTGGACTGAGGATCCGGTCGGGCCTCTTAGGGATTGGCTCCACGGTGTCCGGTTCCTTCCACACCCTGGTGGTAATGAGGTCCACCAGGGGGTCGGCAGGAGGGGACACCCAAGAGGTAGACGGGCCCGCTTCAAATGCCTCCAAGAACACGGACTCGTCCGAGGAAGACTTGGGGGCAGACCACCCCCCCCCCTTATGTGGAGCATTTCCATGATGTCTCCAAATGAGACATCCTCGGGGGGTGACCGTGGGGAGCCTTCCCCTTCCTCCAAATCCGTGTCTTCCGTGAGAGACTCGGGGAATCAATGTGCCTCCTTTGCACGTATGCTTGCGAGGAACATCCTCTGGGGGGCTGTCAGAGGACTAGGACTCCTCGCAAGCAGCAACCTGTTCCAGGGGAACAGCTTGGGGCACAGAAGTGGGCTGTCCCAAGGGCCGGATGGTGGAAGCCTGACCCAGTGCAGAGGGAGCGCGGGACGGAGCCGAAACAAGTGCCGGGGTCCGGAGACCCTCAACAGGGCCCTCTCCACTACATCAAAAGCAAGGGGAGCCGACCTCGACCAAAGGATCCGGCAATCGGCTCCCTCGGATCGAAGAGTGGATCGAGCGCTTCCGGATCCGAAGCGACAGTGCGCTCCGACAGACGGCGCCAAAGGAGCACTGATCCCCGGATCCGAGGCTCGGATCCAGGCTCCGAGGTCGGATCCGATGCACTCGAGGGCAGGGTCGGATCCGGTACCAAGTACTATCGGCGCCCACCCCGGCCCGAGCTGCTCGGCTCAACTGCTCGAACCCGGTGGCGGGTCGGAGAAGGAGCAATTGGCTTGAAAAGTCGAGCTCCCCAGAGGGGAGGCAAACACTCCCATCTGCATCTGGGCCTGGATGAACCTTCTCATCATCCGGTCCAGAGCAGCATCCGACAGGCTATAAGTTGATCTTGACGAGGCTACCGAGGTAGGCCTCGAGTGCCTCCTCGATAGCCTCGACGGAGATCGGGTCTCCTCCTCCTCAGGTCCCGTGAAAACACACTGGAGACCGGAGCCGAGAGGGAGAGCCAGCAGACAAGGAGGCCGGGAGAAGCCGCTTGGCTGGCGGGCCGAAACAGAGGTCTCGGCCCGCCGCTTATGGTGCTTCTCCCTCCGTCCTTTCTAGCGTCCCTCTCCTCCGAACCAGAAACGGGAGGTTGAGTCCCAGGAGGAGGAGGGGGAGCCGGAGAGGGAATAACCGTGGTAACGGTTACCCCCAAAGGAGCTGAGGCCGGAGCCGAGTCTGGCGGCAAGAGACCCGCCAAAACAAGCTTGGACCTCCGCTCCTTCAATGCCCTGGGGTTGAACCCTGCACAAATGGAACATCCAGATGTGAGGTGTTCAACCCCAGGCATCACACCGAGTGTGGCCAACAGCTGGGGAAAGCTGATGGCCACACTCGAGCACTTAGAAAAAATAGCTTTGGGCTGCTCAGACATCCCAAAACCAACAAATAAAGTTACTAGAACTAAAGTAAAAGTAACAAAACCACACAGGCCCAAACACACACTACGCTACCAGCGAGGGGAGGGATATAAATTTAAGTTTTAAACTCTAAAAAAAGTAATAATACAAGAGGGAACCTTACACTTTCACACAAATTTAACCAAAAAAATTCTAAATTGAGTACTTTAAACACTAAATATAGCACTTAGCTGGAGAGCTGGAAAAAACAATCTGGTCACCATGCGCGGCAAATGAGATCTGAGGTCATGAGGGTAGAGCACGGCATTATGGGTGAGGGGAGGAGCTGAGAGCTTGGATCCATAGCTGGTAAACCATGCCGGTTCGGATCCGATATCGGATCCATAACCCACAGGTTGCAGACAAATGAATCTCCTACTTCAGATCAGTAGGTTATGGTATTAAAGGGCATGTAGTAGTGTTGGTTATATAGTAGAGTAGGTTATGAGGGGTGGGTGTACGTATGAAGCTTATAAGCAAACACGTTTTCTAAAATGTAATACCAGTTATTACAAGGTTAGAAAGAAAGAAATATCAGAGTCACATTAGCTAAAGCACAAGCTTTAGTCCCCTGAAGGCAACTCAAGATACAGATTCTGAATTAAAACAGACTACCACCATTTTTGCTTTGTAAACTATGTAATGCTGGGTTTCCATCTGAAGCTGTCTGGAATTTTTAATCGGATGATACTATCTTCCACAAACCCCTACACTGATAAGGATTGGTCACTTTTTACGCAAACTCTTGCTTAAAGCTTTGTATTTTCAGAAAAAAAAGTTAAATAGAATTGAAATGACATTTTACCCTTACACAAGTATTAATTTCTTCTGAGGTTCTGCAATCATGGAGTTAAAATAATATTCTAGGAGGAGAAAGAATGGTCACCGAATCTACCATGTGCAAGCAGGAGAATTGTCCCTTGACAAGTAATACTGCTGCATAAATTACAGTTGTGTACACTTACCATAAATGTGGATATTCGAGTGTATTCACTGTTGCAGTCATTACATTTGGGTAATCTGCTGGCAGGTTGCCCTCAGTCGGCCTGAATTCCAAAGTCTTGGGTCCTGCGTCGGTTGCTGTCTTCTCTTCCATAACATCAGGTCGTCAGGGGTATAAAACATGCAGCTGACGACATTTTCTTTAGTTTTTCTTGCCCCCGATGTCAGGTGCCCCCAAAAAGGTAGCAAAAATATGTATGTATGTATATACATGCATCAATATAAACTTTACCTTCATCTACAAGTAAATATACCACATAGGTTGTAGAAGATAGAGAATGAAAGATAAACTCTAGAATGACTGGGATGGTGGGAGGGTAACCTGGACTGCAACAGTGAATACACTCTAACATCTACATTTATGTAAGTGTACACAACTGTACTATGTTCTTCGTGTTTCACTGTTGCAGTCATTACATTTGGGTAGAATCCCAAAGATATGGTTGGGAGGCTGGAGCTAAACAGCATTAGGTGCGGCTATAAGGCCTTGCAGCACTGCAGTGGCAAAGCCTGCCCTGGACTTAGAGTAGAGAGGCAAATGATAATGCTTTGTAAAGGTGTGAAAAGAACTCCAAGTAGCAGCCTCAAGAATGTCTTTGGTTGGTACTCCTCCTCTTAGAAAGGCTGCTGAAGCAGCTGCAGCTCTGGTGGAATGACACCTAATGCCCTTGGGCACAGGTTTACCATGGCGTAAGTAGCAGAAACGGATGCAGTGGCTTATCCATTTTGATTGGATGCTTTGTAATATCCTTTCCTTCTGATCCTGCAGCATATGACACTAGTAATTGCTCAGTTTTTCTTAGAGCTTTAGTCCTGCTCAAGTAGAATCTTAGCTGTCTGTGTACGTCCAAGGAATGCAGAATTCTCTCCCCCTCATTCTGCGGATTTGGATAAGAGGTTGGCAGATGAATTGTTTGGTTAAGAGCCACATTGGAAACCACCTTAGGCATAAAAGTAGGATTTATCCTCAGAGACACCCTGTCTGGGTAAAATATGATACAAGGCTCTACAGCCATGCGGGCCTGTAGCTCTGATACTCTTCTTGCTGAAGTAATTGCAAGTAGCAGAGCTGTTTTCCATGATAAGAACTTTATATCGGCGGTAGCAGCTGGTGCAAATGGATGCAGGGTGAGCTTTTCCAACACATAATTGAGGTCCCATGCAGGTAATGGTGATCTTCTAGGAGGCCTTAGGTTTTTGGCTCCTCTAAGATACTGCTTTAGTAAAGAATGAGAAAAGATTGATGGCTCTGTATTGTAATGAGCCGAAATGGCAGAGGCATGGATTTTAATTGATGAGAAAGATAGGCCTTTGTCAAGCATCTCAGTTAAGTATTGTAATATCTGAGGAATATTTGGTTCTGCTGTATCAGTTCCTTGTGCTTGATTCCAAGCACAGAATCTCTTCCATTTGTCAGCATAAGATTTTCTAGTACTAGGCCTTCTGGCTTCCAAAATGACATCCATCACAGCTTTACTGAGAGGTGTTGTTTGTATAACTACATGATCAGCCATGCTGCCAGGTTCAGTGTATGTAGTTGATTGTGCAGGATCTGATTGTTTTGCTGGGACAGTAATTGAAGTCTTTGAGGTAAGATCCAAGCTGGGTATTGAGACAAGTTCCTTAGGATTGGGTACCAGTACTGGCGGGGCCAGTCCAGGGCAATTAGTATCATCTTTGGTTTCTCTTGTCTGACTTTTCGGAGGACCTTGGGTAGAAGAGGCAGAGGAGGAAAGGCGTAAATTGATAGGTTTTCCAACTGAAGGATAGGGCTTCCACTTTCCATGCTTGTCTGTGATAAGTCCTTGTGCAGAATCTTTTCAATTGATAATTTTGAGGAGAGGCCAATAGATCTATGGTCTGGGCTCCCCCATTTCTCTGTTATCATGCTGAAGACTTGTGGATTTAAGTTTCCACTTGTGAGGATCCATAAGGTTTCTGCTTAAATCGTCTGCCAGTGTATTTTGCTTTCCTGGCAGGAATTGAGCTTGAAGATGTATTTTGTAGGTCAAAGCTGTGTCCCACTATGCCATGGCTAATCTGCAAAGGGGGTATGAGTGTGTGCCCCCTTGCTTGTTTATATACCACATGACTGTGGTGTTGTCCTGGATGAATTAAGTCCTTGAAGGTTGTTAGGGCATTTCGAACAGCTAGCATGTCTTTCTGGTTGATATGTAGATGCATTTGTTTTGGGGTCCATATGCCCTGAATGCATCTTCCTGCCATGTGGGCCCCCCCAGGCATAATCCGATGCGTCTGCTGTTAAGGTTTGGCTGGCAGGGGGGAGAGTGAAGGCCCGTCCCATGTTTTGGTGACATGCCTTTGCCCACCATAGAAACTTATGTGGCAGGCAGGAAATGAGGAATCATTGCTTCCAGACTGTGAGAATGTTGACTCCATAAACCTTTTAGGTACCACTGAAGTTTTCTCATATGCAGTTTTGCATATGGAATCAGTAGGATGCAGGATGCCATGAAGCCCAGAGCCTGCAGAATTTGTCTTGCAGATAACTGGGATTTTGTTGCCATCAGTTTGAAGTAAGTAGTCAGTTGCCTTTGCTTGTCTGGCGTGAGGTAAGCCATCTGGGCAGTTGTATTCAAGCTTGCACCCTGGAATGTTATCTTTTTAGAGGGTACCATTTGTGATTTATTTTCGTTTATTGTGTACCCTAGGCATGTTAGAAGCCTTTTCACAAATGTCAGGTGTCGAAGAAGTGTGTCCTTGTTCTCTGCCTGAATGAGACAGTCATTGTTCTCTGCTTGAATGAGACAGTCATCCAAATAAGGATATATTTGTATACTTTTCTGTCTGCAAAATGCAATTACTGGTGCCATGCACTTTGTAAAGACCCTGGGCGCAGTAGGTAAGCCAAAGGGCAGTGCAGAGAATTGGTAATGAGGTATCTTCCGCACGGTCTTATTGGGACATGCAGGTATGCCTCTTTTAGGTCTAAAGTCACCAGCCAAGCATTCTTGCCCAGCATGGGCAGAAGCTGCTGCAAAATCAGCATTTTGAATTTTGGAATGTCCAGGTATGTGTTCAAAATCGATAAATCCAGTATTGGCCACCAGGCCTTGTCCTTTCTGGGTACCAAGAACAGTCTTGAGTAAAAACCTTGTCCTTTTTATTGTTCTGGTACTGTCTGAATGGCCTCCATATCCATGAGGGACGTAACCTGTTTCTGTGCCTCTGCCCATTGATTTTTTGGCAGATCTGGCCAACCATTTGTCATTGGCAGAGTGTGGAAATGAAACCTGTATCCCTGTGATACGATGTTTAGTACCCACTTGTCCTGGGTTAACTGCCAATTTTGAGCAAAAAGTGCTAATTTTCCCCCTATGAGTGCTGCCAAAAGATAAGTGATTGGTGTAGGCAGAGGGAAGTCATTGGGGTTGCTTTCTGTAGGTTTGCGCTTCATCTCCTACAGATATGGAGGTAGAAGCGCCCCATTGCTTTGACCTGTATGAATCTTGCGCCTGGTATCTGGAACCCTTAGGGCGTCTGGATTTGCCCCTTTGAGCTCTGTCTGACACAGGAAAGGACCAGTTTTTTGTAGGCCAGTGTCTACTGAATCTTGGTGGCTGCACTTGTAAGAAGTCTTTAACAGTTTGCATAGACTTAGCTTTATCTTCCATTTTCTTTAAAACCTCTTCTGCCTTAATACCAAACAGAGAATCATGCTGTAAAGGTGCATCTAGCAATTTAGCTTTAACATGATCAGGCAAATTCTGTTCCTTTAACCAGGCATGCCTCCTAATCACTGATCCAGTAACTGCGGCCCTGCAGGAGGCCTCTAAGGAATCAAAACCACATTGCAAGTATGCTTTCCAACTTGTTCAGCTGCATGCACTAATTCCTGTAATTCTTTATTTTCTGCACATTCTGAAATCAACATAATTCTCTGCGTCAGCAATCCCATAATATGTTGTTAGTACTTAAGCATATGAAATTGACAGTTTAAGGCCCTGATTGCCAAGGTTGCAGATGTATAAACCTCTTTTCCACATCTGTCCAGTGCCCTTGAATCTCTGTCAGAGGGGGTAGGATTTTTTGCTGTTGAGGCCTTAACTCCCTTTGGACCCTGTGAAATAATTTCAGGATCAGCAGCAGGGTTTCTAAATAAAAATGTATCTGAGTCAGGGATCCTGTAATATCTGTCAGGCTTACTGGGAGCCGGAGGTAAGGAGTCAGGGGTCAAGCTTGACTCCGAAAACACATCGTCCACAATGTCTAAAACAGGGGGGGCATGGCTAAAGGCCTGTGCTGAGGAAGAAGGAAATCCCCGAGTCTCTTTTTTGATTCTGAGAAGTCTTGACTCTCTCAGTGAAAATGCTCCCTCAAAGTATGCAAGGTTTCTCCAAATGAATAATCCTCAGGAGGAGATGCAGATGGAATAGACTCCTCAGCATCAGAATCCTCATAGGGAGGTATAGATAATTCCTGATTAGAAGAGGAATCAGAAGAAATAGAAACCTGATCTGAATATTCATAATCAGTGTCTTGCCTAGGCCTCTTATTAGGAGGAGGATGGGTACCCCTGATCAAGGTAATAAGGTATTCAGCCATTTTGATTATCTGTTTTTTAGGCACAGAGGCCTGTGCACATGGCTCATACGTCGTTTTTTCAGTTTTAGAAGTTGCTTTTGTCTTTGGTTTTGAGGTCTGAATGCACCCTCAGAAGCCGGTGCCTGCTCAGTGGCTCCGGACCCATCAGAGGGAGATTTTTCCGTCGGTCCAATACCTTGAGAGTATCTTGCAGCATGCTGGACTCCACATGGGTGTTGGTAGAGGTCTGCGACTCGAAGGTAGCGGGTATCAGGGGCTGCAAAAGCACCTCAATGAGTACCGGCGACTGGCTTAGGAGAATCTCGACTGCCTTTCTCTGTCCTTTTCTTTGCGTTTTTTATGCACTCCGGTAGTTGGATTACTATCAGACGACATTTCTGGGTAGTTAAATTAGTTTCCAAAATACTTTGATGCAAAAATATACTGATGCTTAATGGTGCGTTGGTTAAATCTAACACAAAACCGACAGCTAGGCACGCTGTGATCAGGGTCTAGGTAAGGAATACAGTATAAATGGAAATCCTTATGAGGTATTTGCTTCCCATAAATAATACAATTATTAACTTTTTCTGACATTGGTAAAAAGCAAGAAAACAGTTTCCCCAACGGGGTACTTAGCTTTAGTGAAGACTTTGGTTCTGAAACTCAAACACGAATATTTCAGTAGTCGGCCGACCGGCACTTGCGAAATGCTTCTGCTTCGGGCACCACACGGCAAGAAAGATTGATCAAAATGGAGTCAGCTGCATGTTTTATACCCCTGACGACCTGATGTCATGGAAGAGAAGACAGCAAACGACACAGGACCCAAGACTTTGGAATTCAGGCCGACTGAGGGCAACCTGCCAGCAGATTACCCAAATGTAATGACTGCAACAGTGAAACACGAAGAACATCCTTTGTTTTATTACCCCTTCTTACTTTTTAGCATAAAGACAGTGCCTGGTTAGTTTGTCTAATATTTAATGCTTTAGTTATTTCCAATTCAGGTTTACAAACTAGTTCCAAAGAAATATACAATATACCACATCAAATCTCATATAGTACCCTTCGGTTTCACAGCTCCATCCAGACAAAGGCCCATCATAAATAATGCACACAAATCTGGCTTCAGAATTATAGAAAGCAGCAAACTTACTTTAGTAATGATTTGGCTCATATGAACCAAGGCAGGTGTTACCACTGGATGTCTGAAATCAGATGTTGGATACAAAGCTGCTGTAATCTTCAAATAAACTATCTAAAGGAAATAAACAGTATCAGTAAATTAAATAAGATGAAAAAGAAATCTGCTAATTAAAAACAGCTCATTATTTGTTTTCAATTCCTCTCATGACAACCCTCTTGGCAACTAGAAACCCCCCCCCCCAATCAAGGAAAATGTTACCTACCTATCCTAATTCCACTTCCAAACCACAAGCAGGTATATAAAGTACAGTTGTGTAAAATCCTACCTTAACAGTAGGTGTCCTTTTCACTGTTGCAGTATTCATCACCTCAGGGATTTCCTGCCAAGGACAGCCTAACGTCTGACCAGTATTCCAAAGCCTTTATTACCCAGGGAGCACTGTATATCAGACATGTGCTCCCCTCGCAAACATAGTGCATAAAGTTAATGTATGTATATGCCCAATTCAGAAGTGAAGTGCCATAAGAGAATTAGGACTCTCAGTGGAAAGGAGGACATGTACATTCAGAAAATGGAAGGAATGGAGAGAAGAAAAGGAACCTCTCGGACAGAAGAAAAATATCATCCATGCAAAAGGAAGAGAAAATGAGGCAGGAGGGAGTGAATGCTGCAACAGTGAAAAGGAGGACATCTACTGTTATCATAAGATTTTACACAACTGCACTATGTCCTTCCACATCACTGCCACAGGAGTCATCAACTCTGGGAGAGTACAAAAGCTGCAGTGAAGGCAAGGAAAAGCTCTCTTTAAACTCATGCAGGGTAGTCTTGGCAAAATCTGCTGTGGGCCTGGAAATGACATTCAATTGGTAATGGTTTGCTAATCTGTGAACAGAATACCAAGTAGCAGCTTCAAGGATGGAGTTGGTGTCCAAACCTTTAAAGAAAGCCCCCAAGGAAGTCACTGCTCTAGTAGATTAAGCAGTCACAAAATCAGATATCGGAGTACCACGAAAAGAATAATAAAAAAGAAATGGCCTTAGCAATCCAGGAGGAGATAGCTTGCTTACAAACTCCCAAACCCAATGTCCTGGTATGAAAATAAACAAAAAGCTGATCAGATTTATGAAAGGTTCTTGTTTTGTCCAAATAATATCTGAGCTGTATCTGAGCTGTCTATGTAAATCCAAAGTATGAAGAACCTTCTCAAGTGGACTGTGGAGAGGTGAAAAAAGAAGAGAATTGGTCAGACTAAGGGAAACATACAATAAGGATTCATACAGAAAAAGACCCTGTCTCTGAAAAACTCAAAAAGAAGAGAGACTGCCATCAAGATCTGCAGTTTAGATACCCTTCTGGCAGAGGTTAAAGTAACCAATAAAACAGTCTTCTAGGTGTAATGTTGAAAAGCAGCAGCAGGCTGAAAAGGAGCCAAAGTCAGCTTTTCAAGGAGAAAATGAAGATCCCAAGAAGTAGGAATGGACTTTCTTGAGGGTCTAACAAGAAGGATGCCTTTAAGAAACTGCTTGAACTCAAACCTAGAGGTCAAAGGAGGAGTAAGTGGCAGACAGGCAGAAATGGCGGACAAGTAGGTTCTGTAGCATATCACCAAAGAGGTGTTGCAGCAAACACCTCCATCAAACCCATGCACAGCAAATGCACAAAACCGCGAACGCTGACATCAGCGATTTTTTTTCCCTGGTAAAGAAATCGCTTGCCTCAAAACATAAACACATCATTACAAAGTGGGGCTTCACCCCACACACCCCCTCTCAACTAAATATATGAACCTCCCTGGACTACATGAAGAGAGACATGGAAGAGCTCTCCGATCTTGTAGCCCAGGCAGGTATGACCCTAGCCCTGAGTAGCATTCTGCCATCACCCAGAATGATACCGTAGTACAAGGACAAAATGATTGACTTCAACAATTGACTAAGCTTCTGGTGTCATTTTAAGGGGATACAGTGTCTGTCTGCTTGGGATGACATGGTCGACAGACCACAATGATTTGCCACAGATGGCCTGCACCTGTCGCCCCTGGGATTCCAGATACTGCCCAAGGCTCGTGCTGCCCCATAGTGTCTTTTTTAGGCAAGGTTCAAATAACAAATTCACCACCGTAACAGGAACAGGCAAGCAAAAACTGAGGGTAATGTGACTCAATGCTAGAAGTCTAAATCTCAAAATGCACTCACTCAAGGCACTCCATAAAATGGAGAACATCGATATCTGTGCAGTGACTGAAACCTGGTTCAAGGCTCCAGAGAGCACCCCTGCACTACCAGGCTCTAACTCATACCACACTTTTCAGCCATGTAACCTGGACCGAAACACCAAAGGCGGAGGTGTGTCCATATTCATTAAGGATATCCAGACCTCCATGCTAGTTGCTCAGCATAATGCATTCGATGTTATCCAAGTGCAACTAACTCTGGGCAAAACTGCAATCCAAACTGTAGCTTGTTACAGATCCCCCACCATGCCCCAGGATTCCCACTCCTCTTTTCTTGATGTACTGGAAAATATTAGGGTTCAACCAAACACCCTAATGGGCGACTTCAACTACCCCACCATTAACTAGGAAAGCTACTCATGTACCAACTCTTTTGCTCAATGCTTTCTGGAATTCATAAACATCAATTCCCTGGATCAACTTATCCACACCCCCAACAGGGGCAACTATATCCTAGACCTAGTCATTACCAACATGAGTGACCAGTGTTCCACACCTGAAGTCAACTCCTCGTTGGTCTGATCCGACCATAAGCTAATCTCCCTTGATATCGAAATCCCACCCCCCCCCCATTAAGGAAACCACGGTAAAAGATTTCTCCAAAGCCAACTTCATGCTTCTTAAGACAGAAGTGGTGAACTTCATGACACCCATGCAGATGGACAATACAGTTACAACTGCTGAATCCTACACAAATGCACTCTATAAGCACTTACACAAGTGCATGGATTTGTGCCATCCCAAACAGAACCAAGACGCTATCCTCCAAAAAAAGGAAGCCAATCTGATGGTTCTCTACCATAAACAAACTGTACAACAGAAGGAAGAAACTGTTGCAAAAGAGAGTAAAATCCCTTGCGTGGAGGAGCTCCCTGGTCAGCCTCAGTAAGAAGCTGAGATCCCTTACAAGACCCTCCAAAGCTAGCTACGAAAACAAAATCGCCACTAATTCTAAGGACAACCACAAAGAATTCTATAGCTATGTCAAGAATCTCGATGACAACACCCAGATCTGCTCTAAGTTACAGCACAATGGCACGAAAATTACAGAACCAACTGATATTGCCAACATCCTGGCAGATAGGTTCAGTGCTAACTTTACCTCCCCACCCCCTAAAAGAGCCCATATCTATACAGGAAGAATGCAGAGTCCCTGTAAACACAACTACGCAGGTAAAAGCTGCACTCTCTAAAGCCAAAAACACAGCATCCATGGGACTGGACAACATCCCAGGCTGCGTTTTACACCAACTTCAGAACGAACTGGCTCTCCACTTCAGCACCATGTTCAATAACAGTCTCGCATCAGGCTTTTTGCCCACTGAATGGCGCACAGCAACAGTTATCCCACTCCACAAAGGGGGAGCCACCACTAATCCAGGGAATTATCGACCTATTAGCCTGACGAGCCTTGTCTGCAAGTTCATGGAACGTATCATCATGGAACTCATAAACAAAGACATTGATAACCTCCAAACTCTGGATCACACCCAGTTAGTGTTTGTGAAAGGCAGATCATGCCTCCTGAACCTGATCGACTTATTTAAGGCAGTCACCAAAGCCATAGATGAGAGTAAGGTGGTTCACACAGCCGATCTTGATGTTGCCAAGGCTTTCAACACCATCCCCCATTCTGGAATTATAGCTAAACTCACTAAACTAGGTATAAATCCCTACGTCACAAGATGGGTTGCCAACTGGCTCACTGACAGAACCCACACTGTAAAAGTTGCAGACTCCAAATCTGACCTCAAATCAGTGACAAGTGGATTACCACAGGGTTCTGTCCTTGGACCTCTCCTGTTTGGTATCTACTTCTCTGAAGTACAGGCTAACAAAGAAGGCCTCTGGCTAACAAAGTTCGCAGATGACTACAAACTACGAGCCATAGTCAAGTCCCCAAATGATGTGGACATCCTACAGAAGGGCCTCGCTGAGACAGATGCCTGGTGTCAGAGCCATGGCCTCAAGCTCAATGCAAAAAAGTGCAGTGTCATCCCCTTTGGTAAAAACTCTGTACCCATGAACTACCACATAGGCAGCAATCTAGTTAACAACAAATGTGTGATGAGACCTTGGGACCCAGGTGGACAGTAGTCTCTCCTTTGATAGTCACATAGCCACAGTAGTCAGGAAGTCCTTCTACGTGGCACACCTTATCATAAAAGGGTTCTCATCCAGGAAAAAAAGAGCTCATTGCAGTACAACGCCCCTTTCGGAATGTATCTCACAAGATATCTGCAGCAGCTGGAAAGGCCAGAGAAGTACCTCACAAAGAGGATTACTGGCCTCAAACAAATGCCCTACACTGACCGCCTCAAAACCTCCAGCTTTACTCCGTAGCATATCGCCTACTCCGAGGTGATCTCTGCCTAACATATAAAGCTATGTCAAACCTAGAGCTGTTGGACATGCTACACCTAAAGAAATCCCAATTCCTCTGAGCTACACACTCTAGGGACCTTAACCTTGTCACCACAATAAACAGGACATGCTGGAGGGATAGATTCCTGTCCCAGAGACTTCCTGTACTCTGGAACAGGCTACCATCTATGTCAAGAAAAGTTCTTCATTAGCACTCTTCAAGAAAAATCTTGATGAGTGGATGGGAAATAGGAAATACACCCCGGGGATCACTTCTGTACGTCTGCTTGACAGTGGCCACAGGAAAATAACTTTCTTGGGTGGCATAAGCCATGGAACCCTGTTGGCTAGGCTTATGTACGCCCTTGGGCAGATAGCCTAGTACCTACCTATGAACTCTGAGATCGCATTACAGTGGGAAAAATGGCAAACTTACAAGGATGGCCAAGAGATTTCTTTCCCATGGAAAGAAATCGCTGCCAGCGTTTGCGACTTTGTGTGTTCGCTGTGTGTGTGTCAAACAGGCATTTGCTGCAACTCCTCTTCGAGTATTTGATATAGATCCAACAAGTAAGCTGTCAGTGAATATGCCACGCCAGCATGTAGTACCTCACATACATAAGGAAAAACCAAGGGACCCCCACCCCACCCACTGAAAAGGGGTCCTGGTGATGTTTAAGACACCAAACAGAAAATCTCTTCTATTTTGACATGTATGATTTTCTGGTATTGGGTTTCCTGGCCTCCTGCAGAACCCTGTCCTCAGAAAACTGATGTCAGAAAGGAGTAGACAGATGAGGGTGAAGGAGAGTTTCTTTGACCTGTGTGAGAAGATGCATGTGATGAGGCAACCTGTGATGACTGCCCCTGGTCAGATGGGATAGGAGGGAGAACCAGTGCAGCCTGGGACAAAAAGGAGTCACTAACAAGTCAACTAACAAGATTTCTGGAGAGTCTTCTCCATTTTGTGAAAGTCCCATGGAAGAAGAGGAAGAGGGGGAAGGCATACAGGAACATATCCTTCCAAGAGAATGTCATGGCATCCACTTCCTTCCAAGTCAAAAAGGACTTGGGACTCTGGAACAGAACTGATGGAGCTGCCTGTTCAGAGGGGAGACAGAGGGATCTAATTGAGGAATACCCCACCAATGAACTATGTCCAGAAATACATCTCTGTGAAGCATCCATTCGTGAGGCTATGTCCTGGACCTGCTGAGAAAATCTGTCAGAAGACTGCACTCTTAAGATAGACTGCATTGTAGGATGACCTGAAAATTGATAGCTATTTCCCATGGCTGAAGGGCTAGCCTTCAAAGAAGGTAAGACCCTTGTGCCCCCTTGTCTGTTGATGTTCCACATGACTTTGGTTTTGTCCATATAAAACCTTCAAAAGACCCAGGAACCAAAGTTCATGGAAATCCTGAAGGGCCAGAATGAGAGCCCACATTTCCTTGATGCTGTTGTGATCCACCCTCTGCTGTGGGTCCAAAGGCCCTGCACCTTCAGGATGCCTGAAACTGCTCCAAACACCAGCTGTTTAGCATGTGAGACTAGTTCTTGAGATGGCTGAAGAGGGTGGAAAGGTATACTTAGATTGAGAGGTAGCTGCTGAATCCACCTGTGAATTTCCAGTTTGAAACAAGGGAGTAGAGGAATGGGATGGTCCAGCAGGTAGTGGTGCTGAAGCTACACTGATCTTAGGTAACACTGAAACTTCCTCATATGAAGCCTGGCTGAGGGAAGCATGGGGATACTGTAGGCCATGAATCTCAGAGCTCTGAGAAACCCCTTGGCTGGAAGAGAAAACAGGAAGCAGGGACACAAAATATTGTATAAGGGACAAAATCTTGGAGGCAGGAAGAGATGCCAGCCTTAGAACAGTCTGGAACCTGTAGCCTAGGAAAACGTGCTCTTGAGATGGAGTTAACATTGACTTCTGAAAGCTGACAGTGAGCCCCAGGCTGTGTAACAGAAGCTGGGTAAAAATGAAGATCCTGTACCAGCTTGGAATGGAATGGAGCCTGCAGCAAAAAGTCACCCAGATAAGGAAATATCTGAATGCCCTGAAGCCTGCAAAAGCTGATTACAATGGTGGTCATTTTGTGAACACCTGAGGTGCTAAGGAAAGCCAAAAGCAGAAAACTGAAAATGGAAGGGAAAATCAGAGCAACATAAATATTTCCTGAACACAGGGTGGATAGAAGGGTCTTATTCACAAGATCGAAGACCCATATAATCGACTTTCATAAGAAGGAGACCACATCAGCAAAACTCCAGATAACTGAAAGCTTACAACCACAAAACCCCGAACATCAAACTCTACAAGTGAGCAGATGTTTGATCATCACTTAAAGGCACAGTTCTACAATGAAACACTGCCTACAGCAAATAACTATCACTGGTTTGAATTGCAGATCACTGTACAGTGAGGATCGGAAAATTTACCCTTTTCTCACTGTAGTGCGATCTTGGAGTTGGTGTATATAATTTAGGGGGGGGGTGCAGGGATGCTTGCCCCCCCCCCAAAACGAGTGACAGTTATTTGCTGTAGGCTGTCCTCACCTACGTAGCAAGACTATCCCTGGTCTCTTCCTTTCTGCTATCATCCTTGCTCTATGGTGCACCTCTTCTTACTAACATTCTATCCTCTCTTAAAACCAAACTGAAATCATGCTACAACAAAACAACAAAATTTGTAACACTCCTCCCACCACTGCCTATCACTAAAAGACAAGTTTGTGCGCAAAACCCTTCAGAGCTTTCCTGTCAACAGAAAGAGGGATGCTGAGCCGTGAAAAGACTACGCTAGGAACAACAAAACAAACGTCCACACACTGGCATAAAAAATGCACCAAAAAACAAGGGAGATGGATGAATGGATGGATGGAGGGGCTAGTGCAGCAGTGATCATATGAACATCTACTGTTATGTTCAACTTACACAACTGTACTACATTTATCATACTGATCACTACTGCAGTAGCCTTAGCTAACTATATTTGGGAGTTGGAAGAAGAGTCCAGGAACCCCTGGAGAATGTTCCTACTAAGGCTTTATCTGGACCTAGAAAAGGAATCAGGCTTATGGTGTTTTGTAAAAGTATGTACAGAGGACCAAGTGGCAGCTTCAAGAATATTTCCAGAATCCAACCCTTTCCAAAAAAACACAGACTAATTCAAGACCCTGGTGAACAGGACCTCAAGACCCTGGTGAACAGGACCTTAACCTTGCTTGAAATAGATTGGTTATGGCAAGTATAACAAATAGTAATCGTCTTTGGCAACCATTTGGACACAGGTTGTCCCATCTTACCCTCACAAGAAATCCAGGATTGATATGAAGATCTGAAATATTTAGTTCTGTCAAGGTAATACCAGAGTTGTCTATGGACATCCAAGGTAAGGAGTATACATTCTCCCTCATTTTTACATTCATTAAAGAATTACAGAGAGATAGACAGTTTGAGTTAAAGTAAACTTGGATGCCGCTTCAGGCATATTCCCTGTCCCTATAAAAAATGAGGTAGGGTTTACTCACCATAAGAGCTTGCAACTCAGACACCCTTCTTGCAGAGGACAGCGCAATCAGTAAAACTGCTTTCTATGTTAAGAAGCTAGCTGGTTCATGCAGCAAGTGTCCGCTTCTCTAACACAAATTTAAGATCCAGAAGAGGGGCTACCGGTTTACTCAGCGGCCTCTAATGCAAAACCACTTTCAAGAACATTTTGACTCAAGACTGCCTTGGGATAAGAGGCTCTATTAGCAGACATACTGAAATAGCTAATAAATGAACCCTGAAAGAAGAATAAGTAAGGCCACAGGATAGTAACTCACACAAATTTTGTTTTTTTTTGTGTTTTCTTATACCTGCACTTTTAAAAGTTTGTTTGTTTGAATTTAACTGTTGAGGCTGCCCACTCAAGTGCGCTAGCCTGTGTTTAGAATTTACTGTACTTTTTCTGCTGTTTTTCTGTTAAAAAAAGAAAAAAAAAAAAATCTCCTCGTTTCCCGCCTTTCCTGACCTAGAATAGTCCCTTATACAGGCATTGCTGTATTCTGGACTTTAGAATAGTTCCTGTGTTGCCCATTTCCTTACTTGGATAGAAGGAAGCTTCTTTGTTCACCAGTGGGAGTGGGGTGCTTTGAGCAGCCTATCTGTCCCTGGAGGAGTGACCTCAGCACAAGTTGTAGTTTATTGGCCGTTTTGGGCCAATTTCTAGCTCTTTAAAGTTCCCTGTATAAAAACCCACTCTGGTGAGGTTTTGTGCGATTTTGCGCATAGCGCAGCATCGGGCAGCACCGCTTAACCAGGCTTAAACCATTCTCGGCTCCACAAAGTCTGCTCTTCACTTTTTCCCTTAGATCTGATCTATTCTCTCAAGTAAAGACCCTATTCTCAACCTATAACCTAGCACTGCTCTTACAAGCAATTATATAAGTTAGCACTAATAAACTAATAGCACTACATCCTCATATACTCCCTTGGAGTACTCGTCCCATATTGGTCCTTTTTGTCAGCCTTAAAGGAGTTACTTATACTAGACCGGCATGTCCAAAGGTCAGTTGCTAGTTTCCTCTCCAGTCCAGCTGGTGAATCTGGGAATCCTGAGGCAATGTTACAACCGTCTCATGTACACAGACAAACCTCTCCTCCTCCCAACAAGTACTAATATATATGTGAGAGAGACAACCATATAGCCAAACTGGAGGCTAAGCTCTCTCAACACAGTACTGGTGCAGCCAGTCAGGGGGAGAAGGTAACCATACACCCCACAAATCCAGTCGCACATAGACATACCACATCATCAAATTAAACACAAACACACTAAAACATACTCGGAGGCTCTAAATACAAATCTGCCTAAGCAGCAGAGACCTCCAAAGCAGACATCCTAGCAACCTCTACCACAAAACAAAAAAAATGAAACACATACTTCACAAAATCAGTGTGCCAAACAGTCACAGCCCTTAAGGCCAAACAACACACCTGATACACTTGCAATAGGCGACTCTGTCAGGCACAATGACGTCCCACTCACCAGGCTGAACAAGGAGAAGGTCACGGAGAGCTGCCTGTCGGGCGCTAGGCTCCGCCACATAACACAAGCACTCAGGTCACTCCAAAGCAAGTACAAATATGACTCTGTCATCGTCCATGTTGGTGTGAATGACCTGAGCCGTTCCTCCCTGGGCTACATGAAAAGAGAGACAGAGGAGCTCTCAGATCATGTAGCCCAGACCCTGACCTCAAGTAGCATCTTACCCTCACCGAAAATGATGCCACAGTATAAAGACAAAATGATCAATTTTAAAAATTGGCTAAAGTTCTGGTGTCATTCAAAGGGGATCCAGTGTCTGTCAGCCTGCGATAACATGCTCGACAAGCCACGTGCTTCACTAGGGACGGCTTGGACCCGTCACCTCTGGGCTTTCGGATACTGGCAAAGGCTCTTGCCACCCCCATAGTGCCTTTTTTAGGCAAGGCTCAAAAGACAAACCCACCTCCATAGACAACACAAGGAAAAACAAACTAAGGGTAATGCTACTCAATGCCAGAAGTCTAAACCTCAAAATGCAAGCACTCTAAGCTCTCCTCAGCATGGAGAATATCGATGTCTGTGCAGTGACAGAGACCTGGTTCAAGGCTCCCGAGAGCACCCCAGCACTACCAGGTTATACCTCATACCATGCTTTTCGACCCCAAAACTCGGACCGAACCACAAAAGGAGGGGGAGTATCCATATTCATCCAGGATACCCACACCTCCAGGTTAGTGGCACTGCATGAAGCATCGGAAACCATCCATGTGCAACTAACAGTGGGCAAAACTGTTTTTCAGTTTATAGCCTGCTACAGACCACCATCCCAGACTCTGGAACCTCACGTGGCTTTCCTGAGAACATTGGAGAATATGACTGTCTCTCCAAATACCTTTATATTGGGTGACTTCAACTACCCAAGCATAGACTGGGAACACTACTCAAGCCCTAACAGCCTAGCCCAGAGGTTCCTGGAATTTATAAACTCAAATGCTATGGAACAACTGGTCACCACGCCTACAAGAGGGGTAAACATACTGGACCTGGTCATCACAAACATGGGGACTCTATGCTCTGCACCAGAGGTACACCCCTCATTGGTAAGATCAGACCACAAATTAATCTCGCTGGACATCCACATCCCAACCCCACCACCACCCCAGAAAACCACAGTAAAAAACTTCTCCAAGGCTAATTTCACACTTCTCAAAACCAAGGTGAAATCACTCAAAGCCCCCGGGCCAGTGGAAACTATGGCCCAAACAGCAGAATCCTATATAAATGCATTCTATGGACATCTTCAGGAATGCATGGATCATGCAATCCCAAATAAAACCAAGACCCAATCCTCCAAAGGCAGGCATCCTTGTCTGGTGGACGACTGCCATAAATAAGCTATACAACAAAAGGAGGAAGCTACTGCAGGATAGAGCAAAATCCCTCAATAAGAAGGCATCACTGATCAGTACTAGCAAAAAACGACGGTCCCTTATAAAATCTTCCAAGGTCAGCTTCGAGAGAAAAATTGCACAAGACACTAAAGATAACCACAAGGCTTTCTTTAGTTATGTTAGAAACCTGGGTGGCAACTCGTTTGGAGTTAATCCAAAATGACAAACAATACACTGAACCCACAGACATTGCCAACATCCTGGCAGACAGATTCAGTGCAAACTCCCCCCCCCTTCCCCCCCAAAAGAGCAAATATCTATCCCAGCAGAGAGTTGTCTCCCTGTCATCTCAGATGCTCAGGTAGGAGCTGCCCTCTCCAAAGCAAAAAACACAGCATCAATGGGACCGGACGGTGTCCCGGGCTGCGTCCTACAGGAGCTCCAAGAACAGCTAAAACCTCACATTAGGCTACGGTTCAGTCTCAGTCTTTTTACAGGATATGTACCCAAGGAATGGCGTACAGCAACAGTGGTCCCACTCCACAAAGGTGGAGCCTCAACGGACCCTGGAAACTATCTCCCCATAAGCCTGACTAGCCTCGTCTGCAAGGCCATAAAGCGGATCATCATGGAACTCCTAAACAAAGACATTGGGGAACTACAGACGCTACATCCTACACAATTTGGCTTTGTTAAAGGCAGATCCTGCCTCTTGAACCTGGAAGACTTCTTCAAAACAGTCAACAAGGCCATAGATGAAGGGAAGGTAGTCCACACTGCCTACCTGGACCTCGCAAAAGCCTTTGACACCATACCCCACTCTGGCATCATAGATAAGCTCTCCAGCCTAAATATCAACCCCTATGTCATAAGATGGGTTGCAAACTGGCTCAAGGACAGAACCTACATGGTCAGAATTGCGGGAGCTATGTCAGACTCTAAACCTGTTACTAGTGGCGTACCACAGGGCTCAGTCCTGGGACCGCTCTTGTTCGGTATATATTTTTCAGAGGTACAGGCCAACACGGAAGGACTATTGCTGACCAAGTTTGCAGACGATTGCAAACTGGGTGCCATAATCTACTCTCCAGCTGACACAGGCATCCTCCAAAAGGGTCTCACAGAGATAGACAACTGGTGCCAGAGCCATGGCCTGAAACTAAACGCCAAGAAGTGTATAGTCATACCCTTTGGAAAAAACAAAGTGCCCACAAACTACCACACAGGCGGTAATCCATTAAGTACGGAGAAGTAATTAGGGACCTGGGAACCCAAGTTGATAGTAATCTCTCCTTTGACAACCACGTTTCCAAAGTGGTTAGAAAGACCTTCTATATAGCCCATCTTATCATGAAAGGGTTCACATCTAGATCAAGGGAGGTCATTGTGCCCCTTTACTCATCCCTCATCAGGCCCATAATTGAATACAATGCCCCGGTTTGGGATGTACCTTATCCGACACCTGCAGCAACTGGAAAGACCACAAAAATACCTCACCAAGAGGATAAAGGGTCTCAAACAGATGACCTATGCTGCCAGGTTAAAGAAACTCCATCTCTACTCAGTTGCATACCGCCTACTTAGAGGCGATCTGTGCCTGACTTATAAAGCCATGTCCAACCCAGAATTAATCGACATGCTCCACCTCAAAAAATCCAAATCCACTAGAGCTATGCGCTCAAGGGACTTGAATCTCAACACAGAAATTAATAGGACATGCTGGAGAGACAGATTCTTAACCCAGAGGCTCCCAGCACTCTGGAATAGAATCCCAGTCCATATCAGGTAGAGCCCCTCGCTGACTCTCTTCAAGAGAAATCTTGACGAGTGGATGGGAGATCATAGGTTCACCCCGGGGATCACTTCTGTGTCACTGCTAGACAGAGACACAGTAAAGTAACCAAAAAAGGGCACGGTAAAACCCATTTTTTAAGGGGTGGTGAAAGCCAAATACACTCTGTCTAGGCTGATAAATGCCCTAGGGCATATAGCCTAGTATCAACCTATGAACCTAAATACTGTAAAAACCAGAGAACAACTAGCCCTGGATGGCTGCTGGTTATGTTGTTGGCACCAAATGGAAAACCTTTTCTGATATGATTTTAAATGATTTTAAGTTTTTATTTTATATGATTTTCTAGTAAAAGGCTTGTTTGCCTCCATTAGTACCTGCTGCATGTCATCAGTAAACAAGTGCCTAAAAGTAATTAAGACCTTATCATCCAGGCAGTCAACTGGAAATGACTAATATCTTAATGATCAGACACCCCTGTTCTTGTATTAGTAGATCCAGTCTGTGAGGAAGCTTGTGGTAATTCCCCTGGCCATTGCCGAAAGAAGGGAGAACCATAGAGGCCTAGGACAGAAAGGCGTCACCACAATGATCTTTGAGGATTCCTTCTAAATCTTCAGATGTACCCCCAGATATTACTGGAACAGATGGAAAAGCATACAAGAAGATACCTGTCCAAACAAAAGAAAAGGCAACTGTTTTCCAGGCCTTTCTTGCAGTGAGTCCTGGAACACAATCTTACCAGTTGACAGTTCAAAGAAAAGTTAAAGTCTACTTGAGGAACTCACCACAGATGGATCCAATGCTTGAAGGCCCTTGATCTAGTTTACATTCATGTGGGGCTGCCATGGTCCTGCTCAGCTCATCTGTCACCCAATTTTGCTCTGATGGCATGGAGAATACCTGTACAGTGAAGATTGTGCTGTGAAGCTATATGCCAATCTAACATGGCTAGTCTGCAAAGGGGGTACGACCTGGTTCCCCCTGCTTACTGATGTACCACATGACTACGGTACTGTCTTAAACCACTTTGAAGAGATCCAGAGGGCCAAAAATGGTTCAGAGAGTTGAGTGCCTTGATCAGGGCAAGCTTCTCTTACATATTTATGTTTTTGCATCTGTCTTTAGTGTACCATATGCCTGCACTTTTAACCCTCCTGAAACTGCTCCCCAAGCAAAGTCTGAAGCATTTGTGGTGACTTACTGCTTTGAGCAAGGAGGGAGAAGGGGGACCTGGATTTAAGGATATCTGTTGTTTCCACCAAAAAAAAGTCTTCTGACAAACCCCAGCACTGGGATTTGAAAATATAAAGGGTGTTGATGCTGGGATCAAAGAAATTTCAGCTACCACCATATCTTTCTCATGTGCAGTCCTGTCAGGGGTATCATGAGAATCAGAGATACCAACAGACCATAAATCCTGAGCTATTCCCAGGCAGTGTCTGAAGTCTGAGTGATAAACCTTAGAGGCAGCTATAAATACAAATCTATTTTTCCTGTGGAAGAAAAGCTCATTGAACTGAGGTGTCTAGCTGACATCCCAGGAACGCAATCCTGTATGAGCAAGTCAAACACTTTTAATTGTTCTCTATGAATCTTTGCTTGGTTAAGACAGTTCTTGCCCAATACAGATATTCCTGGCATTTTAAAAATTACTCTGCAATGATAAGCAAATCATCTAAATAAGGAAAATGTGGATGCCCTGCAGCCTGCAATGAGCTATAAATGGAGCTAGACATTTTGTTGACACTCTTGGTGCACTGGACAGTCCAAAGGTTAAGGTAGAGAACTGATAATTTGACCCAGATACATAAAACCTTAAGAAACATCTGAAGTCTGGATGAATAGGGATGTGATAAGTCTAGTGCTACCAGAAAACTTGAAAGAGAAAGAAGAGGTTACAGGTGGTGAAGTGACACTGAATTAGGGCACTATCACAAACAAGTTTAAGATAGCTAGATCCAGGACTTCCAAGATGACAGCTTGTTTCTGACCTTCCCAGTGTGAAAACAAACTCAACAGAGAAGGCCAGTAGACTTGTGTTTAGAGGTAAATGTCAATAACTGGCTAGTAAGTGCACTGCCTGGATGCCAAGAATAAAGAAATACAGAAGACCTAAAAAAATCAGCTACAAAAAAGTGAGGAAGAAACACTGACTGGGGAAAGTTCTGCAGCTATTCAGCAAAAAGCAATGCAACTTTCAGACATGTCTTCCAATAACCTACAGAAATATACAAGACAACTGCATATAGACCAGGTTAAAATAAACAAAAAGTACAGTTTTGTACCTACCATAAATGTAGATGTTCGAAGATCCACATTGCTGCAGTCCTTACACTTGGGTAGTCCGCTGTCCTCGGTCGGCCCGAATATCAAAGTATAAGGCTGACGTCGGTCAAGGCGCATTTGACTGACATCAGAACGTCAGGGTACAAATGCGCATGACCGACGTCATATCCTCAGTCTTTTCTTGCCCCAGATGTCAGAAGACCCTAAAAATAAAGGTCAAAACCAAAAGACAGCAAACAAACAACCAACCATCCTAGCACCAAAAATATGTACAATATATACAATATATACAATACACCTCAGATTGACAACCCAACCCACACAACCGCCTCTAACTACAGAGGGGAAGGAGGGAGGGTAAATTGGACTGCAGCAATGTGGATCTTCGAACATCTACATTTATGGTAGGTACAAAACTGTACTATGTTCTTCATCTCACATTGCTGCAGTCCTTACACTTGGGTAGAATCCCAAAGCAGAGGTAAGGGAGGATGGCCAAACTATAAGGAAGCAGGAGCTGCCAAAATGCCCTGCAAAACAGCAGTGGCAAAACCAGCCCTGGATTTAGAGTAAAGTGGTAGGTGATAATGCCTAGAGAAAGTATGCACTGAACTCCAAGTAGCTGCCTCCAAAATATCCTTAGTTGCCACCCCTCAAAAAGCTGTCAGTGGCAGTAGCCCTAGTGGAATGAGGCCTAATCCCAGCTGGAATCTCCTTGCCATGATGGGAATAACAGAAAGCAATGCAAAACCCAATCCACTTAGAAATAGTTTGTTTTGACACAGGCTTGCCCTGAGAACTCAAAGCAAAAGAAACAAATAACTGCTGAGACTGCCTGAACCCTTTAGTTCTGTCCAAATAATATCGCAACTGCCTGTGTACATCTAAAGTGTGCAAAATCTTTTCCTCTTTATTTTGGGATTTGCATAAAAAGTAGGCAAATGAATAGTTTGGTTTAAAGCCACACTAGAAACCACTTTAGGCATAAAGGAAGGATTAGTACGTAAAGATACCCTATCCTTATGGAAAATTAAGAAAGGCTCAACCGCCATAAGGGCCTGCAACTCAGAAACCCTTCTTGCAGAGGTAATAGCCAACAAAAAGCAGTCTTCCATGATAAAACTTTAATTCAGTAGTAGCTGCAGGCTCAAAAGGTTGTAGAGTGAGTTTCTCCAACACAAAATTGAGATCCCAAGCAGGCGTAGGAGCTCTTCGTGGGGGTCTTATATTCTTTGCCCCTCTAAGAAATTGCTTGAACAAAGGATGAGAAAACAATGGTGGGTCACAATCATAGTGAGCGAAATTGCTGCAGCATGAACCTTAATAGAAGAGAAGGACAAACCTTTGTCCAGTAACTCAGTAAGATATTGAAGAGCCACACTTAAATTAGGCTCAGAAACATCAAAATCCTTTGCTGCACTCCAAAATAAAAATCTCTTCCATTTATCTGCGTACACTTTCCTTGTACTAGGCCTTCTAGCCTCCAAAATAACATTCAAAACTTGCTGTGGAAGTGGAGGCCCACTATGGTTCAAAACAGAATATGCCAGGCTGTTAGGTGCAGAGAGTGAAGCTTGACATTGAGCAAATGACTGTCCTCCTGAGACAACAGGTGTGGAATCGAAGGCAAAGGCCATGGAGGCTTCCACCAGGCTTCTCAGTAATGGGTACCAATGCTGTCGAGGCCAATCTGGAGCTATCAAAATCATCCTTGGCTTGTCTTGTCTGGCCTTTAGTAGTACCTTTGGGAGGAGAGGCAGAGGCGGAAAGGCATACACATGAAGATTGCTCCAATTGAAGGAAAGAGCATCCACTTTCCAAGCTGTGGGATGAAACCTTTTGTGCAAAACTTTGGCAGCTGGTGGTTTAGTGAGAAGCGAACAGATCTATGTCTGGAGTTCCCCATGACACTGTCAATTTCTGAAATACATGAGGATCCAATTTCCACTCGTGGGGATCCATAATTCGTCTGCTCAACACATCTGCTAAGGAGTTCTGTGCTCGGCAGAAACCTTGCCTGAAGATTGAGCTGTAAACTGAGAGCAGTCTCCCACAAAATCATTGCTTGCCTGCATAGAGGATAATGAATGTGTTCCCCTTGCTTGTTGATGTACCACATGACAGTTGTGTTGTCTGTTAGAATCAACACCTGCCCTGGAAGAAGTAAATCCTTGAAAGCTATTAATGCAAACTGGACTGCTAACATCTCCTTCAAGTTGATATGTAGATGTTGTAGTCTGGCAGGCCACTTGTCTTGTATCCATTTTCCATTTAGATGAGCTCCCCAAGCTTTGTCTGAGGCATCTGTCGTTAAAATCTGACTCGCCTCTGGCCAGGTCACAGAGAGTCCCTTGTTTAGGTGACATTCCTGAGCCCACCACAAAATTTCCTTTTGAATGCAAGGTATTATTTGAATGACAGTGTCCAGATCCTGGCAATGCTGTGTCCATACATTTTTGAGATACCATTGTAGCTTCCTCATATGCAGTTTGGCATTGGGAAGCACCAGAATACAAGATGCCATGAACCCTAAGGCTTGAAGGACTGTCCTTGCAGTCAGCCCGGACTGATGAGATAGTTGATGGAAGTAAAGGGAAAGATTCTTTTGTTTGTCCGGGGTCAAAAAGGCCATCTGGGATGCTGTATTCAGTCTTACACCCAGAAAGCACATGTCCTGAGAGGGTACTAGACTGGACTTTATTTCGTTCACAGAATACCCCAGGCATCTTAGCACTGCTATCACATATTCCAAATGATGAAGAAGCTCGCCCCTTCCTTGAGCCAGAATCAGGCAATCGTCCAAATAAGGATAGATCTGTATTCCTTTTAGCCTGAAGAAAGCTATCACTGGAGCCAGAACTTTCGAACACTCTGGGGCGCAGTAGATAAGCCAAAGGGCAATGCAGAGAACTGATAGTGAGAAGTCCCAGCTCGAAAACGCAGATACTTCCTGCAACTTAGTCTGATAGGAACATGAAGGTAAGCCTCCTTGAGATCCAAAGTTACCATCCAATAATCTTTTCCCAGCAGAGGTAAAAGCTGCTGTAACGTCAACATTTTGAACTTGGGAATGTCCAGATAAGTGTTGAGGATAGATAAGTCCAAAATTGGTCTCCACGTGTTCCCCTTCTTTGGTACTAGGAACAGGCGAGAATAAAATCCTAGGCCCACTTCTGGCATAGGGACCGGCTGTATGGCCCCTATTTGGAGTAACAGAGAAATTTGCTTGTGAGCCTCTATTCTTTGTTGAGGAGGAACGTCTGGCATGCCTTTGAAAGGAGGCAAGGTATGGAAATAAAACCTGTAACGTGGTGTATGATATCCAATACCCATCTGTCTTGGGTAATTAGACTCCAATTTTCTTTGAAAAGTGCCAACCTTCCTCCCAAAGGTGCTGCCAGGCGAAGGCTCTGGCAGCTGAAAAGGTAGGTCATTGGGTCTGTTTACTTAAAAGGACTGACCCTGCCCTCACCAAGACTGTGCAGGAGAACTCCCTGTTCTAGGCCTGAAAGAGCCCTGAGCTCTGCCCCTACCACGCCTAGATCTACCCCTAGACTGGGAATCATAAGAAGGATACGTCCACCCCTTAGTAGGCCAATTTCTACTAAACATTGGAGGCTGAACCTGCAAAAAATCTTTAACAGTCTGCATAGACTTAGCCTTGTCTTCCATTTTCTTTAAAACTGCCTCAACAGGAGAACCAAACAACACATCAGATTGTAAAGGAGCATCTAAAATCCTTGTTTTAACATGGTCAGATAAATTTTGATCCCTCAGCCAGGCGTGCCTGCGAAGAACTGACCCAGTGGCAGCCACCCTAGACGAGGCTTGTACAGCATCAAAACCACATTGCAAAGAATGCTTACCCACCTGTTCAGAAACATGTACTAAATCTTGCAACTCTTTACAATCAATACCTTCGCCAGAGCATCAACCTTAGACTTCAATTGTGAAAGGAGATAGTTTTGGTATTTCAACATGTGAAACTGGCAATTCAAAGCCCTCATAGCTAGAGTGGAAGAAGTATAAACTTTCTTTCCCCATCTATCCAAGGCCCTGGCCTCTTTATCTGCAGGAACCAGATTCTTGACAACAGAAGCCTTAACACCTTTAGGCCCCTGGCTAACAGTTTCTGGGTCTGCCCTAGGACTCTTAAAAAGATACTTATGAGCTTCAGGCACCCTGTAATACCTATCCGGTTTAGCAGGAGCAGGAGGCAAAGAATCAGGATTAAGAGAAGCCTCTGTAAAAACATCTTCCACTACATCCAAAACAGGAGGTATAGCCAAAGGCCTATGCTGGGGTAAAACAAAATTCCCTAAGCCTTTTCCTGGAATCAGAGAAGTCCTGACCTTCCCACTTAAAATGCTCCCTCATGGAATGAAGAGTTTCTGAAAAAGAAAAATCCTCAGGAGGAGAAGCAGAAGGAGTAGAATCATCCACATCAGAATCAGAATAAGGAGAGTACTCCTGCAAGTCTTCAGCCAAGACTCTGAAACATCCAAGCCGGCTCAAAACTGACTAGCCCAGGCCCCACACTAGCCCTCTTATCAGGAGGGAGCAAAGGACGCCTAATCAAACAAATCAAATCTTCTGCCATTTTAAGCATATGCTTTGGGCACAGTTCCTGAAGAACTAGGGGTGACACCAACTGAAGCTAAACCTGGCCTGCCTCTGGGAGAAGCCTTGGAAACAGAAGGAGAGGGCCTAACCACCCTAGGCAGGGAGGGAGTATAGTAACCTGAGAAGCCCCATCAGCCTGACCTGCCTCCTGAGAGGCCACATCCTGCAATAACAAAGTCTCTCCCTGGGATCCCAAAAGAAACCTCCGTGGAACCACCGGCTCCACCGACACCTCTAAAGAACCACGTCCAGTACGGACGGTTCTTCTAGCCTAGGCTTAACGCTTTGTCCTTGCGTCAAGAAGCGGGCCGGAGCATCCAACGGCATTTATAATTGCACCGCTTCCGAAGACTAACCTGGCACAATCTAATCTTCTCTTTATAGTGCTTATTGAATCTAGCACAAGAGCGACATCCAACAACGCCGTGCTCAGGCCCTAAACAAGGAATACACAAAGTATGATAGTCTCTATGCGGTATCTGTTTCCCACAAGAAATACAATTATTCACTTTTTCTGACATCCGGTAAACCACTGAGGCAAGAAAAACTAAAATATTCCCCAACGGGTACTTAGCCAACTTTGACTCGGTCTGAAACTCCGAATCGAACAATTTCAGAACGCCAACCGCACTTGCAACGCTGCTTCTGCATCGGACCATGCGGCAAAAAGACTAAGGATATGGCGTCGGTCATGCGCATTTGTACCCTGGCGTTCTGATGAACAAGTACAGTTTTTGTACCTACCATAAATGTAGATGTTCAAGCATCCACATTGCTGCAGTCCTACACTTGGGTGAGTCCGTCCATATCGGGTTGACTTCCAATATCAAAAGTATAAGGCTAGACGTCGGTCAAGGCGCATTTGACTGACATCAGAACGTCAGGGTACAAATCATGATCGACGTCATATCCTCAGTCTTTTCTTGCCCCAGATGTCAGAAGATCCTAAAAATAAAGGTCAAAACCAAAGACAGCAAACAAACAACCAACCATCCTAGCACCAAAATATGTACACAATATACAATATATACACATACACCTCAGATTGACAACCCAACCCACACAAACTGGCCTCTAACTACAGAGAGGAAGGAGGGATAGGGAAATTTGGACTGCAGCACGTGTAGATCTTCGAACATCTACATTTTATGGTAGGTACAAAACTGTACTATGTTCTTCATCTCACATTGCTGCAGTCCTTACGCTAATTAGAATCCCAAAGCAGAGAGGTAAGGGAGGATGGCCAAACTATATAAGGAAGCAAGGAGCTGCCAAAATGCCCTGCAAAACAGCGGTGGCAAACCAGCCCTGGATTTAGAGTAAAGTGGTAGGTGATAATGCCTAGAGAAAGTATGCACTGAACTCCAAGTAGCTGCCCAAAATATCCTTAGTTGCCACCCCTCAAAAAGCTGTCGTGGCAGTAGCCTGAGTGGAAGGGGGCCTAACCCCAGTTGGATTCTCCTTGCCATGATGGGGAATAACAGAAAGCAATAAAACCAATCCACTTAGAAATAGTTTGTTTTGACATATACAGGCTTGCCTTGAGAACTCAAAGCAAAAAGAAACAAATAACTGCTGAGACTGCCTGAACCCTTTAGTTCTGTCCAAATAATATCGCAACTGCCTATGTACATCTAAAGTGTGCAAAATCTTTTCCTCTTTATTTTGGGGATTTGCATAAAAGTAGGCAATGAATAGTCGGTTTAAAGCCACACTAGAAACCACTTTAGGCATAAAGGAAGGATTAGTACGAAGATACCCTATCCTTATGGAAAATTAAGAAAGGCTCAACCGCCATAAGGGCCTGCAACTCAGAAACCCTTCTTGCAGAGGTAATAGCCAACAAAAAGCAGTCTTCCATGATAAAACTTAATTCAGTAGTAGCTGCAGGCTCAAAAGGTTGTAGAGTGAGTTTCTCAACACAAAATTGAGATCCCAAGCAGGCGTAGGAGCTCTTCGTGGGGTCTTATGTTCTTGCCCTCTAAGAAATTGCTTGAACAAAGGATGAGAAAACAATGGTGGGTCACAATCATGAGTGAAATTGCTGCAGCATGAACCTTAATAGAAGAGAAGGACAAACCTTTGTCCAGTAACTCAGTAAGATATTGAAGAGCCACTTAAATTAGGCTCAGAAACATCAAAATCCTTTTGCTGCACTCCAAAATAAAAATCTCTTCCATTTATCTGCACACTTTCCTTGTACTAGGCCTTCTAGCCTCCAAAATAACATTCAAAACTTGCTGTGGAAGTGGAGGCCCACTATGGTTCAAAACAGAATATGCCAGGCTGTTAGGTGCAGAGAGTGAAGCTTGACATTGAGCAAATGACTGTCCTCCTGAGACAACAGGTGTGGAATCAAGCAAAGGCCATGGAGGCTTCCACCAGGCTTCTCAGTAATGGGTACCAATGTTGTCGAGGCCAATCTGGAGCTATCAAAATCATCCTTGGCTTGTCTTGTCTGGCCTTTAGTAGTACCTTTGGGAGGAGGAGGCAGAGGCGAAAGGCATACACATGAAGATTGCTCATTGAAGGAAAGAGCATCCACTTTCCAAGCTGTGGGATGAAACCTTTTTGTGCAAACTTTGGCAGCTGGTGGTTTAGTGGAGAAGCGAACAGATCTATGTCTGGAGTTCCCCATGACACTGTCAATTTCTGAAATACATGAGGATCCACTTCCACTCGTGGGGATCCATAATCTGCCTCAACACATCTGCTAAGGAGTTCTGTGCTCCCGCAGAAACCTTGCCTGAAGATTGAGCTGTAAACTGAGAGCAGTCTCCCACAAAATCATTGCTTGCCTGCATAGAGGATGCGAATGTGTTCCTCTTGCTTGTTGATGTACCACATGACAGTTGTGTTGTCTGTTAGAATCAACACCTGCCCTGGAAGAAGTAAATCCTTGAAAGCTATTAATGCAAAACTGGACTGCTAACATCTCCTTCAAGTTGATATGTAGATGTTGTAGTCTGGCAGGCCACTTGTCTTGTATCCATTTTCCATTTAGATGAGCTCCCCAAGCTTTGTCTGAGGCATCTGTCGTTAAAATCTGACTCGCTTCTGGCCAGGTCACAGAGAGTCCCTTGTTTAGGTGACATTCCTGAGCCCACCACAAAATTCCTTTTGAATGCAAGGTATTATTTGAATGACAGTGTCCAGATCCTAACAATGCTGTGTCCATACATTTTTGAGATACCATTGTAGCTTCCTCATATGCAGTTTGGCATTGGGAAGCACCAGAATACAAGATGCTATGAACCCTAAGGCTTGAAGGACTGTCCTTGCAGTCAGCCCGGACTGATGAGATAGTTGATGGAAGTAAAGGAAAGATTCTTTTTGTTTGTCCGGGTCAAAAGGCCATCTAGATGCTGTATTCAGTCTTACACCCAGAAAGCACATGTCCTGAGAGGGTACTAGACTGGACTTTATTTCGTTCACAGAATACCCCAGGCATCTTAGCACTGCTCACATATTCCAAATGATGAAGAAAGTCGCCCCTTGAGCTAGAATCAGGCAATCGTCCAAATAAGGATAGATCTGTATTCCTTTTTAGCCTGAAGAAAGCTATCACTGGAGCCAGAACTTTCGTGAACACTCTGGGCAGTAGATAAGCCAAAGGGCAATGCAAGAGAACTGATAGTGAGAAGTCCCAGAAAAACGCAGATACTTCCTGCAACTTAGTCTGATAGGAACATGAAGGTAAGCCTCCTTGAGATCCAAAGTTACCATCCAATAATCTTTTCCCAGCAGAGGTAAAAGCTGCTGTAACGTCAACATTTTGAACTTGGGAATGTCCAGATAAGTGTTGAGGATAGATAAATCCAAAATTGGTCTCCACGTGTTCCCCTTCTTTGGTACTAGGAACGAGAATAAAATCCTAGGCCCACTTCTGGCATAGGGACCGGCTGTATGGCCCCTATTTGGAGTAACAGAAATTTGCTTGTGAGCCTCTATTCTTGTTGAGGAGGAACGGCGTCTGGCATGCTTTGAAAGGAGGCAAGGTATGGAAATAAAACCTGTAACCGTGGTGTATGATATCCAATACCCATCTGTCTTGGGTAATTAGACTCAATTTTCTTTGAAAAGTGCCAACCTTCCTCCAAAGGTGCTGCCAGATCGAGAAGGCTCTGGCAGCTGAAAAGGTAGGTCATTGGGTCTGTTTACAAAGGACTGACCCCTGCCCTCACCGAAGACTGTGCAGGAGAACTCCTGTTCTAGGCCTGAAAGAGCCCTGAGCTCTGCCTCACCACGCCCTGGATCTACCCCTAGACTGGGGAATCATAAGAAGGATACGCCCACCTTAGTAGGCCAATTTCTACTAAACTTTGGAGGCTGAACCTGCAAAATCTTTAACAGTCTGCATAGACTTAGCCTTGTCTTCCATTTTCTTTAAAACTGCCTCAACAGGAGAACCAAACAATACATCAGATTGTAAGGAGCATCTAAAATCTTTGTTTTAACATGGTCAGATAAATTTTGATCCCTCAGCCAGGCGTGCCTGCTAAGAACTGACAGTGGCAGCCACCTGGACCGAGGCTGTACAGCATCAAAACCACATTGCATTGCAAAGAATGCTTACCCACCCAGAAACATGTACTAAATCTGCAACTCTTTACAATCAATACCTTCCGCCAGAGCATCAACCTTAGACTTCAATTGTGAAAGGAGATAGTTTTGGTATTTCAACATGTGAAACTGGCAATTCAAAGCCCTCATAGCTAGAGTGGAAGAAGTATAAACTTTCTTTCCCCATCTATCCAAGGCCCTGGCCTCTTTATCTGCAGGAACCAGATTCTGACAACAGAAGCCTTAACACCTTTAGGCCCCTGGCTAACAGTTTCTGGGTCCCTAGGACTCTTAAAAGATACTTATGAGCTTCAGGCACCCTGTAATACCTATCCGGTTTAGCAGGAGCAGGAGGCAAAGAATCAGGATTAAGAGAAGCCTCTGTAAAACATCTTCCACTACATCCAAAACAGGAGGTAGCCAAGGCCTATGCTGGGGTAAAAACAAAATTCCCTAAGCCTTTTCCTGGAATCAGAAGTCCTGACCTTCCCACTTAAAATGCTCCTCATGGAATGAAGAGTTTCTGAAAAGAAAAATCCTCAGGAGGAGAAGCAGAAGGAGTAGAATCATCCACATCAGAATCAGAATAAGGAGAGTACTCCTGCAAGTCTTCAGCCGAGACTCTGAAACATCCAAGCCTGCTCAAAACTCCCTAGCTCAGGCTCCACCCTAGGTCTCTTATCAGGAGGGCAAAGAACCCTAATCAAAGTAATCAAATCTTCTGCCATTTAAGCATATGCTTCTTGGGCACAGTTCCTGAAGAACTAGGGTGACACCAACTGAAGCTAAACCTGGCCTGCCTCTGGGAGAAGCCTTGGAAACAGAAGGGAGAGGGCCTAACCACCCTAGGCAGGAGGGAGTATAGTAACCTGAGAAGCCCCATCAGCCTGACCTGCCTCCTGAGAGGCCACATCCTGCAATAACAAAGTCTCTCCCTGGGATCCAAAGAAACCTCGGTGGAACCACCCGGCTCCACCGACACCTCTAAAGAACCGGGCGTCCAGCAGACGGTTCTTCTAAGCCTAGGCTTAACCGCTTTGTCCTTGCGCTTCAAGAAGCGGGCGTCGGAGCATCCAACGGCATTTTATAATTGCACCGCTTCCGAAGACTAACCTGGCACAATCTAATCTTCTCTTTTTATAATAGCGCTTATTGAATCTAGCACAAGAGCGACATCAACAACGTCGCTCAGGCCCTAAACAAGGAATACACAAAAGTATGATAGTCTCTACGGTATCTGTTTCCCACAAGAAATACAATTATTCACTTTTCTGACATCCGTAAACCACTGAGGCAAGAAAAACTAAAATATTCTAACGGGTACTTAGCCAACTTTGACTCGGTCTGAAACTCGAATCGAACAATTTCAGAACGCCAACCGGCACTTGCAACGCTGCTTCTGCATCGGACCATGCGGCAAAAAAGACTAAGGATATGACGTCGGTCATGCGCATTTGTACCCTGACGTTCTGATGTCAGTCAAATGCGCCTTGACCGACGTCAGCCTTATACTTTGATATTCGGGCCGACCGAGGACAGCGGACTACCCAAGTGTAAGGACTGCAGCAATGTGAGATGAAGAACATCACTGATGGAGTATATCAACACAAACAAGAAAAGGCTGGAAAAAAATGGAAGAAGCTTTAAACAGATATTCAGATGAGATGATAAAGGTGCAAAAATCAGAATTTGAAATGAAGAAAAAGGCTGTCTGAATATGAGACTGCTCTTGAAGAGATGTTTCAAAAAATAATAGAATTAGAGGACAGAGCCCGTAGGGAAAACCTGAGATTTTCAGCTATACCAGAGAAGCTGGAAGAACAGACTGCATTAATTTCGAAGCACAAATAAGTACCTGGACTGGTGTTCCACAGCAGGAATTGTTAGTTTAAAGAAAGGGTACATTGTGTCGATGCTCCAAACCTAGCAATAAGAAAGCAACCTAGACCTTTAATAGTAAAAATGCAATCTTACCAGCAGAAGGAGTTGATTCTGACAAAACCGTGGCAGAAGGACGAAATACTAAAAGCAAAGTGCTTGTGGAGAAGGATTATTCATTGTACAATAGGCAAAAGAAAAGCAAATTCATTCCACTATTCAGAGAATGTCAAGACACAGGTGTGAGATTCAAACTGCTGTATCCAGCTGTCTTTAATGTATTCCTCCCTGGAGGGACAAAATCATTTTTTGATGAAGTGCATGCTAAAGTGGAAATACAAAAGTTTGTCCAACAAAAAGTGAGCTGTGAAACAGGAGGTGATTCTGCTTCTTGTTCCCCTGGTAATAAAGACCACAGAGAGACTTGTACCTGTGAAACCTTTTCCAGTATTTCAAAGGACAATGTTGGAGAGAAGGAAGGGAACATGAGAGGTGACTAGAAGAATTCAGAGTATGATGGAAATGAAGTAGAGACAGGATATGGGTAATGGAGAAGAAGAGTAATAAAATCAGTAACTTAATGTGGGATTACAATGCAATAATTATAGTTGTGAACTATGACAGAACTAGAAATTCTGGAAATACTGGACTTTTTCAAAATTTGTTGGATTTGTGGGGGACTCAAATATATGCCCTACTTCATGTCATTAATGTTCAGAAAAATGCTTTGGGGAGGGGTGACAAGAGGAGAAAGCTAACTGTAAGTACAGAAAACACTTTCTTTTCTTAATAGTACTGTACTTATGGTGCATGGTTTTCTTTGCATGCTATTTTTAAGCATAATGGGGACTGTAAACAGGTGGTGATGTTTTGCTTTTTCTCCCCTCCTCTCCCTTTCTTCTTGTACAGTTTAGAGAAATATAGGCAATGCAATGAAAAAAAAAAAAAAAAAGGAGCCTAGTTAAAAAGGTGTAACAAAGTTAAAATTAATGAGCTTTTTTCATTCTTGCATGGGGAAATGACTGTTTTAAGGACCTTAGACTTATTAGTTTTAAGACAGCAAGTAAATGAAAAAGAACACTGAACATTATGATGCTTTTTTCTAGCAAATGCATGTATACTAAGTAGCAATTCTGCAGCTGGTCTTCATGTCTCCATGGAGACAATCTGATAAAGAGAAACTGGAAACAGTCTGGTGGAAGGGAATTGGCTGAGGGAAAAGAAAAAAAAAAGAAGAGAGAAATAGGTTAGGACATAATGCTCTCTGAAAACAAGCAAGGATTTTCCCAGCTATGAGAGCTCCAAAGATAATACAAAACCAATTAGACTTGAAGTAAAGTTATCTCAGTTTTTTTAAATGCAATGGGGATACTAATAAAAACAGGTGCTTTTTTCCTCCCTCCCTTCTCTTCTTTTTTTCCTTTTTAAGAAATGTAGGCACTGCAATGAGAAAACAAAGGAAGCGTCTGGTTAAGACAGTATGACAAAAATCAATGTGCTTTTTACCATGCTTGCATAGGGAAATAACTGTGTTAAAACCCTAAGCATTATCCAGTAACATGTTTATTGCAAAGCATGTAAATAAAAAAAAGAATATCAAATACTTTAAGGCTTTTTTCTAGAAAACAAGGTGTCCTTAGCAGTTTTGTGTCTAGTTTGCATGTCAATTTGATAAAGAGAAATGGCTTGGAGAAAGTGTTTACTGAAAGCATTCAAAGTGTTTTCTCAGCTGACAAAGCTATAACGATAGACAAAATCAAATAGCACAGGCTGTACTCTGCGTCTTAGCATGACTAACCTTTCTTTTTGGTTAACTTTAGCCTGTCTGTGTGGCTATCAACTTAGAACTCTTGTTCTTATTAGGAAACAAAAACTTCCAGTATTTGAAGATGTACATATAGTTTTCTATGTTATTATTAAGTTAATAGGTTTTGGGGGGGTTGTTTGTTCTGTTTGAGGGCTTTCAAAAAACAAAAAGGTTATGTAAGATGTGGCATAGGCACAAATTAATGACAAGAAACAACTGTATAAAAGAACAACCTGAACAGTAGATGCATGTAACATAAAAGTTGGAACTAGACATTTAACAAAAAAGCAGTTATACATAAAAGGTGGCAATAATAACTAAATAAGAAAATGATCCTTTCTGTAACGTCTTTCAATCTGAATGGTCTTACAGATAAATATAAAAAAGAAAGAGCAGTGAACTATATTAAATAAATGTAGATTGCAAATACCTATGTTACATGAGAAACACCTGGAAAGAACTGAACATGTGAATTTGATAAAGAAAGGTTTTCAGGATGGCTATTCAGTGGAATATCTGGGGCAAAGGAAAACAGGAGTACTTATATTAATTGCAAGAGGAGCTCCAATAGTGACAGGAGGGGAAAAAATAACAGTGGAAGATGCATAATATTAAGAGGCTACTGGCTAGGGAGGAGGATTACACTGGCATGCATTTACATCCCCCAAACTGCTATAAAAGAACTTAAGAAAATTACGGGAGAAATAATCAGTTTTCAGCAAGGAATAGTACTTATAGGTGGAGAATGGAATTTGGTTTGCAACAGTGAAGATATGTCTGCGGGGCCTAGAAGGGAAAATATAACAAAAGAGGGTAGATTTTTTGAAGAAATTTATGAAAATGTTTGGCATGGAAGATGTGAATTCAGTACTAGGAGTTTGGAGTGAATTTACATATTATTCACAGAGATATACAATCTATCTAGCCTAACCCAGTTTTTGTATCTCACAGGAACATGTGCATTTAATTGAATTTCTTGAAACACATTCAATAACTATTTCAGCTCATGCGCCAATAACAACTAAAATAAAAATGCAAGGTAATGAAATAAAAATGAGACCCTGGCACTTTCCCACCTATCAGCTGAAAAAAGAGGAATTTAAAGAATTGGCTCTGGAATTAATTCAAGAGCTACTACAGAAGATAGAAATTTCTTCTAAAATATAGCTAGGGAGTGGGATAAAATTAAAGTAGAGTTTAAAACTCAGGTGGATATTAAGGAACGGGCGCTATGATTAAGAAGTAACAATTATTACGTAGAGGGACTGACAAATGTTAAAGTATTGCAAATTAGGGGGAATCTCTCAGAACAAGAAAAGGAGCAAAGCACAGTTGTGTACACTTACCAGAAATGTAGACAATTGAGTTTATTCACTGTTGCAGTCCTCACATATGGGTTATCTGGCTCCTGATAGCACTCAGTCGGCCCGAATAGCAGAGTCCTTGGTATATGATGCTGGCTGCCGCCGGTTGTAAAACTGATGTCAGAATGTCAACTATAAAGGGAGTTAGCCGACGCCATTTCCTCAGTTTTTCTTGCCTTAACTGTCAGGAACCCCTAAAAGAAGGCTAACCCAGGAAGGTAGCACCCTGGACACATGTCATACAAAAAATAAAAATATATATAGTCTGTGCCTTAGGAAAAAAGGGGGAATGGAGGGTGGGAAACCAGGACTGCAACAGTGAATACACTCTAACATCTACATTTATGGTACATTTACAGAACTGTACTATGTTCTTCGTGTTTCACTGTTGCAGTCCTCACATATGGGTTGATTCCCAAAGCCCAGGAAAAAAACACAGGGTGGAGGAAGGATCACAGATTAAGAGTTAGTAAGAAGGCCCTGCAAAACTGCAAAGGTAAAACTAGCCCTGGATTTAGAAAACAAAGGTAGATTGTAATGCTTTGTGAAAGTATGGACAGAAGACCAAATAGCTGCTTCTAGAATGTCCTTAGTAGGCACACCTCTCAGAAAGGCTGCAGAAGTAGAGGCTGCTCTAGTAGAATGGGTCCTAATACCCTGAGGAGGAACCTTCCCATGCTGTAGGTAACAAAAGTGAATACAATGAGCAATCCCATTTGGAGATGGCTTGTTTAGAAACAGCTTTACCCTGAGCCCCAGGAGCAAAACTAACCAACAACTGTTCGGATTTTCGAAAGGATTTAGTCCCAAGTAAAATCTCAGCTGTCTATGCACATCAAGAGAGTGCAGAATATTTTCCCCTTTATTTTGGGGATTGTTGAAAAATGTAGGCAGGTGAATAGACTGGCTAAGGGTTAAACTGGAAACTACCTTAGGCATGAAGGAGGGATTAGTTCTCAGAGAAACTCAATCTGAGTGAAAAATAATGAAAGGTTCTACTGCCATTAAGGTTTGCAGCTTAGATACCCTTCTAGCTGAAGTAATAGCTAAAAGGAAAGCAGCCTTCCAGGATAGAAACTTCAAATCTGCAGAGGTAGCTGGTTCAAAGGGAAGCAGAGTAAGTTTTTTCCAGGACAAAATTAAGATCCCAAGCAGGAGTAGGAGCTCTTCTGGGAGGTCTAAGATTACTAGCTCCCTAATGAACTGTTTCATCAAGGGGTGAAAAAAATGGGTTGCTCAAAAGAACAATGATCCGAAATTGCTGAGGCGTGAATTTTGATTGAAGAAAAGGAAAGTCCACCATTAAGCAGTCCTGCTAGGTAGTCAAGAATGAGGGAAAGAGAAGGATGAGTATAGTCTTCTCCTTTAGCCAGCATCTAAGAGCAAAAACTTTATCTGCATAGGATTTTCTGGTGCTAGGCCTCCTGGCCTCATGAAGAACTTCAACCACTTGTTGGGGAAAGATTTAGAGTATTAGCCAGGCAGTTAAATGCAGAGTTTGAAAATGAGGATGAAGGAACTTTCCCCCTCCCTGAACCAACAGATCTGTTACCAGGGGAAGATGCCAAAGTTGAGCCTGTGAAAGGTTGTGAAGGAGGCGATACCAATGCTGCCTGGGCCAATCTGGTGCTAGCAGAATAGCCTTTAGTTTTTCGTCCCTTATCTTTAGCAGCACTCTGGGAAGGAGAGGCAGAGGAGGGAATGTATAAACTGAGAGATGTGTCCATGGGAAGAACAACGACTCCATCCTCCAAGCTTTGTTGTTAAACTCCCTGGTGCAGAAGGCTGGAAGGAAATGATTGCTGTGAGAGGAGAAAATATCCACTTGTAGGGTGCCCCAATGATGAGTGATGCAATGGAAAATGTCCTTGTTCAGTTGCCACTCGTGAGGATCCAGAACATGCCTGCTCAAATGATCTGCCAAAGAGTTTAGCCTCCCTGGGAGATACTGGGCTATTAGATGTAAGAAACAAATAAGCCAGCAAGTGTTGGCAAATGCCACATACAAAACTAGTAATTTATTCCCATAGGAAGGACAAATCCCCCTATGCCTCTGATGTTATCAAAACAATCAAACCGGTTTCGGCTCCTCAGAGCCTTCTTCAGTGAAATACAAACAATAAAAAGTCAAAGTATCAGTACAAATACATATATATGGTTAAGCCACACATAAGAACCAATCAAAGAACTGCATTCAAAATTGGTCATTAAGACCAGGTGAAAACAAAGCTCCAAGTTTTATAATCCATTTTCTCTCCTTGGAGCTGAGTAATTCATGCCAATAATGTTTATCTTTACATCTGCCCTTAATGCAATCAATAATAACAAATTTGAAAGAAGCTGATGCATGTTTTAAACTGTGTTTGTATAGTGCATTACTGATGCGTTTGTTTTTAATATCACTCAAAAGTTCACAAATTCTAAGACGAAAAGCCCTAGAAGTCTGTCCAACATAGAAAGCAGAACAAGTGCAGGTCACCAAACAGATGACTCACTCAGTGTTACAATTAGCCCAAAATGTAATGTCAAAGACCTCTGAGGTATTTCTACTACTAAATTCCCTAGTATGTGAAACACGAGTGCAAAATGAACAATGTCCACATGGAATGCACCCAACAATGGGTTTGCCTGTGAGCGACAACTGGGTGGAAGCAGAAGAATCAAAACCAACCCTCTTATAGTGACTAAATTTAGAGCCAATAGTCTGTCCCCTTCTAAATGAAAAAGAACATCTATCTGGAAGAAAAGAGTTCAATTTCTGATCAGCTTTAAGCACATTCCAATGTCTATGTATAATGTTCTTAAAGCCCTGTGTATTTCGTCCATAGGTGGTCACCAGACGCAGGGGCTGTGAACTCAAATTTTTGTTCTTGTCTCTGTATGATAATAAATCCTCTCTATTTATGTTGGAAGCCCATCTTTTGGCTACATGCACAGTACCTGGACGATAACCCCTCTTGATGAATCTATAAGTCAGATCATCCCGGACCTCAAAATAAGACTGTTGGCTAGAACAAATTCTTCTGGCTCTTAAGAACTGAGATTTGGGTATATTCTGGATGATATGTTGTGGGTGGAAGCTGGTAGCGTGTAATAGAGAGTTGAATTCCAGAAATTTCCTGAACATCCTAGTGGTGGTGTCTTGAATTCTAGCTCTAATAAATCCCAATAATGGTTTTAAATATTGGGTTAGATATTCAGACATTTATTAGAGCTAGAATTCAAGACACCACCCGATTTTTGGCCATCATTAATAACACCCAACTTGAATCACAATGGCTATTGTGTACTTTGGACATCACCTCTCTTTACACCAATATTCCACACTGGGCAGGCTTACAAGCATTGGACTACTGGTTGGCTAGATCAGGTTTATATCAACCTGGATTTAATACATTTTTAGTATGTCTTACAGAACATGTTCTGACCAGTAATGTTTTTTACTATCAAAATCAATGTTACTGGCAAACTAAAGGTACTGCTATGGGTGCATCTTTTGCACCCATATATGCAGATCTTTTTATGGCATATATAGAAGGAATTACGATTTTTGATCACAATCACAACATCTATATGTGTGAGATGGATATTTGGCGTCGTTATCTGGATGATTGTTGGTTGGTGTGGAAAGCTGATGAACATTATCTTATGGAGTTTCTTGAATACCTTAATAATAATATATGGGGGATTGAATTCAAGCTAACCTGTCATACATCCAGGATAGTATTTCTGGATGTTGAAATTACCAGAAATGAGGACAATACTTTGTCCACTAGGATGTTCAGGAAATTTCCGGAATTCAACTCTCTATTACACGCTACCAGCTTCTACCCACAACATATCATCCAGAATATACCCAAATCTCAGTTCTTAAGAGCCAGAAGAATTTGTTCTAGCCAACAGTCTTTTTTTGAGGTCCGGGATGATCTGACTTATAGATTCATCAAGAGGGGTTATCGTCCAGGTACTGTGCATGTAGCCAAAAGATGGGCTTCCAACATAAATAGAGAGGATTTATTATCATACAGAGACAAGAACAAAAATTTGAGTTCACAGCCCCTGCGTCTGGTGACCACCTATGGACGAAATACACAGGGCTTTAAGAACATTATACATAGACATTGGAATGTGCTTAAAGCTGATCAGAAATTGAACTCTTTTCTTCCAGATAGATGTTCTTTTTCATTTAGAAGGGGACAGACTATTGGCTCTAAATTTAGTCACTATAAGAGGGTTGGTTTTGATTCTTCTGCTTCCACCCAGTTGTCGCTCACAGGCAAACCCATTGTTGGGTGCATTCCATGTGGACATTGTTCATTTTGCACTCGTGTTTCACATACTAGGGAATTTAGTAGTAGAAATACCTCAGAGGTCTTTGACATTAAATTTTGGGCCAATTGTAACACTGAGTGGGTCATCTATTTGGTGACCTGCACTAGTTCTGCTTTCTATGTTGGACAGACTTCTAGGGCTTTTCGTCTTAGAATTTGTGAACATTTGAGTGATATTAAAAACAAACGCATCAGCAATGCACTATACAAACACAGTTTAAAACATGCATCAGCTTCTTTCAAATTTGTTATTATTGATTGCATTAAGGGCAGATGTAAAGATAAACATTATTGGCATGAATTACTCAGCTCCAAGGAGAGAAAATGGATTATAAAACTTGGAGCTTTGTTTTCACCTGGCCTTAATGACCAATTTTGAATGCAGTTCTTTTGATTGGTTCTTATGTGTGGCTTAACCATATATATGTATTTGTACTGATACTTTGACTTTTTATTGTTTGTATTTCACTGAAGAAGGCTCTGAGGAGCCGAAACCGGTTTGATTGTTTTGATAACATCAGAGGCATAGGGGGATTTGTCCTTCCTATGGGAATAAATTACTAGTTTTGTATGTGGCATTTGCCAACACTTGCTGGCTTATTTGTTTTTTGGACTTTTCCTGCTTTGCCATGCAAGGGTTCCACGGGCACCTGTTTTGTGTTTGGACTATTAGATGTAAGCCCATGGATGATACTATGGACGATAGTCTCATGCTTTGTCTGCACAAGGGGTAAGAAGGAGTCCCCCCTTGCTTGTTAATGTACCACATGACTGTGGTATTGTCTGTCTTGATCAGCAGAGTCCCAGGGTAGAGTAGGTCCTTGAAAGCCTGCTGCACTGACAACAATTCTTTAAGTTTATGTGCAGATGAATCTGCTGGTTGCTCCAAGTCCCCTGTACGGCCCTACCTTCCAGATGAGCCCCCCCCATGCAACATCTGAGGCGTCTGTGTTGAGAGTCTGGCTGGTAGGAGGTGTGCCGAAAGGCAGACCCTTGTTCTGAGAACAGGCTGTCGCCCACCAGAGGAACTCATTTGTAGACAGGGAATCAGGGGAAGAATCAAGTCCAAGTCCTGTGTGTGTTAACACCAAAGATTCTTGAGGTGCCATGGAAGTTCTCATATGCAGCCTTCCGTATGGGATCATCAAAATACATGAAGACATGAACCCCAATGCTTGCAGGAATTGCCTTGCAGAGAGCTGGGTCATGCTTGTCAAGTTCATGAAGTAAGCCAAAAGATCTTCTTGCTTCTGTTGAGGGAGGAATACCATCTGGGTGGCTGTATTTAGACTCACTCCCAGGAAAGCAATCTCCCTTGTAGGAACCAACTTTGACTTCTTTTCATTAAGAGTGTAACCCAAAGAGGTGAGAGTGTTCTTCACAAAATCCAAATTCTTTTCTAGTTGTTCTGGGGAGTTTGCTTGAATGAGACAGTCGTCCAGGTAAGGATACATTTGAATGTTTCTCTGCCTGCAAAAAGCAATGGCTGGAGCCAGGCACTTGGTAAAAACTCTGGGAGCAGTAGATAAGCCAAAGGGCAATGCAGAGAATAGAAAGTGTTGGTTCTCAGCCCTGAAGCGAAGGAACTGCCTGCAACATTCCCTTATTGAGATGTGCAGATAAGCCTCCTTAAATCCACAGTTACCAGCCATGAATCCTTGCCCAGCATTGGTAGTAACTATTGAAGGGTTAGCATCCTGAATTTGGGAATCACCAGAAAAGTTAGAATAGCTAGATCCTGAATAAGGCGCCAGGTGCCCCCTTTCTTGGGTATCAGAAAAAGACTTGAATAAAAACCTAGGCCTGCCTGATTAGCAGGAACTGGCTCTATAGCCCCCATAGTCAGTAAAGAAGAAATTGGAGTTTCTACCTCTGCCCTGAGAGTTCTGGGTATGTCTGGGTACCCTTATAAAACAGGGAAAGTGTGAAAGTAAAACTTGTAACCTTGGTTTACTATATTGAGCACCTATCTGTTGTCTGTGATGGTAGACCATACCTCTGCGAATCTGGCTAACCTTCCCTCCAAAGGAAACCCAGGGCCCGCAGAGGTATGCGCACAAGAAGGCCGGAGTCATTGAGAATGTTTCCTTTGGGAAGCTGGCTTAGAACACCCTAATTTAGCAGTAGAAGAATGCCACTGTTTAGCCCTTTGAGGTGCAGAAACCTGCCCTCTGGAAGATCTGAAACCCCTAGGCCTAGGCTTAGAGCAACCCTGCTTGCCAGGATCAGGGAAAGAGCAATTCTTGGAAGGAAAATGCCTACTACACCGAGGAGGCCGAACCTGAAGGAAATCTTTTACAGCCTGCATAGATTTTGCCTTATCCTCCAACTTCTTCAGTAACTCATCAGCCTTATTACCAAAAAGACTGTCCTTGTGCAAATAAACATCCAGTAATTTAGACTTAACAGGTTCAGAAAGAGGCTGCTCCCTGAGCCAATTATGCCTTCTAATTACAGAACCAGGTTTTGTATGTGGTGCATTTGCCAACACTTGCTGGCTTATTTGTTTTTGGACTTTCCTGCTTTGCCATGCAAGGGTTCCACGGGCACCTGTTTTGTGTTTGGACTATTAGATGTAAGCCCATGGATGATACTATGGACCATAGTCTCATGCTTTGTCTGCACAAGGGGTAAGAATGAGTCCCCCCTTGCTTGTTAATGTACCACATGACTGTGGTATTGTCTGTCTTGATCAGCAGAGTCCCAGGGTAGAGTAGGTCCTTGAAAGCCTGCTGCACTGACAACAATTCTTTAAGTTTATGTGCAGATGAATCTGCTGGTTGCTCCAAGTCCCCTGTATGGCCCTACCTTCCAGATGAGCCCCCCCATGCAACATCTGAGGTGTCTGTGGTAAGAGTCTGGCTGGTAGGAGGTGGGCGGAAAGGCAGACCCTTGTTCTGAGAACAGGCTGTCGCCCACCAGAGGAACTCATTTGTAGACAGGGAATCAGAGGAAGAATCAAGTCTAAGTCCTGTGTGTGTTGACACCAAAGATTCTTGAGGTACCATTGAAGTTTTCTCATATGCAGCCTTCCGTATGGGATCATCAAAATACATGAAGACATGAACCCCATTGCTTGCAGGAATTGCCTTGCAGAGAGCTGGGTCATGCTTGTCAAGTTCATGAAGTAAGCCAAAAGATCTTCTTGCTTCTGTTGAGGGAGGAATACCATCTGGGTGGCTGTATTTAGACTCACTCCCAGGAAAGCAATCTCCCTTGTAGGAACCAACTTTGACTTCTTTTCATTAAGAGTGTAACCCAAAGAGGTGAGAGTGTTCTTCACAAAATCCAAATTCTTTTCTAGTTGTTCTGGGGAGTTTGCTTGAATGAGACAGTCGTCCAGGTAAGGATACATTTGAATGTTTCTCTGCCTGCAAAAAGCAATGGCTGGAGCCAGGCACTTGGTAAAAACTCTGGGAGCAGTAGATGAGCCAAAGGGCAATGCAGAGAATAGAAAGTGTTGCTTCTCAGCCCTGAAGCGAAGGAACTGCCTGCAACATTCCCTTATTGAGATGTGCAGATAAGCCTCCTTAAATCCACAGTTACCAGCCATGAATCCTTGCCCAGCATTGGTAGTAACTATTGAAGGGTTAGCATCCTGAATTTGGGAATCACCAGAAAAGTTAGAATAGCTAGATCCTGAATAAGGCGCCAGGTGCCCCCTTTCTTGGGTATCAGAAAAAGTCTTGAATAAAAACCTAGGCCTGCCTGATTAGCAGGAACTGGCTCTATAGCCCCCATAGTCAGTAAAGAAGAAATTGGAGTTTCTACCTCTGCCCTGAGAGTTCTGGGTATGTCTGGGTACCCTTATAAAACAGGGAAAGTGTGAAAGTAAAACTTGTAACCTTGGTTTACTATTTTGAGCACCTATTTGTCGTCTGTGATGGTAGACCATACCTCTGCGAATCTGGCTAACCTTCCCTCCAAAGGAAACCCAGGGCCCGCAGAGGTATGCACAAGAAGGCCGGAGTCATTGAGAATGTTTCCTTTGGGAAGCTGGCTTAGAACTCCCTAATTTAGCAGTAGAAGAATGCCACTGTTTAGCCCTTTGAGGTGCAGAAACCTGCCCTCTGGAAGATCTGAAACCCCTAGGCCTAGGCCTAGAGCAACCCTGCTTGCCAGGATCAGGGAAAGAGCAATTCTTGGAAGGAAAATGCCTACTACACCGAGGAGGCCGAACCTGAAGGAAATCTTTTACAGCCTGCATAGATTTTGCCTTATCCTCCAACTTCTTCAGTAACTCATCAGCATTATTACCAAAAAGACTGTCCTTGTGCAAAGAAACATCCAGTAATTTAGACTTAACAGGTTCAGAAAGAGGCTGCTCCCTGAGCCAATTATGCCTTCTAATTACAGAACCAGTGGCTGTTGCTCTGCACGAAGCCTCCAAAGTGTCAAAAACACAATGAAGTGAATGCTTATTAACTAAAGTGGCAGAATTCAGTAAGTCTTGTAAATCTTTGTTCTCTATCATAGAAGGAATATCCCCAAGTCTAGCCTTAACAGCCTCCAGAGTATGCTGCTGATATTTAAGCATGTGAAAAAGACAATTCACGGATCTAATGGCAAGAGTTGCCGAGGTATAGACTTTTTCACCCCACCTGTCCAAGGCCTTAGACTCTTAGGTTCATAGGTAGGTACTAGGCTATCGGCCCTGGGGCCTATACAAGCCCAGCCAAAAAGGTACACTGGTTTTTGCCACCCAAGAAAATTATTTTCCTGTGCCACTGTCTAGCAGAGCCACAGAGGTGATCCCCGGGGTGAATTTCCTATTTCCCATCCAATCATCAAGATTTTTCTTGAAGAGTGCTAATGAGGAGCTTTGTTTGATATAGATAGGTAGTTTATTCCAGAGTATGGGAAGTCTCTGTGAGAGAAATCTCTCCCTCCGGCATGTTCTGTTTATTGTGGTGACAAGGTTTAGGTCCCTAGAGCGTGTAGCTCGGAGGGATTGGGATTTCTTTAAGAGGAGCATGTCCAACAGCTCTGGGTTTGACATAGCTTTGTATGTTAGGCAGAGATCACCTCTGAGCAGACGATATGCGACGGAGTAAAGCTGGAGTTTTTTGAGACTGTCTGCGTAGGGCATCTGTTTGAGGCTGGTAATACTCTTTGTGAGGTATTCCTGCTGCTTTTCCAGTTGTTGTAGATGTCTTGTGAGGTACATACTAAAAGGGGTGTTGTACTCTTTATCAGAAGGCACAGGGTTTTTAGCAATAGTAGCCTTAACACACTTGGGGCCTTGAGAAATAATTTCTGGATCAGCAGTAGGGTTTTTAAAAAGGAACTGATGAGATTCAGGAACCCTATAATACCCATCCGGTTTTCTGGGGGCAGGGGGAAAACAATTTTCCATGAAAACATCATCCACAACTTCCAAAACTGGAGGTATAGTCAGAGGCTTATGCTGTGGCAAATCCAAAAATTCCCTGATTCTTTTCTTAGACTGTGGAAAATCCTGATATTCCCAATTAAAATGCTCCCTAAGGGTATTCAAAGTATCCCAAAAGGGAAAATCTTCTGGAGGGGAGGCAGAAGGGATAGAGTCCTCAGCATGAGAATCCTCAAAGCCAGAAAAAAGTTGAGAATTTCCTTCTTCACTAGCAGACATACTGGAAATCTCAGAATCTGAGACAGACAAAACATCAGGAGATAATTCCCTAACTCTCTTTGAAGGGGGGGATGTGAGCTCCTAATCAGGGAAAGATCATCACCAGACATCTTTACCAACTGGGACTGAGGAACAGGAGGGGAGGCCAACGCCTGCTTGCGAGTAGGTTTGCGGCTGGAAGGTTTACTAGCACTCCAGAGGGATTCAAGAGGCCTAGCAACTGCAGAAGTCTGAACTAAGGTAGTCGTGTCTGGTTCTGGTCTCATGTCGAAAAGAAGAGGCGTCAGAAGCTGGTGCCTGCAAAGCGGCTCCGGACCCATCTGAGGCGGCGACAGGCAGAGGGTCTGAAGGTCTCGGCAGAGGCTTGCAGCTGAAAATCTGAGAACTGCAGGAACTGTGAAAGCACCTCACTGACTACCACTGTGCTGACGACCAATTTCACCGGTGAGTCATCGGCAGATATAACCCTAGGCCTGCCGTGGTCCTTGTCGGGAGACCAGAAGACGCCATACCGACGAACTTAGGCCAGACTCTGAAATGCTTATACAAAATCATAGCTCTATGGCGTATGGTACGTGGGTTAAAGGAAGCACAGAGATCGCAGTTAGGGACATTGTGCTCAAGGCCCAAACAAGTTATAAATAGGAATGGAAATCACGGTGCGGAAAATGTTTTCCACAGGCAAGACGGTTATTAACTTTTTATCTGACATTCGTTAAAGCAAGAAAAGAGGATCCCTAATGGGGTACTTCTTCAACTTGGTAGTCAGAAAGCAAAACAAAGGTAAACGGCCGACCGCCACTTGTGCGAATTGCATCTGCTTCGGGCTCTGCGGCAAGAAAGACAGAGGAAATGGTGTCGGCTGTCGCCCTTTATACCCAACGTTCTGTCATCAGTTTTGCAACTGGCGGCAGCCGACGTTGTATACCAAGGACTCTGGTATTCGGGTGGATTGAGGGCTACTGGGAGCCGGATAACCCATATGTGAGGACTGCAACAGTGAAACACGAAGAACATCTACAGAATGCTAAACAGAAAATAAGGGATTACCTTGATAATAAGCATGACTTTAGAAAGACTGCTGTTAAGCAATTGTTTTTTGATAATAATTTTAGAGCACAAAATCTTTTAGCATAACGACTTAAGCAACAGAAAGTGGAAAGGGCCATCACCAACCTTAGGGAGCCTATAACAAGGAAAATAACAAGAGATCCTGTAGAAGTATTAGAAATATTTCGGAAATTTTATGAAAGTTTGTACAAAGCAGAGAAATACGGAAATCAAGAAAAGGTACAAATGGAAATGCTTGTGGAAGAATTAAATATGCCAAAGTTAGAGGTAGAAGAGGCTCAATTACTAAGAGACAGGACAGGAAGAGAAGATAAAAATGGCTATGTATAACCAATCTACAGGAAAATCCCCAGGAATAGATAGTATTCCTGTGGAAGTTTGGAAGTTAGGAGGGAAAAAACTGATAAAGCTCTGGAAGGTTTTGTTTAACAGTATTTTAAGAGGAGGAGAAGTACCAGCATCCTGGAAGAAGGCAGTGGTAACAGTAATACCTAAAGAGGGTAAAGATCCATCGGATCCAGCTTCATACTGGCCCATTTCAATACTAAACCATGGTTATAAAGTGATTATGTCTACAATGGCTAAAAGAATGGCAAAAGTGATACCAAAACTGATACATATGGATCAGTGTGGTTTTGTGGAGGGGAGGCAAACATTTGACAATATTAATAGAACATTGACGACCCAGAGGGAAGCAGAACGTAAGCATATATACCACTTTTATTGGTGGGTTTTGATGCAGAGAAGACATTTGACAGAGTAGATTGGGACTTCATGAGCAGAGCCCTGGAAGCATTTGCTTTCCCTAATAAAATTATAAGGTTGATTAGGAGTATATATGAGGAACAGGAGGCGAAAATTAAAGTGGGTGGGGTCATCTCTGATAACTTCTGCTTAAGTGGGGGAAACAGGCAGGGTTGTCCGCCTTTCCCCTTTGTTGTTTACACTATATTTAGAATCACTGGCAAAGAAAATAAGGAACTCAGACATTCAAGTATACAACTGGTATGGTATACAGGTAAAGCTGGCTCTATTTGCAGATGATATTACTTTATACATGACAAAACCAGAAAGGGAAATTACGGTGTTATGGAACATTTTAAGGCAGACAGTGTCAAATTTTCTTGAGATACAAAGTTAATAAAGCTAAAACAAAGGCAATAACAGTAAATTGTAGTTTACAAACTGTAGTTTGTTTTCTTTACCTTGTGTTTTGCTGGTTGCCGGTTTTACAACATATTAAAACTCAAAGAGACCACAGTTTCTGTTCTGAGTCAGGCAAATTTTCCCCTCCCCCCACCCATTTAAGTTGTCTTGTTACCTACCTGTCTTTCTTGTTATCGCCTCTTATGTTTATCCTCTTATTCTCCTCATTTCTCTCTGCTTTCACTGGTCTTTCAATCCCACCAATGTCATCACCCACCAAAACCACACTTACAAATATTTTTTAATATTTATTTAATTACATTGTACCATAGTACAAAGTACCAAAGTACCCAAAGTCACCAGTGTATCTTGCCTTCTTGTAATAGTAACTCTCCACTAATAATAAAAACTAAAAACTAAGTAAGGTAAGTTACCTAACTTCATATCTAACTTCTCTGGGAGTGCATATAGTTTAACTTTTTTCTTTACTACCTTTAAGTGCAAGCACTTCTGCATCATAAACTTTAAAAGATCATCTCTTCTCCTAATTTCTCTGGACTTTCTATCTGTTAAACCTAGCACTCTTGCCTCTCTTAGTGTTATTACCAGGTTATTACACTATAGATAGCACTCCAACCAACAAACCCCCCCCCTAAGGCTACTCACGTCCCCGTCCTCCTCTTAAAGTTTTTTCTCTTAAAGTTTTTTTGTCTAGTCCCTTCTAGCATGTAGTGGTCCTAGCCTGCTGTCTCTCTCCTGCTCAGCTGGTGAACCCTGCAATATTGAGGCAATGTCATGTACTGAACAACGTAATCAGACAACCCCTCCAACACCTAACAAATGCAAACTGATCTCCAACTAGAGGACACTACTGGAGGCTGTGAGCTGGAAGAACAGCAAGTTTAGCAAGACCAGCAACACACAACCATGGGACTGTAGCTACACACACAGTAGACACAGTCACAGCAACCCATCAACCTCAAATCATACACATAAACACAATACTACACCAAGGTAAAATAAAAAAAACCAAAACACAAGAACAACCAAAGCACCCAACCAAGAACCCACCACCACACCAGAACAACACACACAACACATAGACAGACAAGTCAGAGTGTCAAGGCCAAACAGCCCACCAGACACACTAGTCACAGTGACTCCTATTCATGACTACATTGTCACCCCAGAACACACCCCGTCCCGCTCCTGAACTGACACAGTAAGGAGGAAGGATAAGCAGTGTCCTGCCCCAAGAATCATAGCACTCAGGTCTCACAGCTCTCTGTCAGGTATACAAATCAGACATTGTCATTGTCCACGCGACAGTCAGGTAGATCGCCTGACCTGAACTATCTGATTGAGAAATTGACGTGAGGAGCTCTCTGATTATTGAGGAGGTACCTATGACCCTGACCTCTCAGGTAGAGAGCCAGGCCCCACAATGATGCCACAATACAGAGATATGATGATCATACAGAGATTGGATTATGTCCTCTGGTGTCATTCAAGGGATCTGGTGTCATCAATGCTGGGATGACCTGCTGTGCTGGAAATGACATGCTGCTTCCAAGACTTGCACCTGTCACCCTGTCTGGCAAAGGCTCTTGCCAGGCTCTTCAGGATATTGGCAAAGCTTCTTGCAGGCTCAAAAATTCCCTAGAACACAAAGAGAACACCTAAACACAAAAAAAGGAAAACAAAAAGGAATGCAAAAAGTCGCCAGAACAACCCTTCTTTCGAGGCCCTTAAACAACATGGAGAACATCGTGTCTGTGCAGTTCTCCTGGTGGAGTTCAGAACCTCTGTTCAGGCAGCAATAGAGGGTTCAGCCTCTTATCATTTTTTCCGGCCTATCAGGTTTACCCCCCAAAAGAAAGGATTTATCCAAAAGGAGGGGGACACCCAAGACTGGTGACCAAATTAACCTTGCGATGCGACCATCAGGGGCGTGCAAATATCCATGAAGCAGGCTCTGCAAACCATAGTGTTACCTGTTCTGCACACAAACTCATGAACCTCATGGCCCATCTTCTTGAACACCCTAGGGGGGAATGGAACACCACACACCATCATCATACTAGACTTCAACCACCAAATATACACTGGAGACCCACCCTAACTTACAAACCAACACTACCATCAAGTGGGAACACTTCATAACAAAAAACTCCATGGAACAAATAACCTGGAACCCATAGGAACTCACTTGCACTCATCATCAAAGTCAACATTCATCACGATGTTCACCACCATGGGTGACCCCATCACCAAAAGAGATCGGATCACAAACATAGTGAGATCAGATCACAACCAATCCACAGGAAATATCAGAACACCCAAACCACCCTCTAAAAAGAGATCCCAAGACTGACGAAATAGAAAGAGCCGAGTTAAGGCCCCACTAAATACAGGAAAACTACCATCACCTGTGTGGCCTGACAGCCGACCTTCTACAGACACCTGCCAGGTCCATGGATGCAAGGCAACTTACAGCAAAACAAAGACTCACAAACCAAGGCAAGCGTCCAAAGGCAAACACCCACAGCCATAAACCCTAGCCATAAACAAACTTCTACTACCAAGGAGGGCAAAATCTCTTAAACAGAGCAAAAAAGCGACACTAATGAAGTAAAAATAAGAAAAAAGTAAAAACTAAGAGCTCAGCAAAAATTGATAAAAAGCAGCTAAGAGAGAAAGACAACCCAAAGGCCTTCTTTAGCTAGTAAAGAAACTCTAAAAATACTCAAGAAACCTGCTTTAGAACTTAGTTCAAATGTTAGAAACCACTGATATCATCTGAGATATGCTCAGCCTGTTACAAGGGTGCAAGCATCTCCCCCTCCAGGCCCACAGAGATATCTAAAATAGCAGTGCACAGGTAGACATCTCCCCATTGCAGCCAGACACACTCTCTCAAGCAAACCATCCATGGGACTGCCCCAAAACATGGTGAAGCCTGGCCAAACCAGTGCTCCACAATTGAGCCCACAGCTAGGATGGCTGTTTTAATCATGAATCTTAAAACACAATGCATTGCCCAGGGAGTGGCGCACTGCAACTGTGGTCCTTGTTCACAAAGGCGGTAGTCCCACCCGACCCAAGAAACGTGCCTCCCGGAGTGCTGAGAAAGCCTGCGGAAGGAAACTTAACAAGAGGGTCTGCATGGAATTCATAAACCAAGCCATAGCTGCAGTTGATGGATGGATCCATCAGTTTGATCACCTCTCAGATCATGCCTCAGTTTTTGAATAAGACATTTGAAGTTGTCACCAAAACACATTGATGAGTGGCCTAAGTCCCATTGATTTACCACCCATCTGGCGAAGGCTGATGAAACAATACAGTCACCACAAAGCCATGAAAAACACAAGGCTATCACTTAACCCATACATCATCTAGAAGAAGACCTTTACAGCAATACCCAATCGCCCACAGGCAGCTGGTTGCATCAGCTTAAAAAGACAGACCCATACATCACAGGAGTCTACCACAACTGCTCAAGTGACAAGCCCACAAAGGTAGTCAAGTACAGCAGGGTGTGAGCAAACTTGCCTGGGTTAGTGGTGACAAAAGTTTGCTCAGTCCTGGGCTTGACACACATTAGCAGAAACTTTTCTCTGACACAGATATCACTCATCCTAGAAGGCCAACACAATTTGCAGTTATGGAGCCATGGCCATAAGTTAAATGCCACAAGCCATAGTCATAGCATCGGAAAAACAAGGTTACCCTAGCTACCACTGAGGGTCAAGGAATCAGTGAATACAGAATTAGTTATCCAGGGACCTGGGGACCCAGGAAAAAAGAGGTTTGATAATTCGACACCCAGCAACTAATACAGTTAGTAAGACCTCTACCGTGCCATGCTTATAGACCAGAGTTGATAGTAGTCTCAACACCGATCCCTCTGTACATGAAGTAGTACCAAAGATTGAGTACAATGCCCTGTTGAATGTATCTGACCCGACATTTACAGCAAAGGGAGGCCACAAAGGGATTCGTGTCTCAGGATAAAGGGTCTCAACCATCTGACTCACCTTAACGCTTACGACTACAGAAGACATCCAGCTCAGACAGCCGTCCAACCCTTGCCCTACAAAAGCCTAAGGCCATGTCAAACCCATCAATCTAAACCCAGATTTGATGAATATGCTTTCATCCAACTGTGGGATCCTCCCAGAGCCACAAGGCGGAGACTTAAACCTCGACGTCAAACCCAAATAGGGGCGTGCTGGAGGGGCAAAAAAATCTAGAGTGTGGAGAGCCGGTCTGGCTATGTTCCAGGGAAAAATTGACCAATGGATGGGAGATGTTCAGAAATCTACCAATGGATGGCAAAGACAGCGCTACCCCCCCAGGGACCTCAAATATATACTGCTCAACATGCTACTCAAAAAATAATAGGTGAGAAATCATACTAAGGGGCTGGAAATGCCCAAACCCCAATAGCTTGGTATGAACCTATGAACCTAGCCGTATGGAGCTATAGACTAATTATGTACCTACACATGAATTGGTCCAATATCCATATTTATGGGGCATGATAAAATGAAGTACTTAGAAGTATAGATTAGACATGACTCTGTTGTGGCAGCTAAGGATATGTTGGAAGAGACTAAACAGAAGATAATACAAATACTGAGAAACTGAAAGCTTTGTTATATGGACATGGATACTAAGATGCAAGCAATTAAAATGTTTTTAGTCCCTTTAGTCTTATGCACAAGTCAGGTATATTTTTATTAACCAGAGGAGAAGCTGTGGATAGCAATTAAAAACGTTGAAGGATTTTGTCTGGAAATGAAAGACAGCAAGAGTCAAGTGGGACAAGCCGTTTCTTGCAATAGAACAAAGTGGACTAGGATTACCTGATCTGAAGGGGTACTTTAGAGCAACACAGTAAAAGCTCTTATAAATAGCACAAACATAAAACTTAACTCAAAGTGGAAAGGAATGATAACACAGGGAGAAAACCGGCAGAGGAACCAAGGTATTAGGAGCAAATAACTAGAAAGCGAAAGGTAATAAAATGGGAAGAGGCCAAGAATTTATTTGGACTGCAGGTTAGAGACTGCTTTCCCTATCAAGGATTGATATCAGAGTATAAGCAAAGAGAAACAAATGGGGGGGTCCTAAATGAAAGACCAGCACTGCCAGAGCCTTTAATAGAATCTAGAACAAAAGCTGCCGTTAAAAAAAGAATAATTAGTAAAGCATATAAAATACTGCATAATAATAAGAATCAATCACAGGGACTTAGAAACAATTGGGAAGAGAGACTGGATAAGCAATTCACAAAGAGACAATGGTGGGATATATGTATATCACCCAAATATGCAACAAGGTCTAGAAGATTTAGGATCTTTGCCTGGAAGTGTTTACAAAGATATTTTTATACCCCAAATAGACTCCAAAGTATTTTTCTTCAGGTGGATAGCAAATGTTGGAGATGTGATGGGAAAGAAAGAGGTGTCTGAGAACATATTATTTGGGAGTGTAATCAGCTGGCAGACTTTAGGGATTCCCTACAGACCGCTCTGTCAGAGATGCTGGGTGAGCGGATTGGATTGACTGGAGAGATGATTTTTTTGAGCTATGATACACAATCGGAATTGCTTTGACAGTTGAGCCTTGCTGAGTCTAATTATGGTGGCTGCAAAAAAGCAATTACTAGAAAATGGAAATCAAAGTCTAGACCAACTTTACTAACAGTAGTAAATACAGTAACAGAGATAAAACAACTGGAATTGGGATCTTTAGAAAAGGGAAGGAGCAAACTACATACAAAAATGGGAATTGTGGGAACAATATATGTAGAGAAGGAATGAGGTTTAAGTGGCAGGATTTGAATGAGCCATATAATACTTAACTGATGAAGGCTGGATATATTACAAATGATGTATAATGTTTACAACCACAGTTGTTTAAATGGTGTCTGTAATGTACAATGTTTGCAACTAAAGTGGTGTCATTTTGTTTGTTTTTCATTTATATAAATGCAAGATTGCCTGTGTCATATGTGATAATTTAATAAAAATGATTAAAAAAAAAAAAAAAAAGATCCAGATCTGGACTCCAACCTTTTTTATTCTTTATCATTAGAATAAAAATCCTTCCCTGCTTGTGAAGGAGGATTGGTTCCATCAGTCCTTGGGACAGCATGTCATGAACAGGTTGAAACAAGAGAGTCTGACTTGCAGGATGAGGAATGACCCCCTTAAAGGAGGAAATTTCCTCCCACTGCCAGGGGGGAGGTCTTTTGAATAGCTTTTCAGACATATTGGACTATCCTTGGTTTTGAGAGGTTAGAGTTTTCCTTTTGCAATTTTCTTACTATTCCTCCTTAAACGTCTGTTGACCTGAATTCTGTTCATAGGTTCATAGGTAGGTACTAGGCTATCGGCCCTAGGGCCATACAAGCCTAGCCAAAAAATGTACCCTGGCTTTCGCCACCCAAGAAAATTATTTTCCTGTGCCCCTGTTGAGCAGAGCCACAGAAGTGATCCCCGGGGTGAATTTCCCATTTCCCATCCAATCATCAAGATTTTTCTTGAAGAGTGCTAATGAGGAGCTCTGTTTGACATAGATAGGTAGTCTGCTCCAGAGTATGGGAAGTCTCTGGGACAGAAATCTATCCCTCCAGCATGTTCTGTTTATTGTGGTGACAATAAATGAGCGTGTAGCTCAGAGGGATTGGGATTTCTTTAAGTGGAGCATGTCCAACAGCTCTGGGTTTGGCATAGCTTTGTATGTTAGGCAGAGATCGCCCCTGAGTAGGCGATATGTGATGGAGTAAAGCTGTAGCTTTTTGAGACAGTCTGCATAGGGCATCTGTTTGAGGCCAGTAATCATCTTTGTGAGGTATTTCTGTGGTCTTTCCAGTTGTTGTAGATGTCTTGTGAGGTACATACCAAAAGGGGTGTTGTACTCTATAATTGAGTGATGAGTAGAGGGGAACAATGACCTTAACTCTGTTTTCAGCCAAAAATGAAAGAAAAAGAAACCCCCTTGGACAATTTGGAAAAGGAGAGCTGAAAAATTCTAGAGATGCCCTGGATCGGCTTGCCCCTTTCATCAAGCATTTTGATCACCTCTGTAGCAGAGGGGCCAAACACTAAATTTCTCTATCCAAGGGAGAACTTAAATTCTCATTTTTATCATCTGGAAGGCTCGGAGAATGCAGTCCTGCAAATCTCCTTGAAACAGTACCAGTGACCATAGCCCTGGAAGAAGAGTTCTACACACACACTGCAAACAATGAGCATGTGACCTGTGCAAGTGCAGATAAAACATTCCTCATATGTTCACAATTTGTCAGAACAAATTTTGACATTTGTCCTATATGGACAGACTCAAAAAACTCCAACTATTCTGTCTCATATCGCCTACTTAGAGGCGATCTCTATTTGACTTACAAAGCCATGTCTGACCCAGCTCTGTTAGAAATGCTACATCTAAAGAAATCCCAATCCCTCCGCACCACATGCTCCACAGACCTCAACCTCATTACTACAATCAACAGAACATGCTGGAGGGACAGGTTCATAACCCAGAGCCTGTCCATGCTCTGGAATACACTTCCCATACATGTCAAGCAGAGCAGCTCACTGGCCCTCCAAGAGAAATCCTGATGAGTGGATGGGAAATAGAAAATTCACCCCAGGGATCACTCCAGTGGCTTTACTCAACAGAGGCACTGGGAACTAAGGTTGGGTGGCACAAGGCCAGGGTAATCCTATGGGCTAGGCTTGTAAAGGCTCCAGGGCCATTAGCCTAGCACACACCTATGAACCTATATGAACCTGACAATTCAAAATTCTGAAAACCAAAGTTGCAGAATTCTATACTTTTTCCACATACCTATCAATAATTTTCCCATCCTCATCAGAAAGAGTAAGACTGGAATTAACTAAGTGCTTAGCAGCAGTGGAATCAACTAAAGCTACAGCTGCTGGGCAAGGCTTGGGAATAATGCCTAAAATTTTAAAAGACACATGAATTTTATACATTCTATCTGCGTTTTTAGGGGCAGCTCGATGACTAACAGGAAAAATGCAGCCAATAACACACGTCCTCTAAAGCCGACAGAACAGGAGGAATAGGTGTAGTTTCTGGAAAATCTTTCTGTAACAACTCATAGTATTTTCAGAGGGACTGAGAAACCTCAGTGTTCTTTCACTAAAAATACTGGCACATTCTAGCAATAGTCTCAGAGAAAAATAAATCCCCAAAGGAAGAATCAGAAGCTGAGCTCTCCTCAATGTCTGAATCAGGGAGTAAGTGTGGGGGGGGGGGGGGGACACAAATCTGTCCCTTTATCTTCCTGTTCAGATTCAGAATCTTGAATCTCTTCAAAGAAAGGAGAATCCCTCCTCCTTTTATCAGAAACTACTTTACAAGAAGAATCAATAGCCTGAATTAAACCCGAAGCCATACCTAGCAAATTACTCCACTCTAAAGAAATTTAAGGAGAAGCAGATATATGCTTGATTTTCTGTTTCTTTTTGACAGGAAAAATGGGGTCAATAGTGTTACTGAAACAGCAGCTGGGATCATACTACAGATAATTTGAGGGGATCCATGCATGGGATAAAGCTTTCAGGAGCTGCATCTGTCAGTCAGTAGAACAGGGGGAAGTCCTTGGGTAGATTTTCTGTTTCCCATCCATACATCTAAATTGTGCTTGAATAGTATCCTCTGTGAGCTATTCCTCTCTCTCCCCAAACCATTCTGCTGATGTTATACCTAGAGTGAGCATTTCTGATGCCATTTGACTTGTTGATATGCAGTAAATCCATCAGTAATGGGTCAGAGGATGCCTTGTATGCCAGACACAGGTTACCTCTTAGCAGTCTGTAAGATACCAAGTATAGCAACAAGGCTCTGTGTCAGTCTATGTAGGACATGTTGTTTAGGCCTTGTATCCTTTTAATAAGGTATCTCTGTGGGTGTTCCAGTTGTTGCATGTGTCTGGACAGATGCATGCCAAAGACGGCGCTATGTTCCACGTCTGGCCTAATAAGAGACGAGTTAAAAGGGACAATGACATCCCTAGATCTAGACACAATCCCTTTGTTTATAAATTGTGCAATATAGAAGGACTTTCTTACAACAATGGAGACATGTTGGTCAAAAGTTAGGTCACTGTCCATATTATGTTGCTAAATCCCGACAAACTGGGTCCCCCTCTTAGGGGCGTATTGTCAATATTGTAGTTCTCCTGGGTAGATGACTTCTCAAATGATACACTAATGCATACTTTGGCATTCAGCTTCAATCCATGATTTTGGCATCAGTTATTTATTTGGGAGACACCTTCCTGCAGGATGGCCAAGTCACTTGGGGATTCAATGGCTGTCCCTAACTTGCAATCACCTGCAAATTCAGTCAGCCAGAGCCCTTTATATTAGTTTAAAGGCAGGTTACATAACCACATTTTCATTAAAACATCCCAGACAAAAGCTGTCCAGCCAAGAATTCCTCAGGTGTCAGCAGCAGGTATGAAATTCTCTAGTTACTAGGTGTGACTAAGTTTAGCTCTTCTTCTGCACCAGAATTATAAGGAGCATAGGAACAATATCAGGCAAGTGGACAAAGGGACCCTAAGAATCTTAACCAAATGCACTTTTAAGCAGACACACTAAAGTTCTTGCCATCCTTTATCATTACTGAACAGTGCCCACCTCCCAATCAAGCAGGGCTATGCATGATAATCCTGGTGTAAATCTCTACCCATTCACTCATCAAGGCTAGCCTCAAAGGCAGACAAAGCAGCACTTGACTTGAGCTGTAGTGGTAGCATATTCCATAGGCTGGCCATAGTACAAGTGTTCCATTTAACAGTCTTCCTCCAGAAAGTGTGGGCAATGTTGGTGCAGACTGTGTATCAACATCAGATGGCTTGTACTAACCATCAAATGTAAGAACTTTTCCGAAGAAATTTCATTATCAAGTTACAAAATGTGCAAATGGCAAAAAGAACTGGTAGGCACAGGGGGCTACATGTACTCTCCCAGTTCTATGGGTGAAGCTAACTGTATACACCAGCAAAAGGAGCAGTCTACACCCAAATGTGGGAGATGAACAGAAATACAACCTAACCAACGACAGCAGGACAAAACATCTCAACTGCTCACTTATAAGGAGGACTCCTTGTATAGGACTTGCCCATTCTGTTCAAGTTTGCAACTAAAACAATTATTACTTTTGCAATGACTGTATCTACCACAGTGACTAAAACCAGAGAAAGCTCATTAGACTATACTAATACAATATCAATTCATCCATTTTAAACTACTAGTTAAAAAACAGAACATTCATGTTCAAATAGGTACTTACTGTTTCCAGCCCTGGTAATGTCCCTCTTCCTTTGGTCTCTACCATTTGATCTATTTTGTGAATGCTGTTTTTCAAAACAGACTGAATATGGCTGCTTGCAGAGTCCGGGAACATCTGGCATAGGTTATACAGATGGCTATAAAAGAAATGAAACTTTTTACAGACACAAACATTACTGTTTGGTACTACTCTAATGACCAAACAGTGCACCAGTTCACTTTCACAGTTTACAATAAATCGTTAACTTTGCATTTAAATGTGTGTCTATTAATCAAAATGTTTGTCAATTGTAAAGTCAAATGATTCCTACAGCAAATTTAAGATTTTTTTCTAGTATGACATAATTCCCTTAAAAAGTCTGTAAAAGAAACAAAAGGCAGTAAAGACTGCCAATTTGACTACCAGTAAGCTAGATGCAGCCACATAAGAGCAGGATATTTTATTTTTTAAGTTACAACTTTTAAAGATGGCTAAAATTGGTACGATAGTTAATGTTGGTGCCTCACAAAGTTTGGTTCTCTGTTTCTGCTTTGCGATACCTTCTGTGCCCAGTATGTATCCAACCCCACCCCCCATGTCATACCTCTCAACCTCTTAGTACAAGAAATCTGGACAAAGCCTAAAATAACAGGGGTACACAGGTTCAAAAATAAGGACACATTTTAACTATTGATCTTATAAACTTAGAAAGCTGCTTGAATAACAGGATTTGTGTTAACATGCATTTTTCTAAAGGATATGAAGTCTGAAACTCAAATTTATGTCATTATTTAGTGATTTCAATCCTCCGTGATTTGCCAGAAAACCACACTTTTCTTCAGAACAGGCCAAAAATATGAGGCAAAAATCTGGTCATTCTGTGAAAATCTGGATAGTTTAGAGGTATGACCTTTGTCAAGTTAGTTTTTTTCTGGGTTTTCTGATATAGAAAACATGAGAAAGCACTAGTGTTGGTATGAAAGCACTTGTTTCGATAAAGTTTCCTCTTCTGTATGGTCACTGTTCGTGCAATTATTTCATACACTGTTCTGATTTTCTCTCTCATCCCAAAAGGTGAGCTGGAGGTCCTCCAAACTGTCCACAGGTGTGTGTGTGTGTGTGTGTGTGTGTGTGTGTGTGTGTGTGTGTGTGTGTGTGTGTGTGTGTGTGTGTGTGTGTGTGTGTGTGTGTGTGTGTGTGTGTCACAAATGACTAGCATTTTATCAGGACTGGTTTATCTGCTTTGTGCCACTACATGCTAGGACAGACTACAAGTCCTCCAGAACCCTGACCCAAAAAAGCAGGTAGTGAACAATACATGAACTTTACCACTGCATACTTTATTGCAATTAATAAAGATTTACAACTACACAATGGTAGAAACACAGAACTGCAACAAAACAGAACAACATAGCAAATTATTTACATACAAAATCACAGGCATTCTGCATTGATTATAATAAAACAAAGTTTTCTCCGTGTTATATTGGGTCTTGAATTTCATTGATCTACGATGAAGCTCTAAGTTGTGATACTTACTAGAACAGACATTAACCCAAACTAAAAGAAGAGATTATCCCAACACGATAAATAAAAAAGGCACATCACAGATGTGCCACAGAGGACTGGTCAGGCAGCCTCTACAGTTGCTTGTTTTCCAGGGGATGAAGCAATAAAAAAAAGAAAAAAAATGGGGTAGTACACAAATCATCTTGGAGAAATTCTATATTTCATACGAGTCAAAAAACTACTTATTAATCTGAAGGAAGATATGCTGGACTGGAAGAAAACACTTAAAACAGATGAGCTGGATTACACAGAGTGAAGGAAAATAAGGCAACTTTCCACTTTTACTCACAGTTTTTTTTTAACTATTAAAAGAGTATGAGATTGCAGACAAAGTTCAAGAGGGGACACCACCACTGCCAAGTAAGGAAGGAAGGAAAAAGGAAAAGGGGCATAAATACAACACTACAGGCCATAATGTCTACACATCAATCTTATAAGGCCTCTGTGGAAATCTATCAAGAAAGTACAGTTGTCTAAGAACTTGCCATAACAATAGATGTCCTACTGATCACTGTTGCAGTATTCCTGACATACGGGTTTGTCACTGCTGGTGTTTGGCTGGGGTACCAAAGCTAGCTTTACTAGGTTGTACGTCCAACACATGACCACAACTCTTATGTGTAGGGGGGTATAAAAACAGATGCACAAGCGTGGATTCTTAAACTATCTTCAAGCCAGAGGCCTGAAGACTACTGAGCGAGGAGACTGGTCAGCTAGGATGGATGTAGCTCTAATTGGTAAGAAAAAACCTTACCCATGCAAGACAGCAAAGGCTAGAGGCAAGGGGGAGAGAAAACTGAAGACAGAAGTGACTGAGAAGTGGGGATGGAGGGTGGGATGGTATACTGCAACAGCGATCAGTAGGACATCTACTGTTATGGTATGTTCTTGCTCAACTGTACTATGTCTTGACTTGCGCACTGTTGCAGTATTCCTAATATATGTGCGATTCCCAGAGCTAGAGAGGAAGGAAGGGTGGTTGGTTATTGACAATAAGAAGAGTTGTCCAGCAGTCCAGACAGGACTGACCTAGCAAAGGCTGTCCTGGACCTGGAGAAAATAAAAGTTATATACTTAGCCTAACTTGCCATCTGTGTTGTCCATTTTTATTTTTCCTCACTGATGGGTTTCGGTTCTGATTAGGACGCATTTCCAAGACCTGGATCTGAGTCTCAAACTCCTCCCTCTTCCCATAAGGCACCATACCTTCCCAAACTCCTCAGATCAAGTTTGCTGCCCTACTGCCCAGAGAATTAGAGACAGGACAGACCAAGAAAGTTTGAGGCCCAAACCCAGAATCTGCGGGTTCCAAATTCATCTATACATCTTCAAGAAGAGACAAAGGCTGGGGGATGGATGGAAGGGAAGTGAGCAAGAATGAAAATTGACAACACAAATGCCAAGCTATGGTAAGTACAGAACGTCTATATCTGATGTTGTCCTTTTCATTCTTCCTCACTGATAGGGTCAGACTCCCCAACTAAATAACGCTTGGGAGGCCTCCAAGGAAGGATATGCCGGAGCAGTATTGAGCCAAAAGATGCCCTGCTTCTGGACACCATGTCCAATTTGTAATGTGTAACAAAGGTACGAGTCTTTGACCAACTGGTTGCAAAGATATCTTCAACTGAGGCTCTAGAAGAAAAGGCAGACGTACCCATAGATCTGGTAGACTGGACCTTAAGGGGATTTGGCCAAAGTAATTTTGGAGACTGATCAACCTAAACAGTTAGGAGAGAAGGATATAAACAGTTAATCAGACTTCCTGTACCTTTTTGTCCTGTGAAGGTAAAAACGTAGCTGTCTATGATCATCAAGGAGATATAACAGATTCACCTTTATTTGAAAAGTTAGGAAAGAAAACTGGCAACTGAATTGACTGATTAATGTTTGATTTCATAGTCACTTTAAGCATAAAGGACGGTCTGTAGAGATACCCCAACTTCATGGAATATAATGTAAAAGTGGTCTAGCTGACAAGGCTTGAAGTCCTGACACTCTTTTCACCAACGTTATAGCCACCAAAAATATTGTTTTCCAAGAAAGAAACTTCATGTCATAACTGTCAGCTGGTTCAAAAGGTTTTTGAGCTAGTCTCTTAAGTACCAATGTGAGATCCCAAGGGGGAAAAAGTCTATTATGGGAGGCCTAAGATGAAGGATTCCTTTTATAAAGGCTTTACATAACCTGGAAGTTGACAGAGGAGAGGACTCATTTCCGGTATGAAAACTAGATATGGCAGCCAAGTGTATCTTTATGGTAGAAAAATAGTTCCTTCTTTAAAAAGACTATTGAAAACAGAAGGATGGCTGATGTAGGTGCTGAAAAAAGGGTCACTGTTCTCTTTGAAAGCCCATATGGAAAATCTCTTTCACTTACTGTTGCAGACCTTTTTGGTGGAGGCCTTCTGGGAAGTGTAAATGTCGTCACTGACTGGAGAAGCAAGCATGGACGGTCTCATCATTGGAAGTGGAGAAACCATGCTGTCAATTTGGGGGTGTGGAGATTGGGAATCTGGGGTTCTGACGGGTGAGATAGGAGATCCTGAGTTGGTTCCAGTATCCATAGAGGATATATCTGAGATGAGACCATAGAAGGGGAAACCAAACTTGTAGAGTCCAGAAAGGGGCAATGAGTATTACTGAACTCTTCAACTTGCTGGCTTTCTGTACAAATTTCTGGATGAACAGAAGAGGGGGGTAAGCATAAAGGAGACCCAGGGGCCAATTGTGAACCAGAGCATCCCTTGGTAACTTTCCCTGTAGGGAATCACAGCAAAGCACTTGCTACATTTGTTAAGGGGAGAAGCAAATAAGTTACAGAAAGGCTGGCCCCAATGGTTAAAAATCCTGTTTGCTACTGACTGAAGGACCCTTGTCAGGAATCAGAATGGACCTGCTGAGTCTTTCTGCCAGTGCGCTGGTTTTCCCCAGAATGGGTGTTGCAGTTGGAAAGTGGTTTGAAGAGATTGCCCACTCCCAGACTCTCACGGCCTCTCTGCACAAGGGGTAGGATTGGGTTTCCTCCTTGTTTGTTGATGTACCAGCCTACTGACATGTTGTCTGTGTGGATGGCAATAGTCCCCAGACGGAGAATGTCCTAAAAGGCTTGCAAAGGTAGGAGGACTGATCTCATCTTGAGGATACTGATATGAAGCTTGGTCTCGTAGGGGGACCATGCATCTTGGACCATCTTTCCCTTGTAACGCCCCACCCAAATTGGGAAGCATCCATGGTCACTGTGGCTACGGGGGGGGGGGGTGATTGGCCTGACTACAGACAAGTCATCTGACTGCATCCACTACTAGATAGGATTGCAAATTGGAGTAACTTTTATGGGAACAGACAGAGCTTGATAAAGAATGGACCACTGAACCACCAAGGTCCATTGTAGAATTCGCATAAAAAATCTTCCTAATGGGACTAGAAGGATAGCAGCTGACACTGATCCCAGGGCTTGTAGCACTAACTTTGCTGGAGGAGAAGGATACAGTAAGCCTTGTACTTGATGTCACACAGACATTATGCGACAAAGAGGTAAGTGAAGCTACTTGGGTTGTAGTGTTCGATTCTGTACCTATGAGTTCTAGATCTTATATAGGAGTCAAGTTTGATTTTACAAGATTTATCGTAATGCCAAGGGAGTTCGAGATATGAATTATGTTATCCCTGGTTTGTAGCAGTTGATGCCTTGCTGGGGCAGTAATGAGCCTTTCGTCTAAATAGGGAAACACCTAGAATCCTTTTAGCCTCAGACGAGCTGCTATGACTGCCATGCACTTGGTAAACACCTGGGGGGCTGTGGTGAGTCCAAAAGGCAGTGCTCTGAATTGGTAGTGATTGCCTCCCACTTCAAAGTGCAAATGTCTCCTGGAGAATCTGTCTATTTTGATATGATAGTACTTGCCCTGGAGTAATATGCAGCACATCCAATCTTACTTGCACAGAAGTGGCAGAATGGACTAAACCGTAACCACCCAAACTTCAACTTCTTGACATACTGATTTAGATTGCTTAGATCCAAAACTGGTATTGGGTCCCCTGTTTGCTTTGGCAACAAAAAGAAGTGGGAGTAAGTTTTGAATCCTATTTGCTCAGTCTGGACCTTTTGGATGACTGCCTTATGTAGAAGTTTTAGAACTTCTTCTGTTGTGTACTCCGTCTGACTGGGTGTCCTGGGACCTGGTGGTAGAAGGGATAAGTGAATGCAATATCCTCTGAATATTATACTTAGAACCCAAGCATTGTTTGTAATACCTGTCCAGGCATCTAGGTGCAGAAATAGACAACCCCCGAATGCCTCCAGAGATGGGCAGTTGGGCAGCACTGCAGGAGTAGTGACAGGGCTCATCACAGAGAGGTGCTCTGAAACCCTGGTTTTGCAGACCCCCCCTCCCAGCCTCTGGGGTGACACCTACCACTGAAACCTCCTCCCTTTGCCTCTGGGGGAAATGCTTCAGCGTGAGCCTTAAAAAGGTCCCCAAGACTTCCTGCACCAAGTTTCCTTCCCTCCTAACTGGTTCCTAGAAAAGGTCCTCTGAGAGATGGAAAACAATCCCCACAAAAGACAATCTTTCCCTCTTGCTCGCATTAGAGTTATCGGTTAGAGCATCTTTCACCGATGGCCCAAGCAAGGAAGAGCCATCGAAGGGAGCATTAACAAAGGACGTGTTAAAGGGTTCTGCAAAGTCACAAAGCCTCATCCAGGCATGTCTCCTGACAGCTATGCCTGAACCAGCTGTTCGAAAGGTACCCACCACAGTATGGGAGATCAGCCTCATCCAGGAATTAGGCAATGGATGATACCATAGCCAGTTGGGAGGAAAGCTTCTTGAGGTCTTCCTCTGACATTGTCTCAGCAAAAGAGTTTTGAAGGTTTTTTGATTAAATCTCTCTGTAAAAGGGTGAAATGTGCCAGATAATTTAATGACCTTAATGCAAAGGTGGCTGAGGCATAACAGTGCTTTCCAAATCTGTCCATCGCTCTGGACTCCCTGTTCGGTGGATGAACAGTGGAAGCTTTGTTTTGCTAGCTCCTTCTTTGTAGCTGCTGCCAAAACAATGGGATCAACTGGAACATCCTTACTCCAGTGAGGTCTGTCTGCAGGTGGGCTAAGGAAACTGTTTAGGCATTTGGGAATAGGCTCAACAGTGTCCAGTTCCTTCCAAGCCTGGTGGGAAATCAGTAAGTTCATCTGCCGAGGAGGTGGGGTCCACCCAAGACACAGATGGGCCCGCCCCAAAAGCCTTCAGGAACACAGACTCTTTAGAAAGAGGAGGTTGGGAAGACCAGCCCCCTTTCTGCTTAAGGAGTTCCAGGATGTCCCCAAAGGAGACAGTCAGGTGGTGATCAGGGGGGATACTTCTCCCTCATTAAAGTCTGTGTCATTAGTAAGGCAGTCTATGTGTCTCCTCTTGTATGCCTTCTTCTAAGGAATCTCCTCCATAGGGTGCTTAGGGAGGTATCATATTGAAAGAAGGGGGAAATTCCTCAAGGTAGGCTGACCTATTGCAGGAAAGATGGGCTCAGTGTTCAGACTTGAAGGACGAGGAAAGGATCCGGGATGTGAGAGGAATGTTCTCTGGGCATAGAGAAGGCCCTTTCTCTAACCTGGAAGGACAATGGACCTGAAGAAAATCCCCCCTCCACCCCTAGAGCTGAAGCAGCAGGGGAAGGGGGGGCAGAGCCAAACCCGGATCCAAGGCCTCCCGACAGAACTGGACATGAGCTGTTGAGCGTCCAGGCCCCAAGAGGAAGGAACTGATCCAACAAATACAAAGCCAATGCCATCCCCCAGACTTGATGCTGACCTCGCGGATCCAAGACCTACTCAAATCCGATGAGATCTGAACAGGGCTGGTCAGGGACCCTGTCTGATTAGAGGGAGGGTATTTCCTCAAATCCTATGCCAATTGTCTCACGTATCCAGGATCCTGGGCTTCTGAAACAAGGGTCAGATCGGAGTAGTAGTCTGTATGGAATGAGATGATACATTCACAGATCCAAGAGAGGATGGAGTTGGCAAGACCCCATTCTGGATCCAAACCCTGAAGAACATCCGCATAATCCTGTCCGTATCAGCCTCTGTCAAGCTCCTAGAGGACGTAGATGAAGCTGAGGAAGCTGGTCTGGATGAAGAAGGTGTCTGTAGGATCTCAGAAGCAGAAGCTGGGGAAAAGTACAGTTTTGTACCTACCATAAATGTAGATGTCCGACAGATATGCAACTGCAGTCCTTACATATGTGTTGTCTGCTGCAGCCAGCCCCCGTCGGCGGGATTCAAAGTCTGGGGTCGGCGTCGGGCTGGGGCTTCTCCTCCTCGACCGCCAGAGCCGGGGCAGGTTGAATACCATAGCCAAGCTGGGGTGGGGTAGGCTCGCTCTAAGATAAGGATGGTGTAAATAAAATGCAGGACTGCCGAGCAAAGCCCAGGATCTGGAATATAAAGGCAGGTTGTAGTGCTTGAAAAAAATGTATGCGGAGCCCATGTGCTTCAGCTTCTAGAATGTTTGTTTGTAGCCTTAGGGACGGGCTGTGGTGGAGGTGGCTGGCTCTGGTGTGGAGGTGTGGCCTGATTGGCTGGCACACCCTTTCCATGAAAAAAATAATAATAATCTGCAATGTGTCAATGTTGGCCTTGTTCTGTCCAAGTAGTAGCCGTAGTTGTCTGTGTATGTCCAAAGTGTGCAGCAGCAGCTTTTATTATTTTTTTGAGGATTGAAAGTAGGCAGTGGGAATGCATAGATTGTTAGAGAGTTCCAGCTGAATGAGACAGCATCTATTCTCCAGGCTTGTGGATGGTGTGTCCTCGCAAGAACTTTTTTCAGATGATTGATGAGGTTGAGGCAAAGAGATCTATGTCCGCCTCCCCCATCATGAGTTATTTGTGCAAAATGTCTCTGCTTAGACTTGTACAACATAACAGTGGTGTTGTGTCTTCTTTATAGCAGATGACCTTGTTGAAGATATTTTTCCAGGCCTAGATTGCATGCATTACTGCTAACATCTCTTTTTGATGTGTGTAGATGATTCCTCTAAGTTGTGGCTGTGTTGAGACCATAAACTTTTTAGGTACCATTGTAGTTTTTCTCATGTGTAGTCTTGCCAGTGGAAATCATAGAATGATAGATGATGCCATGAAACCCAGGGACAGGATTTTTTTTGCTTGCATCTGTCTGGTGAGCTTTTGCTAGGCTTTGAAGATATGTGGTAATTGTTCTTGCTTCTCTTGGTGCAGGGGTCTGTGTTTTGTGTCTAGAGTTTGGCTTTGGCCTAGAGAAATTTTTGTATTGATTTTTCAGTCGTTGACTTTTTTGGGTGATTGGTGAGCATCAAAAAGTGAAGCCCAAGAGTGACATAATTCAAGTTTGCTTTTTGTCAAGGCTTGCTTGCTGGTAGCATCCGTAAGGGTTTCCATGTATCAGGATTATGTATATTGGAGTGCTGTGCAGGTACTACTGTGCATAGCCTGGCGCGCAATACTGAATACTCTGGGTGCAGTAGATAAGCCAAAGGCAAGGCTGAAATGAGATGACCCCTGGCTCTGCAAAGAGGTATGTGTCTGATCTGGACATGTAGGTATGCCTCCTTGAGGTCCAGAGTAGGTCCAGAGTACCCAGCCAAGACCCCCCCTTAGCATTGCATTTGTTGTTGCTGTTTGAACAGCATTTTGAATTTTGGTACAATTACAGCGGACAACCCAGCGGACAAGTCCAGGTCTCCATTGCTTCTCTTTTCTTTGAACACAACAAGGTCTTGAGTAAAATCCCTGGCCTGGTGAGGCAGGACAGGCCTTTTCTTTTCTGATGCTTGTAACCTTTGAAGCTTTTTGACTTGCTTGAATTGCTCTTTGTTGTTTGATTTTTGCTTTTGGTTGGCATGCCTAAGTTTGTTATGTAAGTATGGAAGTTGTCCTTTGTAGCCTTGTCCTAATTCTTGAAAATCCAATTTTTTTTTTGTGTTAAATTTTGATTTTTTTGAAAAAGTGGGCCCTTTGGTGCTTGGTCGTGAGCTCACCTTGAAGCCCCCCTCGGCGGTGAAGTCATTGTGTCCCTTGATTGTCCCTCTGGAGAGCCCGGAAGCCACTCTCTCCCTCTGTCTAGTCTTTCTGTTGCCATTGGCGCCTCTTGTAGAGCCTCTCCTTGTTCTCTATCTCGCCTGTTTTTGTGTTTCCTTGGTTTGAAACTTCAGTGTCCTCCTAGAACCAGTGGTTGCTTAAGAAGGCCTGCTGCTGAACCTTGGCTGAACCTGAACTGAGCCTTAATCCTTGATTGATTTTGGTAACTGAGAGTAGCATTTCAAACAACTTTCAACACATCCTGAGCATTAGCTTCCAAATATTATTTGTTTTTTCCAGAGGCTCATCTAGAACTTTCTTTAACATGATCTAGCACAATGCCCTTTTCACAACCATGCACGGCTCTATCAATGCTAACCCTCTAATCATAGCTGCCCCCTATCCAAAAGGCCTTGCTATCTACTGAAACAGGAGAGAAAAAATAATTTCCTGCTGCTTATCTATGACCAATCCTGAGGAGCCTTTCTATCTAAAGGCTCAGGAGAGAAATTTTTTTCTGCAAATCATCCATAAAAGGTTTTGGAATACCTCGAGGATGTGGCTAAAGATTACAATGGCATGGCATTGGTGGTGGAGGTATACCCTTTTGCCCCACCTCTCCAGTTTCGGAATAGAAGATGTTTGGCTATGGGTTTGTTTGGTCAGTGGCCCCTAAGGAAATTTTTTCTAGATCAACAGAATGGGCCTTAAAAACAGAGTGGGCCCTTTCAGGATGTTTGTGAGTTTGTACACCGGCAGCCAGTGTTGAGCGGAGGAGGTGGGAGAGAAGCACTCAGGAAAAGTACAGGTCATCATGCACACATCATCCAATTTGGAGGGATGGGGAGGATATTGTCCCTCCTGGCTTGGGGAAGGAGAAGAGGTTTCCCTTTTCTGGAGAGAGGGAGTAAACTCCTTCAGGCCTGAAGACTGAAAAAGGAGGTCTCTGAGAGTGGAGAGAGAAATATCCTCAGGAGGCTCCATCAGATCTCTCGGCAGAGGAATAGATTCCTCCCAAGCCTGGCCTCCTCAGAGGGAGAGGAAGCTAGGCTCCTGAGTCAGAAGAGGCATCAGGAGCCAAGAAAGGCTGTGGTCTGCTCAGAGGTGGGCTGGGCCTCTCTTGGAGGGCAGGAGGTCAGCCTGTGGCCGGCAACCTGAAATCTGATTAGCCTATTAAGACCTCTGATTAAGGAAATTAAATTGTTTTGTAGGTAAGGGCTGGTGGGGATCAGTAGTGGGCTGGAGGCAAAGCTTTAGGAGGGTGGAGACTTGGGTCAACAAGCAGCCTTAGCACGCAGGTAGGCCTTGATAGACATAAGGCTCTAGGGAGTGGGAGCGGGAACAACGTCTCCAGAAGACTCCAGCGTCTGGAGGAAGGAGGGCAAACAACAACTGGCACGGCACGGGGGTCGGGGGCGTCTTGTGTCGTCGGGGGCTCCCGGGTCGGAGTGAGCCAGGTGAAGCGTGTCAAGCCGGTATGAAGTTGTCAACGGGTCAGCTCTCAGAAGGTGGTGGATGCACTCACGGTAGTTTTTCCGGTCCGAGTCGCACCCTTTTTGAAGGCCGAAGTTCGGTCGGCCCGCGGCGCGAGTATGGGTCTGGGGTTATAAAAGAGACTTCTTCAAAATAAGAGCATTTAAGTGTAAAAGTTTACCACAAGGACATCTGGTTTCAATGTATGTTCCGCAGTACGGCTCCTAGCAGTCAGATAGGATACTCTAGGATCTGATGTAGAGGATAGTGACAAAGGTGAAGTCCTTGTGAATATAATTCCAGTCAGATCCGAGGATGCCTCTGGATCCAATAGGGTTCTAAAATTTTTCTTGGATCAGAAGTAGTTGGATCCAAGAGTTTTTGTCTCTTTTCAGATGGCTCCGACAAGGCCCTTGTTCAGCATCAATATTACATAATCGAACTTTTAAAAGTTCGAACGTCATATGGTCGCCACCATATGATCAAACTTTTAAAAGTTTGAAAAAGTAATAAAAATAAATAAACCAAAGAAAAAACCTACCTGAATGGTTTAATCAAAGGGGCAAGCCCTCTTGCTCCCCCCACCCACCCCCGCTCTTTAATATACCAACTCCCAGATCGCACTGCAGTGCAGAAAAGGGAAATATTCCCATTCCACACTGTACGGAGATCTCCACTGAAACGTTCAAACTTTTAAAAGTTCAATCATATGGTGTTGACCATATGATGTACGAACTTTTAAGAGTTCGACAATGTGATATAGACCCCTTGTGGAGGCTTATAGAGCTTGTCTTTTTGACTCTTTGGAGTTGGAAGGCATGGAGGGGGGTTTGATACCCTGAAGAAAGTGAAGAAGGTGGCAGCAGTCCCTTCAAAATAAGTTTGCTGAGCCAATCTGACAACACTCGCGAGTTAAATAAGGCACATACATCACAGACAACATTCAGACACCTTTGTCTTTAACAGTAGACAAACTTCTTGTGTGCATCCGAATTAGGGATATTATGCCCACAAGAAGTGCATCTTTTGAAGCCTGTAGATTTCTCAGACATTTTGATAAGTAACAAGCATAAACAGTTAAACAAGTGTTGATGCATCTATACATACATATATATATATATATATATATATATATATATATATATATATATATACATATACACACACACACACACACACATATATATATATATATATATATATATACACATATGGGTCTACTTCAACAGCTCATATGATCGATAACCATTTGACTGACACCAAAACACCTAAAGCTCATATGATCGAAACTCATAACATGAACACATGAAATCCAACGCATTATGCCCTTTCCCCACTGTAGCACGACCCTGGAGTAGGAATACATAGTTAGGGGGGTGGAGGGGCATAGCCCCCCACATTATTTAGATATAGTCATTTCTGTTATAAGTATCCATGTGTATGTTTAAAATTTATGACATATGTGCCCCCCAAAACCCCCCCTATTTATTCCTACTCCAGGGTCGCGCTACAGTGGGGAAAGGGCATAATGCTTTGGATTTCATGTGTCGATGTTATGAGTTTCGATCATATGAGCTTTAGGTGTGGTGCAACAATATTAAGCAGAATTTTTTTTTTTAGAAAACAGCAACAAGTATTAAAAACAATAAAAAGTGCCAATTGCATATGGAGGAAGCCAGAAAGAGTGGCAGTAATCCCTAATGTCTGTGATAATGCTGTACAAATAGAGGGAGGAGGTGACTGAGCACTGGCTTCATCCCAGCTGAATGGAGGACAGCCACTGTCATCCCTCTACACAAAGGTGGCGTATCCATCGACCCAGGCAATTATAGGCCCATCAGCCTAACTAGCCTGATCTGCAAGGCCATGGAACGCATTATCATGGACCTTATAAACAAGGACATTGGCAACCTCCAAACACTTGATCCCACACAGTTTGGTTTTGTCAAAAGGAGATCATGCCTCAAACTTGGTTGACTTCTATGAAACAGTCACTAAAAGCCATGGACGAGGGGAAGACAGTGCACACCGCCTACCTTGACCTAGCCACAGCCTTTGACACTATTCCCCACTCTGACATAATAGATAAACTCTCCCAGCTAGGCATCAACCCATATGTTACCAGATGGGTAGCAAACTGGCTCACTGACAGAACCTACTCAAAGTAGGGGAAGCCACCTCTAGTAGTAGACCCATAATGGGCGATATACCCCAAGGATCGGGTCTTGGGGCCTCTACTGTTTGGGGTATACTTTTATGAGGTGCAAGCCAAAACCAGTGGTCTCTGGCTTACCAAGTTTGCAGATGACTGCAAGCTGGGCGCTGTCTTAAATTCCTCTAGTTATGTGAACATCCTCCAAGAGGTCCTTACTCAGACTAATGACTGGTACCAGAAGCATGGCCTCAAATTAAATGCCAAGAAATGCATCATTATCCCCTTTGGGGAAAATGTCATCCTCACTAATTATCACATTAATAATAATGTACTAAGCATGCAATCAGTTGTGAGGGACTTGGGCACCCAGGTTGACAGCAACCTGACTTTTGACCACCACGTCGCCTCTGTTGTACGGAATACTTTCTACATGGCCCACCTCATAAATAAGAGTATTTCATCCAGGAACAAGGAGGTCATAACATCCCTGTACTCCTCCTTTATCAGACTATTTATCAAGTACAATGCCCCCTTCGGCATGTACCTTGCCAAGTACATGCAGCAGTTGGAGAGACCATAGAGTTTCTTGACCAGGAAAATCCAGGGTCTCAAAACACCTATCCTATACAGATAAGCTAAAATCTCTGTCCCACTACTCAGTCTCATTCAGACTGCTCAGAAGTGACCTGTGTCTGGCATTCAAGGCCATTTCAGACCCAGCCTTGATGGAGTTGCTGCATATCCATAAAACAAACTCCACTCGCGCAACTTGCACACAAGGCCTTAACCTGGTCTGTGACATTAATAGAACTTGTTGGTGGGATAGACTTGTGTTCCAAAGACTCCCCATCTGTGGAAAAGACTCCTTCTCCGTGTCAAGCAGAGTACCTCTCTAGCCCTCTTTAAGAAGAACCTGGACGACTGGATGGAACACAGAAAATAAACCCCTGGGATCCCACCTGCGTCCCTGCTGGACAGGGTAAACAGGTGCTGACTCTGAGGGAACATGGGCGAAAATTTTGGCTAGGCTTATAAGGGCCTCTGGCCAAATACCCAATTACCATCCTATGAACCTATGAACAGAAAAAGGTTATAAAAAGTTATATGAAGGAAACTTGGCTCTATGTACTTTAAATCTCAGGGAAACTCGAGAACCTGGAAATCCGCATCTGGTCGCAATGGCAGCAAATGAGATCTGAGAAGTTAGGGAAGGTACGGTGCATTATGGGAAGAGGGAGGAGCTGAAGACTTAGATCCAAGTCTTGGAAATGTGGCCAAATCAGATCAGAGGTCAGAACTGAAATCTATCAGTGAGGAAGAATGAAAAGTCAATATCAGATGCATTCATTTTGCAGTGTTTGGTAAAGGTGTGAACAGAGGACCAAGTGGCTGTACCCAAAATAGATGTGGAGTCTGTTCTTTTATGAAACGCTCCCAAGTAAATGACTGCCCTACTGGAATGTAATTTAAGGCAGGAAGGTAAGGTCTTACCATGGTGGGGAGTTGCACAAGGAAATGGCCTTTAAAATCTAGGTTACAACAGTTTGTTTGGAGACTGGCTGTCGCAGCTTTGGGATCATAATGGATACAAACAGCTGGTTAGTCTTTCTGAAGGATTTTGTTTCATCCAGGTAAAGTCTGAGTTGCCTGTGAAAAGTCCAGAGAATGCAAAATCCTTTCCCCTCTGTTTTGGGATTGAAAAATAAGGTGGGAAGATGAATGGCCTGATTGACTAACAGCTAGTTCACTACTTTAGGCAAGAAGGATGGGTTAGCCGGAGACCTGCCCTGTCCCTATCCCTATGAAAGATGGGGAAAGGGGGAATGGCCATGAGAGTTTGTAGTTCAGAAATCCTTCTAGCAGAGGTGACAGCCAACAGGAAAATTGTTTTCCCAAATACGAATTTCAAAGAAGCAGAAGAAGCTGGTCCACAAAGTGGTAGATTAAACCTCCCGAGGTGAGGAGATGGGTTTCCTTGGTGGGTCAAGATGCAGAACTCCCCGAGGGGAGGCTTGACCTCTGGCCTAGCCATAAGTGGAGGGATAAGAGAAAAGCAGGCACTGATAGCAAGTAAATGAGCTTTTATGGACGACTAGGCTCAGCCTGATAAAATAAGCTTGCAGAGGTATTGCAGTACTGTAGGGACCTGTGCTAAGAGTGGATCCCGACTATGTGTGCAGCACCAGAAAGAAAACCTTCTCCACTACGCAGTGTAAGATTTTCTAGTGGCGAGTCTCCTAGCCTGCTGTAGGACTTGTACAACTTCTTCACAGAAGAGACATCTATGAGGTATAAAAATCCATGGGTTACGCTGAGGGATGGGAGTTTCAGGCACAGCAGCAATCTTTTTTGCTCAGTACTCAAGTCCAGTTGTACAGAAGTCCCCCTTTAATTTCCTTTTGCCAGGTAAAATACCAAGGGGAACCAATGCTGCCTTGGCCAAAATGGAGCCAATAATGGAAGCCTGAGCGTCTCCTTTTGTGTCTTAAAAATGAATTTTTGGAAGAAGAGGTAGAGGAGAAAAAGGCATAGAGGAAATTCCCTGTCCACTGGAATGGAACAGATTTGTCCTCCAAGCTGTGGGACAAATGTCCTTGGTGCAGTACTGGGGGACTTGATGTTTGCTTGGGGAAATAAAGCGGTCTATCTGAGGAGTGCCACACTGAACTGCAATACTGTGGAAGACCTCTCTGTTCAAGGTCCACTCATGGAGGTCCTCCACGGAGCGACTTAAGCAGGCTGCTAGCACACTGGCTTGAAAGGGGTCTGCTTCAAAATTTCGACGTTTCAAAATTTCAAATTTCTTATGGTCGTTTTTAAACAATGAACTGTTTAAATGGAGATCACCATACAGCACAGAACAGTATATTTATCATTTTCCTCGCTGAAGTGTGATCTCGGAGTTGTATTTAATTAGTAGGGAGTGTGGGGGGTGCAGGAAGCTTGCCCCTGCAAAAAGTTAAAAAGATTTTCTTGTTTTCATTTTTTTTTTATTTAAATTTCGAAGTTTCAAAACTTTGATTATATGGTCTCGACCATAAGAAATTTGAAATTGTGACAATTCCAAATTTAGACATAGACCCCCTGAGAGGGGATGTATGTAGCTGTGAGCGTGATGTTCACTTGTGCTGCCAAATTCCATGTCTCCTATGTTAACCGACAATGTTGGCAAGACCTAGTGCCTCCCTGTTTATGTACCACATGACTGTGTTGCTGTCTATTATACTTGGAGTCATCCTGGTCTCTAAAGGTGGTTGGAAATTTGAAGAGCTTGCAGAAGAACTCTCATTTCTTTCAAGGTGATGTGTTATTTCAGGAACTGGCTGCCATTTCTTTCTCAATCCTGTCCAAGCCCCCAGGCTCATCTGAGGCATCCATTTGAACTTGCTGAAGAGGAGGAGGAGGAGGAGGTGTGAAATGTAATGCTGGACTGAAGATGACCAGTCCCGTCCACCACATAAGCTCTTTCTTGTGACAAGGTAAGAGGGGAATTAGGGTAACAGCACTAGGACCACAATGACTTCAGGTACCATTGGATTTTCCTCATGTGGCACTTGGCCATGGAGAGCACAGGGATGGTTGATATGAATCCCAAAGTGTTTAGCTCTCCCTTGCAGAACAGTGGGTTCCAAAGGAGAAGTCTTGGAAGTAACTGGATAGCCTGAGAACCTTCTCCTGGGCCAGGAAGCTATGCATTTTCTCACTGTACAGCCTGCATCCCAAAACACCAGGTCCTTAGTAAAACAGTGTGTGATTTTTTTGTAGTTTACAGTGAAACACACACCTCTCAGAAGATGTTGGGTGAAGTGAAGATGCTGCAGAAGAATCTGTGGGAAAACAGCCTGGATCAGAAGGTTGTCCAGACCAGGGAAAATATCAATTGTTTAGGTGAGGCAGAAAGTTACTACAGGTGCTAGGCACTTTGTGAACACTTGGGGCAGTGGAAAGACCAAATGTCAGCGCAGTAAATGGATAATGCAAGGTGCCACTGAAAACAACTGAGAAATCTCCTGCAAGAGGGGTGAATGGGAATGTGTAGGTAGACATCCTTGAGATCTAATGACACTAAGGATGCCTGTGAGAGAATGAAAGGTAGAAGAGTCTGAAGAGAGAACATTTTGAAAGATGTACCTTTAGGTAAGTGTTCAGCATGGACAGGTCTAGTACAGGTCTTCACTGCTCTTCTTTGCTTTGGACTAGAAAATCCAGGAACAGAACCCCTCTTCTCGTGAATTCTTTTGGTACTTGTTCAATGGTACTCTGATTCAAGAGTCTTGAATAATGGGAGTCAGAAGAGATATTTGTTTATGATGAGGTACAGACATGCCTCTCAGAGGGGAAATGTTTTCTCAAGATATGGCATAATTGTCCCTGATGGAGATGATTCATTTGTCTGTGGTAATAGCTTCCCAGTTGGTCACAGAATGACATCTTTTGAGAAAGGGGGGTAAAGGGGCTGGAGGGGGGAAGAATGCTGCAGGGGTATTCACAGGCTTTAGCCTCCCAGCAGGAGGTTCCCTTTGAGATTTTTCAGTGCATCTTTTCAAGCACATTTCCTTTGTTTCTGAACTGTCCTCAGGTTCCATCTATCAAAGGAGATAAATTTAGCTTGGTAGTTCCTAGGATATCTAGAATCTGAGGAGAGTAGAATCTGTTTGCAGTCGTTTACTGTTTTGAACAGACTAGCGCAATGAGGGCCAAACAGCAAATCTTTTTCCAAAGGCAAGTCTAGAATTTTTTATTTAAAATCTTCAGGCATAGGCTGACTGCAATGCCATGCATACCTGACTGTGAAGCCATGCATATCTACGAATAACAGATCTGGTGGCAGCTGCCCTAAAAGAAGCACCCACAATATCATAACTGCACTTAATGCTGTGTCTGGCAATCTGAGTTCCTTGTGAGAGTAAGCTCTGCATCTGTTGCTTATAGTCAGATCCAAGGAGGAGCCTCTAAGATAAAACCTTGTTTAAAGAGTTAAGGACAGAAATCAAATATTTTGTCATTTCAGTCTGGTAATTAATTTCCTTAAAGGCAAGAGTAACAGATATGCAAACCTTCTTCCCTCATCCAGCCATAGCACTTCTATCTTATCAATAGGTATGGCAGTAGCACTGGGCAGAAGCTTGGAGGGCTATACTGCAGAAGAGTCTGCCACAGGGTTGTTACATAAATATTTCACGTAATCTGGAACTTTGTAAAACCTTTCTGGTCTCTTAGGTGCTGGTGGTTGCAAATCAGGTGCAGAAGATGTGGAATGAAAGGTCTCCTGTAAAGCGTCAAGCACAGGAGGGACTGGAGAAAGGGCAAGTGCGCCAGTCTCCAAGATGGTGTAGTACCTTTTTTGAACATCAGAAATCTGCATGGATTGCCAAAGTGTTTCATCACATTCTGTGTAGCTTCCCCAAAAAGAAGCCGCCTCTATAGAGGAATTCAGTGAGAGGGATTCTCCTTTATCAGAAAAGATTTGTCCTAGAGAATCCAACTGAGAATAGTCCAAAGAGTGGTCAAAGTCATAGTCCTGCTCCTCATCAGTGGAAGAGGAAGCCAGATTAGGATTTGGAAGAGTAGCCTATGGTTGTGTAAACCTCTAGGAGGGATGCTTCAAGGACATAATAACCCTCGTGAAAAGTTCATACACAATCTCTCTCTTGCTGTTGAGGGAGAGGCCACATGCTTAATCTTCTGCTCTCTCTTTTTAGATGTGACATCCGCCTGGTCGAGAACCATGTCTAATCTCTATTAGAGAGCCTGAGATTTCTTCTCTAACTGCAACTTTAGGGATGGTATGCAGTCCTTCTGAAATAAGATGTAGCTCCACAGATGTATCGGCAGTCTGCAAGGCCACACACCATACTGAACTCCTATGTGGTCGCTATAGCGGGTAACTGAGAAGCAGCCTGACACCGTGGGTTCTGAAATTTCAGTGGGCACACGAGTCAGAAAGATGGGACTGCAAATGCTCATTGTGTTACTCTGCTGCAGTCATCACACTTGGGTTATCCTGTCATCAGGTGGTCCTGCAGTCGGCCGGAATTCCAAAGTCTTGGTCCGGCGTCAGTTGCTGTCGCTTCTTCCCTGACGTCAGTGCACCAGGGGTATATATAATGCATCTGACGCCATTTTCTTCAGTCTTTCTTGCCGCGTGGTGCCCGAAGCAGAAGCAGTTCGCAAGTGCCTCCTCTGAACAAGTGTCTATTTCCTCAGGCTCTTCTGAGGACCAAGATTACTCCTTCTCCCCTTATGAAGATTCTGATGCTGAGGATTCTATACCCTCAGCTTCTCCTCCTGAAGACTATTCTTTTGGGGAAACTTTACACACTATGAGGGAACATTTTCACTGGGAAGGTCAGGACTACTCTGACTCAAAGAAAAGGCTCAGAGAGTTTCTTGTACTCCCCCAGCACAGACCACTTGCCATCCCCCCAGTTTTAGACATTGTGGATGATGTTTACTTAGAATCCAGTTTGAACCCAGATTCTCTGCCTCCTGCTCCGGCCAAACCTGACAGATACTATAGAGTGTCTGATTCCCACAAATTTCTTTATAAAAGCCCTGTTGCTGATCCAGAGACTATCTCCCAGGGTCCCAAAGGGGCTAAGGCATCTATGGCAAAAAAATCCTGTACCCTCTGAAAGGGACTCCAGAGCACTAGACAGGTGGGGGAAAAAGGTTTACACCTCAACCACTCTAGCTATGAGGGCACTAAATTGCCAATTCCACGTGCTAAAATATCAGCAATTTCTAATGTCTCAGTTAAAACATAAAACGAGCACACTCCCTCAACAGTTGGAACTGAAAGAAATGCAGGATCTGTTGCATGCAACTGAACAGGTGGGCAAACATACTTTACAATGTGGGTTTGATTCTTTGGAGGCTTCCTGCAGAGCAGCTGTCACTGGGTCTGTTATACGTAGGCATGCTTGGTTAAAGGAACAAACTCTGCCTGATCATGTTAAAGCAAAGCTTCTAGATGCTCCCTTACAGCAGGATGCTCTTTTTGGAGTTAAAGCAGAAGAAGTCTTAAAGAAAATGGAGGATGAGGCAAAATCTATGCAGACAGTAAAAGACTTCCTACAGGTACAGCCCCCTCACTTCAGCAGAAATTGGCCAACAAAAAATTGGTCCTTTCCAGCTACTGACAGACCACAGAGTGGTAAATACAGACGTCCAAGAGGCAGAGGACAACCACAAGCCCAGTACAAACCTCGCCAATGGGGCTCTGCAACACATAAGGGAGGAGAAGACAGGTATCAAACTACCAGGAGGCAAACTCAATGACTTGCACCTCTTCTGGCCAAGCAACACTCTCTTGGCAGCACCCTTGGGAGGAAAACTCGCACTTTTTTCAGACAATTGGCACATTGTCACAAAGGACAAATGTGTCTTAGACATAATTTCACGAGGATACAGATTCCATTTTCACACCTTGCCAATGAAAAGAGGAATGCCAAACCTGCCACAAAATCAATGGGCAGAGGCACAAATACAAATTATCTCTCATGAACATGAGAGCCATTCAACTGGTACCTACTCGAGAGCAAGGCCAAGGATTTTACTCAAGACTCTTTCTCGTTCCCAGAAAGGACAATGCCTGTAGACCAATTCTGGACCTTTCCATTCTAAACACTTTCTTACAAGTACCCAAATTCAAGATGCTTACACTACAGCAGCTTCTTCCCATGTTAGGCAAGAAAGCATGGCTAGTAATGTTGGACCTCAAGGAGGCATACCTGCATGTCCCTATCAGACAAAGTTGCAGAATATACCTCCATTTCATTGCAGGTTCAACCCATTACCAATTCCCTGCACTGCCCTTTGGCTTATCTACTGCGCCCAGGGTCTTCACAAAATGCCTGGCACCAGTAATTGCATACTGCAGACAGAGGAATTCAAATATACCCATACCTGGACGACTGCCTCATCCAAGCAGAAAGCAAGGACATCCTCTTACAACATCTGGCTTTTGTAAAACATCTTCTAAGTTGCCTGGGGTACACAGTAAACGAAAAGAAATCAAAACTAGTACCCTCACAAAATATGACATTCCTGGGTGCCAGCTTGAATACAACGGCCCAGAAGGCTTATCTGACGCCAGACAAACAACTACAATTGACTCAATATTTCAAAACAATGGCAACAAAGACCCAGCTACCTGCAAGAAAAATTCTGCAGGCCTTGGGCTTCATGGCATCTTGCATACTACTAATACCATTTGCAAAGCTGCATATGAGGAAATTACAGTGGTACCTAAAAAGCATATGGTCTGAACACAGCCACTGCTTGGACACAATGATATCTCTCATTCCCTGCCTACAACAGGAGTTTCTATGGTGGTCACAGGCATGTCACCTCAACAAGGGTCAGCCTTTCACCTTGCCCCCCGCCAAGCAAACTATGACAACAGATGCATCGGACTACGCCTGGGGGGCACACATGGCAGGACAGTGCATTCAAAGCGTACGGACTGCAGATCAAAGGAATCTGCACATCAATCAAAAAGAGATGCTAGCTGTACAGAATGCTCTGACAGCCTTCAAGAATCTATTACATCCAGGACAACTTACAATAAGGACAGACAACACCACAACAATGTGGTACATAAACAAACAGGGGGTACACACTCCTACCCTCTATGCAGGCAAGCAATGACCTTGTGGAACACAACTCTAGCTTACCAAGTTCAGTTACAAGCTCAATTCCTGCCAGGAAAAAAGAACACATTGGCAGACGACCTCAGCAGAAACATCATGGATCCCCACAAGTGGAAACTGGATCCACAAGTATTTGCAATGATAACTCAAAAATGGGGCCTTCCAGACATAGACCTGTTTGCCAGTCCTCACAACTATCAACTAACAAAATTTTGTACAAGGACACTCCACCATCAAGCTTGGAAAGTGGACGCACTCTCATTCAGTTGGAAAAACCTGACAGTATATGCCTTCCCTCCTTTGCCTCTCCTCACAAAGGTGCTTCTGAAAGTCATAAAGGAGAGACCACGACTGATACTTATAGCCCAGACTGGCCATGTCAGCACTGGTACCCACTATTGAGGAGTATGGCCCAGGGTCCACCTTGGATTTTACCACAAATTGCCCATTTGCTCACACAGCAAAACAATCAGATTCTTCACAGCCAGCTCAAAACCTTAAATCTGTCGGCATGTCAAATCACCTAAGCATCCAGCCAGCTCTTCTTTCCCAAGCAGTTATGGATGTTATTTTGGAAGCTAGGAGGCCCAGCACCAGGAAGGCCTATTCGGATAAATGGAAAAGGTTTTGTGCCTGGAACCAAGCTAAAGGCCAAAACACACTTCAGCCTCACATGCCTCAGATTCTACAGTATTTAACAGATGTTACACAAAGGACTTTCTTTTTCTTCCATTAAAATCCATACATCAGCTATTTCAGCCCACTACAACACGGATCCACCCTTATTTTCGCATCCACTTCTAAGGCAGTTCCTCAGAGGGGCAAAAAACATTAGGGCCCCCCAGGAGAGCACCTACACCACCATGGGACCTCAATTTTGTTCTGGAAAAACTTACGCTACCTCCCTTTGAACCAGCTTTCTCTGCAGATCTACAGTTCCTATCATGCAAGACTGCCCTGCTGCTAGCAATAACTTCAGCTAGAAGAGTCTCAGAGCTGCAGGCACTAATGGCAGTGGAACCTTTCCTCATTTTCCATCAAGACAGAGTTTCTCTATGAACTAATCCTTCCTTCATGCCTAAGGTGGTTTCCAGTGTGGCTTTAAATCAAACCATCCACTTACCCACCTTCTTCCCAAATCCACAGAACAAGGGAGAAAGACTCCTGCATTCCTTGGACATTCACAGGCAACTTCGCTACTACTTGGATAAAACTAAGGCTTTCAGAAAATCTGACCAGCTCTTTGTATCCTATGCTACAGCTTCACAAGGAAAGGCTATATCAAAACAAACCATTTCCAAATGGATAGGACATTGCATTCATTTTTGCTATATCCATCATGGAAAACCAGTTCCTGCTACCATTAGGCCCCACTCTACCAGGGCAACAGCTATATCTACAATCTTCCTCAGGGGGGTCCCAACCAAGGAGATTTTGGAAGCTACAACTTGGAGTTCAGTACACACCTTTACCAAACACCATCACTTACCACTCTACTCTAAGACTAGGGATGGCTTCGCCACTGCAGTTCTGCAGGGCCTTCTAGCCTCCTCTAACCCTCTATAACTCCTCCAACCATCCTTAGCTTTGGGATTCTACCCAAGTGTGATGACTGCAGCAGGGTAACACAATGAACATAGTACAGTTTTGTACCTACCATAAATGTAGATGTTCGAGTGTACACCCTGCTGCAGTCCAGGTTACCCTCCCTCCATCTCCTCTGATCTAACTGGCTAAATCTCTACAATACCTTCCTGATATATTTGCTTATAGCTGGAGGGATTTTGTGTTTGTGCAAAAATTACATAATTTGGTACTAATTACTGACCACCTTTTTGGGTGCACCTGACATCTGGAGCAAGAAAAACTGAAGAAAATGGCATCGGATGCATTATATATACCCATGGCGCACTGACGTCAGGGAAGAAGCAACAGCAACCGTCGCCGGACCAAGACTTTGGAATTCCGGCCGACTGCAGGACCGCCTGACGACAGGATAACCCAAGTGTGATGACTGCAGCAGGGTGTACACTCGAAGATCTACATTTATGGTAGGTACAAAACTGTACTATCTGTCTGTACCCTTTTAAATTTTTTTCTTAAGAAGTAGACCGACGTCTGAGGAAAAAAAGTCAGACATTTTGGATTGAGCCAAGTGTTTAAGACACTGGATCTTTAGAAAAGTATTATGAGTAGAAAGCTTAGACCCAAGAGTTTTTGGAATGAACGATAGACAGAGCAAGATTTCTGATTCTGTTCCGGGCCTAGGCAAAAAAGACACTTTCTATGCAAGTCCTTGTATGCAATATGCCTACATCACTTGCACTCACTTTCTTAGCTGACATTTGCAAATTTAACAAAAACAAACTGAAGTAAAAAAAAAAAAAGGTTTCCCCAATGGGGCACTTATCAGGATATATGGATGGAGCAAACGTACCAACAACCAAACAATGAACATTCCAATAGATACACGACCTGCGTTCAGGGTGAAGGAGAGACAGTCTGAGATTCCACACTCATACAAATGTCTTTATACCCCTAAACATACAAACTAAAGTCATGCATAAGGTGTACGACTTAGGGAAGGTAAAGCTTTGATACACTGGCTGGACGTCAGCAATGGCAAATGCATATGTCAGGAATACTGCAACAGTAATTTCAGTCAGGACGTTTTTTAACAGTTCCAGAACCCACATTTCCATAAGCCTAGTTTTAATGACAACAAGCTAACTACAGTGATTAGAATATACATCTCAGCTAGACAGTATACATCGTGTCACTATACCAATTATTACATATGCTAAAATTAAATACAGAATAAAATATATAAAGGAGTACAAGATCATCAAATTTTTGAACTTTGCATGGTTTGAATAAACTATAGTTAAACCTTTTGAAAGCAATTCTAAATCTACTCACGGGACCATCATGTCAATGCAGCGAAATCCTGGTGGTTGCCCAGTTGCAAGTTCTCCAACATACTCAAAGAGGAAGCTAAATAATTTCTGCAAAAAAAAAAATAAGAGATTCACTTACTCAACTTCCCGCTAAATGTTTCTAAATTTGAATTAAATTAAAACTATACCAAAATTAGTCATAAAGCCACTGAATCTGGTTTCTTAAAGTACTATTCCTTAGGGATTTAAAAAGGAAATCAGGGACAGGCTTGTACAAGAATCACTAGTATAGAAATCTCCATGGCAGACTATCATGTGATCCTGCCTCCAAATGGTCAGTTAAATCAAGAGATTTTATTTTCTTATTCGATAATCAAGCAAACCCACTTAGCAGCAGCAGCTCTATTTAGATACGTGACAGCTGTACAGTAGGCAGATGGGGAGTTGTGAAATCAATCTAAATACATAAAACAGATCTTGTTAGTAGCCAGAAAGCAGCCTTAATGCTTTGCAATGAAGCGACAAACATGATGCTCAACATTAATATAAAAATATTCACTAAGTGAGGACCAATAATGACTTTCTTACTAAAGAAAGTCCTGTTGTGCAAGTTTAGTAATCATTGCAGATGATGTCTCAGGTAGAGATACTCACGGCATTATTCCTAGCAAATGTGCTTCAACTGACCAGTGTTGGATGTGGTCTTGCTCAAATTTCCAAAGGTCAGTTGTCCACATAAATGAAATGGTGCCAGGTACATACTACTGCTATGTCACTGTCACAAGTTCCATACAACAGTACAGGCAGGTACCATCATGGGTTTTCCAGTAACCAAAAAACACCTAGTGAAACTAACAATAAACCAAGAATCTACTCATGGGACAATCACTTCACTACAACAACAGATCCTTGAATAACAGAAATGTATGCCAATGTATGAATATTTCTTACATTTGGCTACTGCTGACAATTTCCAACTCCCTCCACCACCAATCTGGCCAGATCAAAAGAAGTCAATCCACTTCTGTAACAGGGTATGCATCTTCAGGTCAGAATGCAGTCAATCAAAATCATAGCCAGTCTTCAATTCAGCCCTTTCTGCTATGATAAAGTTAATATACCAAGGACTGTAAATAACGTGGTTATAAAACATAACAATAAAATCTGACCCAAACAACTCTAGGAAGCTGAAGAAAAATGTGAACTTTCAAGATGCTAATACAAATTAAGAAAAAAATGAAGGTAGTACTTTAATTACTCATTAAAAACGTGTATTAATGGCCACTAGATGGAAATGAACAATGGCGAGCAAGTGGTAAGCATCTATATTATCTCAGGATGTAACATTCTTCAAACAACCAGAAAACAAATAAACTTCAAAGAACCAGGACCAAAGCTCAGGAAACACTGCTGTGGGTCATAATAGCAGACTGCAGGACCAGATACAAAGTGAAAAATGCAACGCAGCCAAAAATCTTCTTGTAGTTTAATGCAGACTGCAGCAACAAGTACAAAATAAAAAAACACCAAATAGCCAAAATCTTCTTGTAGCTTAGTGCAGCAGAATAAAACACAAAGGCACTCCCAATGAGTTCAATTCACCACTCCTTACATCAAACATGAACCAGGCAATGCATGTAAAATGTAAAAATAACAAACTAAGTACTTTCGTCCCTCAATGTTAATGGAACTTCATCAGATTTGAAAACTAAAAGTACTAAGTCCTCCTATATATAACAAAAACTCCTCCCTTAAGGTGCATCCACACCTGTTCCAAGTCTTATGTGTCTAAAGCGATACACATCTCCAAGTATAAAAGGTAAAAAAAAACTGTCCACATGTAAACAAAGGTAACAATCATAATTCACAAAAAACCACTAGGTAAAGCAGTGAACAAGTAAAGTTTGTACAACGAAAGAGTAATTCTAGTTGTTTACTTGCATGTATAAACCCATCCACCCCCAAGATAAGGAAAAACACCATACAAGGCATCTATCTAAAAATGAACAGATTCATTTTAAATACACAGGCCAATGAAACAGAATCAATGAGATCCCGTGGGCCGGTGGCATATGTGTTTGTCATTGCAATTCCCAGACTTATAGTAAAATCTTCCACACTGCCCTCCTTTTAATGCCTAGTCAACAGTGTTAAAAAAAAAAAAAAAACTCAAATGAGCGTCCTGTATTTGACTGTGTCTGTCTATACAAGACATTCCACTGGTCTTTTTTCTTTACGTATCCTTAAAAGTCCTCAGTTTTCCTGACATAAAAAGAAGGATGGTCTTTATATTGAGCAACACAGACTAGACTCTGTGTAAAACAGTTATAATGCTTAGGACACTATCTTTCCATATCCGTGAAAATTAATGAATTTTTCTTTGATACAAGGACAATATTTGCATCTACCACACTTGAACATATCCCTCCTATTATTGGTTCTTATAGAAAATGGGGTGTCCTTTTGATGTAATTCTTACGAGAGCAATCCTTCCTAAATATAATGCAGGGGACGGTCCCCATCTTTTGTGTGTTGATGCCACCAACCTGAAATATTTTCCAGTTTTCGCATAAAATATCACACGTAAGGTTGGAGTCACTGTTGTAAGAAATAATGCATCTTAGCTTGTCATGCTCACTCTGTTTTAGGTTAACAGACATATTAGTTGGAATACCTCCATTAAGGCTCTGTCTTAACAGGGGTGTATAAACACCCTTAAGTCCTTTTGTCAATAACCTCGACAGACATCTTATTAAAAAAAAACTTGGGGTAACCCCTATTGGTCAACATCAATTTTAAAACATTATACTCAGCATTATAAATATCAGTAGCTGAAATCATATGGTCCAACCTAGCTAGTTGTCCTTTAACCAATGTCTTCTTTTGCTGCAAGGGGTGGCAGCTACTTAAGTGTAATGGACATTCTCACCATGTTAGATGAACTATAGGAGAATGCTCCTTGAGGATCCCTAAAGTTAAATTGATCCTGTCCTATAATCCTCACTGTCTCTTTCTAGCTTATGTTCAGGAAGGGAAGAAGGTGTCTGCAATGTTACACCCCATTATATCACTAAACTACATTATGTCTCCACCACCACCATTACACTCCCTATCTACTAGAGAATACTCCTCTGTAAATCAAGTAAAAATATGACTTGATAGGGTTAAAAAGTAATACACCTGCATAGTCATATCTGACCTCCTGAAAACTTCAACAGTAAAGGCTGGTTGGAGGGTCTGCACACCCCAAAGGGAGGGCTGCAGCACGGTATGCCTGACACATCAAGGTGGGTCCTCTCACAACATCAAGTGAAATGCTAAGAACATTTCCATTACATCTACCACTAAAAGCCCTACTTAATGAGTCCTATACATGACTTACTACCATCATGACAGAAGGAATCACAGAATCACACTAAACAGAAGCTCAGAAATCCAAAACCTAAAGAATCTACCTAAAGGAAGTCCAAATTCCAGAGCCACAACAAGACATAAATGCTTAGAAAACTATGACCAGTATTTGCCAAATGCTGCAAGTGGTTAGATCTGCTAAAAAGTAGACTAAGCAAGTACTTGAAACAGCTGTTCCTGTAAAGAAGAGTTTTTTTTTTTTTTGACTGTAGCAAAGGCCAATTGACATCATCACCCAATATCACAAAGCATTCATGTCAATCTACTATGAGGTGAAAGTGGCAAACACAAACCTTGCCCTGTCTAGGAACAGTGGAGCAAACCACAGCTACATCTAATGAATAGCAGTATAGCCACGTCAAGTAATAAGGAATGTTATGGCTCACTCCCCAAAAGTTAAAAGATCCCCCCCACCTCTTTCAGTTTCTGCACCCCCATGTTAATAGGGAGAAAATAAAGGACAAGTTTAGAACAGTTACAGAGGCAGTCTTTTACAGCAGAAACAGGATCAAGGAAAGGAGAGGACATACAGCCCAGATGAAAGGCAAAAGAAACCCCTATAGATTTGGGCCTGAAGTTCTGTGAACCACAGGTATAAGAAGCGGAACCACAAGGAATGCCTCTTAGTGAAAGACTAAGCTCCCACGCTGCCAGACCTAGTGGCCCAAAAGTAAACAGGCACTGATGCTGAATATGAAGTCCAGAGACTGCAAAGCAGACAGGTTCTCCAATGAGGATAGAAAAGCATCATTCTTAAAAGAACTGCCACAGCTGTATCTCATTCCTGCTCTCCACTGGGAACAGCATCAAATGCATACCCAAGAAATGCAGTGGGAAACAGGGTTGAGCAAACAAGCATCTAGAAAAGATCTTAGGACAGAGGAGTAACTCAAGTAATGGAGAACACCTTGGCAAATACTGAGAAAATACCTCCAGTTCCACTTAAGTGAATTTTTTTATTATATTTTTTAGAAATTTATATCAATTAAGATATTTCATATGGTAACAATATAGGAGACAGAACCTTCATATCTTTCTGAACATACTCTCAACTCCAAGCCACTGAGATAAAAAAGAGATTAAAAAAAAACTAAATACTAACAATCCCAAAAGTATAATCTACTTCTAAATCTACATATGATGCAAACTGTTGAAAGGTATACCAATTACTGACAAGGAGCGTTATATTTGGAAATATTTCTCGATTCCACAGAGACAAGATAATTATTTTTGCTACCACACTGGCAATGGCTACAATTTTAGAAACAGAGGGAAGGTTGGGGACACAAGGACTGACTGATTTTAGAATCCATACCTCAATGACTAAAGGGTGCTAATAATAAATTTCATCCTGAACATTACAATCACAGGTGGAATCACTAACAGGAAGAGAACCACAAAGAACCAACCCCCCCCCACCACGGCACAATGAGAAGTCCATAACCTCCACTACCACATTCTAAAGTCTGGTGATCAATTAGAAGGAGATTGCTGTGATCATGACAGGACTGCTCTCGATGGTATCCTATTTTCAATCCGCTAAACCATAAATGGTATTTGGAACTGTATCACCAAGACAAAGTAAAAGTTCAGCCCCAAACATTCCTTTGACCACCACTTCTGTGGATAAGCAAGGTAGAAGGACTATTTACAATCCTGTCTTGGTTTGTGATTTATTGTGGGGTTGACTGGTAAGAGCAGTTTTATTTGAATTTATATTGCATTTGTTATCACTATTTCAACTGTTTGTAGGCAGGAAGAGACTGCTTATCAACAAGCTTTACTTTGATTCATATTTTGTTGTATTACCTTTAGTTTCACTGCTGGTTGTGAGAAACGGATAGGTTTTAGACAGGCAAGCTCTAGCCACCCCAAGGGGCCTAGACAGCTATAACTACACAGACTGCAGAGGAAAATTCTGAGCATATCTAAACAATCCTGTCTTGGTTTGTGATTTGTTGTGGAGTTGGCTGGTAAGAACAGTTTTATTTGAACTGATATTGCATTTATCATCACTATTTTTAACTCTTTATAGGTAGAAGAGACAAGCTTTACTTTGATTCATATTTTGTTGTTTTACCTTTAGTTTCACTGCTGGTTGTGAGAAAGGGATAGGTTTTAGACAGGCAAGCTCTAGCCACCACAAGGGGCCTAGACAGTTATAACTTTACACAGACTGCAGAGGAAAATTCTGAGCATATCTAAACAATCCTGTCTTAGTTTGTGATTTGTTGTGGAGTTGACTGGTAAGAGAAGTTTTATTTATTTTTACTGTTAAAAGGAAGAGCGACTACAAGCTATAGCGAGCAGAATCTACTGCATGCCTTCGCATGTGACGTAAACAAATTACAACTTCTGTCTGGCAGGTAGAACTTGTACGGGGCAGAACAACTTTATTGTATTTTATTATTTAGTTGGATATTGCTGGTATAATTTTCGTCACAGAAGTTGATTTAAGTTCCTTTGAATTTTTTGCTGCTGACTCTGTGTAATTTTTTTCCCTTTGCAATATTTTATTCATTTAAAGCTGAATATGGATTCCTTAAATGAGTTTGCAATTAACGATTTTCTAATGCACAAGTATCTTGTACGGTGTAATAAATGCTATGCATATTTACAGGTAACGGCTGATAATACTGGTGATCTTTGTTTCTCGTGTCAAAAGTTGGATGGTTTGCTTACCATTGTTAGAAGCAAATCTCGACTTGTTGATGATTGCACATGTGCAACTGGCATGGCTTGGAGAACTGTTGTATCATATATTAATGACTGGACTGATGAACTAAATAATGTTAGGCATAGAACAAATAGAACAGATTTAGGAAATGATGCATCTATTTTCTGCAAAGAACTTTCAACCCCTATGAAACATGGCGATGCCCCTGAGAACTATGGAATTGTGGATGCAAGTACTCAGCAATCTGAGGATCCAGTTTGTTTAGAAGAAAACAAAAAAAGAAAGGAAGGAAGAAGTTCTCAACAAGTAACAAGGAAGAAAAAGAAACTGACTAATGACTGTAAAGGAAAGAGAATATGCAGTAAAAAGGATTCTGCTTTGTTATGTAATACAATAGTGACAGGGAATGAAGATATCGGTCTATCAGAAAACCCTCAGTCTACAGAAAAAGGCATCACCTTTCCAATGGAAAAGGTAGAAAAAGGAGGAAAGGTGCAGGTGAAAAGGAAGAAATCAAAACTGAACGTGGAAGGATTGAAGAACATTACTGTAAGAAAAAAGAAGAGAAAGACAGACGTTGACTACATGGCTGTGGATTTACAATACCAGCGGGATGAGAATTTAATACGCAATGAAAACAGTGGAATTAATAAGACTAACAGTGATGAAGATCTATCCTCCGTAACAACTGATAGAGTAGAAATGACTGTATTAGAAGCTGAAGATTCTTCAGAGATGGCAAGAAAGATATTCTTGTAAGTGGAGATTCAGTTATTAGAGGAACTGATACTTATATTTGCAGAGATGGTAATGAACATCGAGTAGTGTTATGCCTGCCAGGATCAAAAATAGAAGATGTGAAACAAGCCTTGGAACGCCTTGAAGTAAGGAAGTATGGGATCTGTTTTTATTCATGTTGGTACAAATGATGTCGCCAACAAAGATTCTCTGACTGTTAGTCGGGAACTGACAGCCCTCTTAGATAGTATAGCTTGTACTGGTGTTAGGACATATTTTTCGCAAATCACCTATAGAAAGGATAGTCAGGTCACTGTGAATGAAAAGATTTTTTGGATAAACACCTTCATGGAAAAAATGTCCTGTTTTAAAAAAATGGAAATGTGTAGAGCATCCACGCCTTCTTTTGGGCACACGTGTTCAGACATGATGGTGTGCATTTGTCTAGATAAGGGAAGATAATTTTTAAAAACACTAGCCAGGATTTTTGCCAGGTCAAAAATGTAACAGTTCACAGATAGTAACCATTTGATGCATCTCTGATGGCTGTTAATGCTAGGAACACAGAGTATATTCAGGAACAACAAATGCTTCAGACTGTAAAAAAGACATACCAAGGGACGGAATATACTAGATATTGTTTGTGTTCCCAAAGAAATTCCTGTAACTTCAAGCTTTACCACCACTGATGTACAGTGATCATGGGGTTATTAAGGTTAATTTGTTGCTAGATAATTCTGCCAAACTGAAATCTAAGCCAATGCACATGTTAATTACAGATTATAGGGAAGCAAAACAGTTACTAAATAAAACTAACTGGAGTGAGGTGTTCAGTGGAAAAACTGCATATGGAATGTGGAATGTTTTGAAAGAGAATTTGTTTGAATGCAAAAAGTAAAAAAAATGTTTATCAGGACCTAGGCACGCAACATCGGGGGGGAGTATATTTCCATAAGAAAAAGATACCTGATTAAGGTGAGAGACAAAAAGAAGAGAGGTTGAACTACAACTTGAAAACTGAAATAAACAAGCTAGACAAACATATTAAGCATAGTGTTAGAAAAGATCAAGAAAAATGTGAAGAAAATTTATTTTAAGATATTGAGCATAATAGGAAACCTTTTTACAGATACACAAGATGTGGAAGGAGTAAAGATAAACAAATTGATAAACTGTGTGCAGATTCTAAAATTTATTCTCAGACACAACAGATTAACGATATATTTACAAAATGTTATGCAAAACAGTTTGGCTCCACAAAAGGGGTGGCAAGTTGTCCTAGTGACATCCAGGTAACTCTAGATACTGGAATCAAATTAGATTATACTGAAAAAGAACTGTGCAAACTGGATCCAAACAAAGTGCAGGGAGGAGACGGAATAAGTAACAATGATTTAAGAACACTTAAGCAAGAACTTACACTGCCATTACATCTATTATTCACTAGGTCATATAAATATGGGGAGATTCCTCAAGAATGAACCACATGCACTTATTAGACCTGTCTTTAAGGGAAAGGGGAGTAGGACAAACCCAGAATCATATAGAATTCTGCTTTCATGTTGTGGAAAAATAATGGATAAGTTATTGTCAGAACTGGATAGGTTGGGACTTGAAACCATATCTCAGCATGCATATGTTGAAAATATATCTATTACCACCTGTAACATGATGTTCTATAACAATATAACAGCTACAAATGAAAAATTGTGCTGTGATGTGATTTATATAGATTTAACTTCAACATTTGATAGGGTCATATACAAAATACTAATCCATAAATTAGTACAACTAGGTATTGATGTACTGTTGATAAGATGGATAGCTGCATGGCTTACAAATAGGACATGGCAAGTATCACACACCAGCTAGACAGGTGAGATCCTTGGTTACAGTCAAGGTGTCCCACAGGGCTGTGTCCTAGGCCCTTACTTGTTTAGATCGTATCTTTCAAACCTTACTTTTTCATCTGAGGTGTTCTACAGTCTATATGCCGATGACCTAAAATTGGGTAAACTGATTACAGGTGTTGCAGATAAGGCATGTCTGCAAAATAATTTGACTAAATTGACCATTTGGGCACAAGAAAATAATATGTTGATAAATACATCAAAAACTAAGCATATGAGATTTGGGAGACAAACTGAAAGGTGAATATTTAGTACTGCGCACAGTGGTTGAAACTGCAGACTAATTTACGGACCTGGGTAGATTCAGCTATGAGTTTTTCTAATCATATCAACCAATTGGCTAATGATAGCTATAGAACTATAGGTTGTATAAAAAGATTTATAAAGTCTAAGAAATCAAACATAATGAAGTCATTGTTTGTTAAGTTACATTAGACCCAAACTTGAGTATGGAATAACAATACGGAGACCTTATAGGAAAACAAGCATGAATAAACTGGAAAGAGTACAGCGGAAATATACTAAGGGCATACATAGATATGAAAATCTAAGTTATTATGAAAGACTAAAATATCTGAACTTGTACAGTGTCTCTTACAGATATTTAAGAGGAAATCTTATTCAGGTACACAGGGCATTTAGGGACAACTACCTCTGGGAATGTTTGGGGTTATCAAAGAGCACTACAGAATCATCCGATAACCTATGTAGAAGATTCTATAGGAATGAGATGTGTACTAAATGGTTCTCTGACAGAGTAGCTGATGCTTGGAACAGACCGCCAAATTACATTAAAGCAAGTGTTAGTTTAGATATTTTTAAGAACAGCCTGGACATTTATTATGGGAACAAGTGTTCTGGTATACTGGCAAGCTAGAAGGGCATTAATGCCTGTGCTTGAAACATTTGTATGTATGTATGTGTATGTATGTACTTAAAAAAACAATGAGGTGGTGGTGGTTAAGTCCATTACCAACATGTCTAATCAAGTCCCTGATAAGTGTGTCAGATTTAAGTGGAATGTTATTCATTTAAGCAAGCAGTAATGATGCTAAATTTACCACAGGAAACAATACTAAATTTCTTGGTGTTGAGCGTAAGCTCATAATGAACACACCAAGCATTCATTTGCCCAGCCCTTACAACAGAATTTGAGCATCACAACTGAATTTGATAATTGCCCTCAGTTTGCAATAATCAGCAAACTTGGTAATTCATAGAGCCTTGACATTGCCTTTGGCTTTTATATCACAAAAATATATACCATAGAGGTGAAGACATAGACAAAATCCTAGGAAATGCCACTAGTAACATTTTTTCTGTCTAGAACAAATACCACTGACCTTAAAAGTATGGGTTCTGTCATTCAGCCAATTACCAATCCAGAGAACTATGCATGAGCTAATGCTGAGCTGGGAGAGTCTGTGAATTATCCCAGCATGGAGGATAGTGTCAAAGGCCTTGTAAAGGTCAAGATGAAAAGTGCATACTGTATATGGCCCTTAACCATGGCCTCAGTGACCCTCTTCTACAAGGCACCACACAATGGACCACATGACTCCAGAGCAAAAATCCCAGACCATAGGACTACAGGATCCAAAAAGGAGATCTGGTCAAGTTACACACACTACCATCATCAACAGGAAAGTCACTGAGGTTATCCAACAAGAATCCTTTAGGATAGCTAGCTAGTCAAGGGGAAGAGTGAGGAGGGTAATTAGAATGAGTCACAGCTGTTCCTCTGGAAGTCATGGCCCTGGTGCCCCACAAGCTTCTTGGGGTTTAGCTTGCCGTTCTTTTCTAATCTTGACTGATTTCCCCTTTACCAGTCAAGATTTAGTAGGATAATTTCTGCAGAATCTTTGGTGCCCAGGACTGAAAAATCTGCTTGATTGTACATTCTTGCATTTCTCCTCCAATTTTTTGAAGACACCTACACAAGTCAATCTAAAGAGGTGGCTCTTAACCAATGGGGCACTGAGGAGATCTACCTTCTCATGGTCTAGAGAGGTTGAGTCCTCAGCCAGCGATATCCGAACCACTGACCCTGCTGCCTAGTTTGAAAAGGGTCTGAAGACCAGTTCACCAGCCTCATTACCACAGAGAATTATGATCGGGTCACCAATCATAAATTTATTATGTGCTCGATACATGAATTCTAAGAAATTCAATTCTTGGAATCCACATCTAGAACACATAATTTAAGGCTATGATAGGCGACATGATCATGTAGTACATGGAGCTTTATCTGCTCCATGTACTACTAGTTAGAGGGGAAAAAACCTACAAGTGTTTTTCCAGCTTTTAAAGCCATAAAACATGGAGTCCTGTCAGAGAGAGAGAGTATAATGCAGTCTGTTATGTTTACACTTACCCTCCATACCTCTCAACTACCTACATTTTCTCAGAATATCCATACTATTGCGTCATATTTTCAGTCTGTTCCTCAAAAAATATGAGATTTTTCAGGCAAACCACTGAGGATGGAAGTCACTAAATAATGACATAAATTTGAGATTCAGAGTTCATGTCCTTCAGAAAATGAATGCTAATGCATCCTGTTAATCTAGCCACTAAGTTTATTTGAGAAAGTTGGGGACACGTTACCAGTGCAGACAGCAGGCAGAAACAAATATTTTGTTCTGCAGCTGTCATCTGCTGGACGGTACTGGCAGATTTTACTGCCTGGCCCTAGACCCAATCTTAATTTTAGCAGGGGATATTTATCAATTGTTAAAATTGTGTCATGCTCCACTCTGGCACTTAACTGGTTTGCCTTTTTCCAGAAATCTAAGTGGAACTGCCACACTCCATGCACTACAAATGTATAAGTAAAAATAGATAATACAGTAAGACATATCAACGGCTCAAAATCACATATCTTAGACTACTTGGTAAACAGGTCTCACAGCTCACTCACTTCTCCCTTTGGATCCTTATCCAAGAAACAAATATTTTGAGTATTCGGTTTCCCTGTAATTAGGAATAGGGTTCCAGGACAGAGCTGGAGAGTATCCCTTGACAGAATCTGGGGTGGTACAGCTGGATCAACCAAAACGGTTTAGATGAATGTGAGAAACATCTTTTAAATCTAGTGTTATCAGGAAACTTTAAATGAGAAAGATGGGTAACAGGTTGTGAAGTGATATTCTGAACTTGACCACTATAACAAACTGGTTTAGGAAAGAAAGATCCAGAACTGGTCTCAAAGCATTTTCTTTCATACAAAAGAAATTCTTGAAAAAAACCCTTCCCAAACTATGAAGAAATGGCTCTATCACTCCCCGAGACAATACCAGAGTCGGTTGGGAATAAGAGGTGACTCTGACTTGGATTGCCCTTTTTTTTTTTGGGGGGGGGGTCTGAATTCTTTTTTGAACCCCCTTGCCATTTCTTTTTAAATGTCTGTTTACCAGCATTCTGCTCAGACTGCCTATAATGTTTCTCACCAAAACTGGAAGAAGGGTTGAAAAATCCATTAGAAAATGTGGAAAAGGCAGTCTAAAAAATCTTAAGTTTCCCTATATCAGCTTATTCCTCTCATCACACATTGATAACTTTTGCAGCAGAGGGATAAAAGATTAAATCTCTATCAACCCACATGAAAGTCCTCAAGAATAGTTGGTATTCCTACCGACATCTGGAAGCTAGGAGGGAAAAAACTGATAAAGATATGGAAGATTTTAACAGTATTCTAAGAGGAGAAGCACCACCAACATACTGTAAGAAAGCGATGGTGGCTGTAATACCTAAAGAGGGTAAAGACCCATCAAATTCAGCTTCATGCAGGCCCATTTCAATACTAAATCATGGTTATAAAGTGTCTTATGTCTATAATGGCTAAAAATATGGCAAAGATGATGCCAAAATTAACAGATCTGGATTAATGTGGTTTTGTGGAAGGGAGGCAAACATTTGACAACATTAACAGGACATTGATGATCCAGAGGGAAGCAGAATGTAGGAAAATACCACTGTTGTTGGCAGGTCTTGATGCAGAAAAAGCATTTGACAGATTAAGCTGGCAGTTTGTGAGCAGGGCAATGGAAGCATCTGCATTCCCCAATAAAATTATAAGGTTGATTATTAGGATATATGAGGGAAAAGAGTCAAAAATTAAACTGGGTTGGTTCCTTTTTGATAATTCCTGTTTGAGCAGAGGAACCAGGCATGGGTTTCCTCTTTCCCCTTTGTTATCTGCATTATATTTAGAAGCACTGGCAAAAAAAGGGACTCAAATTTAAGGATATAATTGGTATGGTAGTGTAGTGAAGAAAAACTGGCTCTGTTTGCAGATATTTTATACATCCCCCCCCAAAAAAAAGAAAATGACATTTCAGTGTTGTGGAACATTTTCAAGCAGTTTCAAATCTTTCCAGGATACAAAATTAATGAAGCTAAAACAAAGGCAATAGCTGTAAATTATGTACCCACACATGAATTGGTTCAGCAATATGTGTATTTATGGGGACATGATAAAATAAAGTACTTACTTATGAGTATGGATTAAAAAGGGTTCTGGTGTGGCACCTAAGGATAAGTGGGAAGAGACTAAAGATATCAGAAAAACTGAGAAAGTGGAAGGTATGTTATATGGCTATGGATAGCAAGAAACAAGCAGTTAAAATGTTTTTAGTCCATTCAAAATATCTTATCAACCAGAAGAGAAGTTGTGGATAGCAATTAATAAACAGCTGAAGGATTTTATCTGGGAGGGGAAGATGGCAAGAGTCAAGCGGGATAAGCTGATTCTTCCAATAAAACAAGGCAGTTTGGGATTACCTGATTTGAGGGGGTACTTTGGAATTACACAGTTAAAACTGCTATACATAGTACAAGCAGAAGCCTATAATTCAAAGTGGAAAGGGATGAAGATGAAACGGGGGGAAGCTCAAGAAACAAGGAGAGACTGGAATTGTAGATGCAGGTCCTTAAGAACAACAATAACCATACAGAATATTATATTCATAAAGTAGCAGAAACTATTCTAAGAACTAAGCGAAGACAAGAATAGAGAAAGGAGATTAAGCCAATAGGAATGACTGCAATTAGGGATACAGATATAGGCAGAGGGAGATGGAATTTATTGGAGAAAACCTGCAAAAGAACCAAGGCACTGGGAAAAAACAATTAGACGGGGAAAGATAATAGAATGGGAAGAGGCCAAGAATTTATTTGGATTACAAACTAGATTGCCTTCCCTATCAAGGATTAACAGAGTACAGGCAAAGAGAAAGAAATAGAGGGATCCTAAGTGAAAGACCATCACTGGTAGAATTTCTAGTAGAATTTAGAACAGAAACTGCTGTTAAAAGAATAATTAGATATATAAAATATTGCATAACTAGAATAATTAATCAGAGAAGGTTAGATAGGATTGGGAAAAGAGATTGGATAAACAATTCACAAAGAAACAACAGGGGATATATGTAAGTCTCCCAAATTTGGAACAAAGTGTAGAAAACGTAGGATCTTTGGTTGGAAGTGTTTACATAGGTATTTTTATACCTCAAGTAGACTCCAAAGAATTTTCCTCGGGTAGATAGCAAATGTTAGAGGTGTGATTTGGAAAAACAGTTAATTAGGAACATGTTTTTTGGGACTGCAACAAGTTATCAGACTTTAAAGATTCCCTGCACTTCAGAGATACTGGGTCAGCAAACTGGTGTAACTAAGGAAATTATTTTTTGGGCTATGATACAGAATCGGAATTGCCTAAACATTGTAAGGCCTTGCTAGTCTAATTATATTGGCTGTCAAAACAGCAATTACTAGAAAATGGAAATTAAAGTCAAAACCAACTGTACTAGAAGTAGTGAGTATACCAAATTACACTGAAAAATAGTAATTGTGGGAACACCACATGCAGTGGAGGAATGAGGTTTAAAAGAAGGCAGGATTTGAATGAGCTATGTAATGTTTGGCTGACAATGGATAGATTATAAGTGATGTATAATGCTTGCAAATAAAATTATGTCAGTATGGTTTATTTTCATTTATATAAATATATGATCGCCTATCTCATACATAGGGTTTCCATCTTTCGTTGTGGCTAAAACTGGAGTAAAGCCATGCCTCCTGAATCACTTGTAACTCCGTCCATTCCCAACCCCTCTCCCGAGCTTGTCCCGGCTATTTTGTGATGTCACTATGACATCAGTTAACAGGGAATGCCCACTTTTTCCATTCCTGTTGCTTACTTGCTTTTAGCAGACTTACTATGCTTTTCTGTAAAAAAAGCATAGCAACTCAGCCGATGTAAAGTACAGTTTTGTACCTACCATAAATGTAGATGTCCGAACTGGATAGCATCTGCAGTCATAACAACTGGGTTGTCCTGTCGTCAGGCAGCCCTTCAGTCGGCCGGATTCCAAAGTCCGGGTCCGGCTTGCTGATGTCGCACTTCACCCGGCGTCATCTCTGTTGGTCTTAAGGCATCAGCCATTTCCTCAGTGCTTCTTGCCCCAGATGCCAGTAGCCCTCTTGAAGGCTAAAATTTGGATAGATGCCAATGTTTCCAAAAAGATAGAGGTAAACACAAAAATAAGCATGTATGTACATATATACCAACAAATACACCATAAAGACTCCCCACCAGCTAGCTATTAGGAGGGTAAACACCCTAGGAGTACCACAGAGGGAAGGAGGGAGGTAATCCTGACTGCAGATGCTATCCAGTTCGGACATCTAGATTTATGGTAAGTACAAAACTGTACTATGTCCTACATGGATGCATCTGCAGTCATAACAACTGGGTAGAATACCATAGCCAACTAGGGAGGAGGATAAAACTAGATTATGGTGTGTTTAGGATCCCTTGCAGTACAGCAGTGGCAAACCCTGCTCGGGATCTGGAATATAGAGGCAAATTATAATGCTTGGCAAATGTATGCACGGAGGTCCAAGTAGCCGCCTCAATAATGTCTTTGGTTGCCAGAAGGCTGTGGTAGTGGCTGTTGCCCTTGTAGAATGAGGTCTTATGTTCTGTGGAATTGGTTTTCCATGGAAGGAGTAACAGAATCGTATGCAATTTCCTATCCATTTGGAGATTGTCTGTTTGGAAATAGCTTTTCCTTCCCTTCCTGTTGCATAGGCTACAAAAGTTGGTCAGTCTTTCTGCTACTTTTGTTCTGTCCAAGTAGTAGCGTAGCTGTCTATGTACATCCAAAGTATGCAGTATTCTTTCCTCTGTTTTGTGGGTTGGGAAAGAAGGTAGGTAGGTGGATTGCCTGGTTTAAAGACACTCTGGATACCACCTTAGGCATAAATGTAGGATTAGTCCTCATGGACACTCTATCTTGGTGGAAGATTAGGAAGGGTTGCACTGCCATTAAGGCCTGTGGTTCTGAAACCCTCCTTGCTGAAGTAATTGCCAGTAGGAAAGCAGTTTTCCATGACAGGTGTTGTAGGTCTGCTGTTGCTGCTGGTTCAAAATAGTGTCAACTTTTCTAGCACAAAGTTTAAGTCCCAAGCTGGTAAAGGTGGTTTCCTTGGAGGTTTTACATTCTTGATTCCTCTGAGGAACTGCCTGAGCAAAGGGGTGTAAAAACAGGTGGATCAAAGCTGTATTCTGCTGAAATAGCTGATGCATGTATCTTGATGGAGGAGTAGGACAGGCCTGAATGAAGAAGTTCGGCCAGATACTCCAGAATGTTAGGCATATCTACGTTTGACACATCTTTTCCTCTTTCAGTACTCCAACTGACAAACCTCTTCCATTTTCCAGCATAGTTCCTTCTTGTTGAAGGTCTTTCAAGAATAATGTCTTTAACTCTTTGGGAAAGTTCTGGATTAGCTGCTGCTATGTGATGTTCCATGCAGTCAGTTGCAACGTTTTTAGGTTTGGATGCATGATGTTGTAGTTGTTCTGAGTTAACATCAAAGGCATCAGGGGTATTGGCCACATATTGTTCCGAGACATGCTCCTCAGCAGTGGGTACCAGTGTTGTCTTGGCCAGTTTGGAGCTATCAGGATTATCCTTGGACGTTCTTCCTTGATTTTTAGTAATACCTTGTGTATCAAGGAAGAGGTGGGAATGCATATGCTGTTAGGCCTTTCCAGCTGAAGGAGAGCGAATCCACTTTCCATGCTAGTGGGTGGAATGTCCTTGTGCAGAATTTTTGAGCTGGTGATTGAGAGGTGATGCGAATAGGTCTATCTGAGGCATTCCCCATTTCTTTGAGATGGTCTTGAAGATGTCCGGGTGCAGCTTCCATTCGTGGGCATCCAATGTGGTTCTGCTTAATATGTCTGCTAGAGTATTCTCTTTTCCCGGTACAAATATTGCCTGTAACTGGATGTTGTAGCTGAGTGCCAGGGTCCACAGTTCCAAAGTCATTCTGCATAGGGGGTATGAATGAGTGCCTCCCTGTTTGTTGATGTACCACATGACTGTGGTGTTGTCTGTCCTTATCATCAACTGGCCCTCTTTGAGAAATGGTCTGAACTTTTGGATTGCCAGTTTTACTGCCAGCATTTCTTTTAGGTTGATGTGCAGGTGAAGTTGATCCTGTGTCCACAATCCTTGCACGCATTTGTCCAGCATGTGGGCCCCCATCCTAGGTCTGAAGCGTCTGTTGTGATGGTCTGGCTTGCTTGACATCTGCGAAAGGGTAGCCCTGGGTTTGACTGGCATGCCTGAGCCCACCATAGGAACTCCTGTTTTAAGCATGGAATTAGTGGGATTTCTGTTTCTAGGCTGTGTCTGTGTTGGGACCATAAATTCTTTAGGTACCACTGTAGTTTTCTCATATGTAGTCTGGCAAGTGGGACCAAGATTATGCATGATGCCATGAAGCCCAAGGCCTGCAGTACTTTTCTTGCTGTTAACTTGTTCAGTTTTGTTAGTGCCAAGAAGTAAAGAGGGAGTTCTTTTTGTTTTTCTGTAGTTAGGAATGCCATTTGTTTTACTGTGTCCAATTCCAAGAATGTCCTTGTTTGGGATGGTATCAGCCTTGACTTTTGTAAATTGACTGTGTATCCCAGTGCTTGTAGCAAGTAAATGACCCTTTGTAAATCTGTTGTCAGCTTGCTTTTGTTGTCCCCTTGTAGCAGGCAGTCGTCCAGGTATGGGTAAATTTGAATTCTGTAGTCTGCAATTTACTGATGGCAGGCATTTTGTGAATACTCTGGGCACAGTAGATAAGCCAAAGGGCAATGCTGAGAATTGATAGTGCTCTGATCCTGCAAGAAATCTGAGGTATCTTCTGCAGATTGGTCGAATGGGGACGTGCAGGTATGCCTCCTTGAGATCTAGAGTTACCAGCCAACACTCCTTGCCCAACATGGGAAGAAGTTGCTGTAGGGTCAGCATTTTGAATTTTGGGACAATGATGTAAGTATTTAAGGTGGACAGGTCCAGAATTGGTCTCCAACTTTTTCCTTTCTTGGAACTAGGAATAATCTGGAGTAGAACCCTTTCCTTGCTCTGCTGTTGGCACTCTTTCCACAGCTCTCATGTTTGCTAACTGCATTATCTGTTGTAGAGCCTCTGTTTTTGATTTGGAGGTAGATTTGGCATTCCTCTTTTGACTGGTAAAGTGTGGAAGTGGAACCGGTAACCTTGATCTATGGTTTGTAAAATCCACTTGTCTTTTGTTATAGAGTGCCAGTTCTTTGAAAATAAGGTTAACTTTCCGCCTAGAGGAGCTGCTATTTGTTCCCTGGTAGGCGGGGTTAAGTCACTGTGGCTGTGTTGATGTAGTGGCAGAGGTGGTGTCTGTGCCTCTGTTGTTACCTTGCCACTGTCGTCCTCTGTAGGCACCTCCTCTGGATTGGTTTCTGCCTCTGGAACGTCTATTCCTGCCCCTTTGAGATCTTGTGGAGTCAGGAAAGGACCAATTTTTGGCAGGCCAGTTCCTGCTAAACCTGGGGGGTTGAACCTGCAAGAAATCTTTAACCGTTTGAACAGATTTTGCCTTTTCTTCCATTTTCTTCATAACCTGCTGGGCAGGTGTACCAAACAAACTTGTCTTATCCATAGGAGCATCTAGCAACTTAGCTTTAACATGATCCGGTAAAGCTTGCTCCTTTAGCCATGCATGCCTTCTCATCACTGTGCCAGTCATGGCTGATCTAAATGAAGCCTCCAGTGCATCATAGCCACATTTTAAGGAATGGTTACTAACCTGTTGTATGTTATTTACCATTTCTAATACATATTTCTTATCAAGAGATTCATCAGTGGTTAGCTTTTTAGTTAACTGATCAAGCATAAACTCTTGGTATTGTATCATGTGAAACTGACAGTTTAAAGCTCTAGCTGAGAGAGTAGCTGAAGTGTAGACCTTTTTGCCCCATCTGTCTAATGACCTTGCTTCCCTTTCAGAAGGAATAGGGTTTTAGCTATGGTCGCTACTGCCTTGGGACCCTGGGATATAGTTTCGGGGTCTGCAAGTGGGGCCTTGTAAAGGTGGTGATGAGTGTCTGGCACCCTGTAAAATCTGTCTGGTTTGGCAGGGGCTGGAGGTAAAGAATCTGGTGCGGAGCAGACATCATTGAAAGCATCATCCACCACAGAAAGAACAGGAGGTATAGCTAAGGGCCTGTGCTGTGGAAGGTGCAGAAAGGTCCTAAGTCTTTTCTGGAGTCTGAAAATCCTGTTGCTGCCATTGGAACTGCTCTCGCATGGCATGTAAGGTTTCCCCAAAGGAGAATTCTTCTGGGGAAGCAGCTGGAATGGATTCTTCAGCATCAGAGTCTTCAAAATTGGAGAAAGGAGCCTCTGGCTGGTCAGTTATGTCTGATTCATCGGCAGAATCATCAGAGGACACTGGCTCAGGGGCTCTGCCCTAGGTCTCTTCTCTGGGGCTGAGAGGCCCTGTCTGGGTGAGATTGAGATCCTCTAATTAGTGAAATTAAATCTTCTGCCAGAGTAAGCATTTGAGAACTAGAGGAGGGCCTGGTTGTAGGGGGTTTAACAGGTACTGTTTTAGTAGTCTTGGCTGCTTTAGCCCTGGCGAAGGCCTTAATGTACATGGCTGCTGAGGCCTAGCAGCACCACGTGCTGGGGTAGAGACATCCAAGGGAATGGTGTCTGATAAGTCAGTGGCAACCACCGTAGTGGATAAAATTTCTGAGGCCGATTCAAGGGTGGTAGCAGGGGCCTCAGTTGTAGAGATAGATTCAGCTGTACTTTGATCAGTTTTCTCGGTTTCGGCGAAACCGAGACACTCATGATTTGCTTAACCATGGTTTCCGAAACCGCGGACCGTGTCGGTCTTTATCTTTGCGTTTTTGGTAGATTGGGTAGTCGGAGGATCCGGCGGCATAATGTACGCAAAATCAGAACCGAAAAACTGTTCAGCAAACTCCGACCGACGCCGCGTTCGTCGGTTGAAAGAAGCACAGGCCGAACAGGCTGCTACGCTGTGGGCTGGGCCTAAACAAGGCAGACAATAAGAGTGGAAATCTTTATGAGGTATTTGTTTCCCACAGGTTATAAAATTATTAACTTTTTCTGACATCGGCTGAGGCAAGAAAGAGTGTACTTAGCTTTAGAAGTCTTGAGTAGTATTCGGTAGAAGTAATCTCTGGATCCGACCGACCGGGCGAACAGCTTCTGCTTCGCTGCAAGAAAGACTGGGAAAATGGCGTCGGCTGATGCCTTTATACCAACAGAGATGACGTCGGGTGAAGTGCGACATCAGCGAGCGGACCCGGACTTTGGAATCCGGCCGACTGAAGGGCTGCCTGACGACAGGACAACCCAGTTGTTATGACTGCAGATGCATCCATGAAGGACATCAAACTCTGGTAGTCTGTTTCCATTTTGAAACAGAATACCAGAGTTTGTACAGTGTTTTCCAGACTGCTAGAGAATCGATTTGGATTCTGAATAGTCTGGAAAAAAAATGGAGAGGTGGCAAGTTGCAACCCTATTCACAATTAGCATGACACAATGATTTAAAAACACCAAATGAACACAAGTATGATTCAAAAACACTTATACCTCCTTGCCCTTGTAATTGATGCAAATACTGCATTTTAAACTTCCAAGTAGTTTGGGGATTCAAATATGATCTGCAGCCAGGCAAGCTCTGTTGGCATTCTGAGTCACGAATACGTAGCACTTGGAAACAATACCACCACCCCCTCTACGAGGATGCAAATTAAATTGAGGGTAAAATATACAGGAATCACAGCTCTTCAGCAACTATCAAAAGGTTTCCAAAAATCTACACAAAAGGTTTAAAACTGACTGGAAAAGAATCCCTGTAAACTTAAATATTATACAACACACCGACCAAACACAAGAACATGCTTTAGTAAGTACTCCAAAAGTACAGTGACTCGTAATGTAAAGTTAAATACAATATTCAAACACTATAAACTTGAGACAGAAATTAAGCAAATCTACACTATTGGCAAAATCTTAAAAGACAGGAAATAAACCCACAACACCAGCACTTCTACACCGAGACTACTAGACAACTAATATATGCAGTAGAAAGCAATTCTCAGTTTGTTAGAGCTATTAATTTAGTCCACATAATCCAGGAAAAAAAACTGCAAGCATAAGTTACACATTCAGTGGAGAAAACAAAAGAAGATGAGGCCTGGAATGCAGGCCCTACACTGCACCTGTATCCTCACTTTTCCCAGTTGTCTCACTGCTCCTATTTTACACACAGTGTCACAGATTCCTATGCGTTTCACGATAGTTTAAAAAAGCAAGCACACTTTTTTGTAACCAAAATGTCTTCCTTACCCTCTTGTCTGCCCAATGCTACACTGTTTCGACTATGTCATTTCCAGTATCCATAAGGTACACAGGCTGTACACAAGGACCCAAACCTCAACCCACAAACCTTTGCTCCTGCACATTTTTTCAGTAGCTTGCACCGTACAAATACAGGCTATATAGATATGCACATAGTGGTATACAAAGATCTGTAAAGTGGCAACATGTGTACAAGTTTTTCTTATATAGGGCAAAGTGTGGATTATAGACAATGTACTTTGAAAGTAGATGTGTGTGTGTATGAGCATGCTTGTGTGTGTGTGTGTGTGTGTGTGTGTGTGTGTGTGTGTGTGTGTGTGTGAGAGAGAGAGAGAGCAGAGAATAGGTGTGTGTGTGTGTGTGTGTGTGTCTGAGCAGTGTGTGTGTGTGTGTGTGTGTGTGTGTGTGTGTGAGAGAGAGAGATATTGGGACAGAGTGAGCGCAATCATGTGTGAGTGAATGCCAGTTGCTTGGGTTCCAGTTAAGCAAGAATGTAATGTCATTATTCCTGGACATTTCAGAGTTTTTTGAATTACTTCTGGGAGACGGGAGACTCCTGGGCAATCCGGGAGAGGTGGCAACCACATGCCAATTTAATACAGATGTTTCTTGTTGAAAAAATAAAAACTAAATCGCCATCAAAAGGAGAATTTGAAATCTCATCTTCATCATCTGAGAGGTTCTGAGAACGTAGCCATGCAAACCTCCTCAAAACAGTATCAGTGGCCATAGCCCTGGGAGAAGTATCAACAGTCATGCACACTTTAAACAATGAGTTGTGACCTGTAAAAAGGAAGAAATTAAACCATTTAAAGCAGATTTTTTCCTCACAAGAAGAAACCACATATAAAACATGCTTCATATTTTAACAATATAAATTATTAAATTTTGAACAACTTCACCATATAAGCTTGACAATTCAAAATAGTGAAAATTAAAGTTGAAGTAGTATACACATTTTTCTGTACTCTTTTTCCATTCTTGTCAGAAACAGTACAACTGGAAATAACAAAATGGTTAGCAGCAGTACGCTTAACTGAATACATCTGCCGAATCAGGTTTGGGATGAGTGTTTAAAACCTTAAAAAGACTGAGGAACTTTACACAATCTATCTGCCTTTTAGGGTAGTAGGCTGATTGTCAGGAAAACTGCAGGAAGTTACATACACATCCACTAAAACTGAAAGCTCTGGAGAAATGGGTGAAGGTTCTAGAAATTCCATCGGTAACTGCTCATAGCATTTTCTGAGGGACTGAGAAACCTCAGTGTTCTCCCTCTGAAAACACTAGGACAGTCTGGAAATAATCTCAGAGAAAGAGAAACCCGCAAAAGGGAGAATCAGACACTGTGCTCTCTTCCAAGTCTGAATCAGAAATCTGAGGGGAAAACACTGCATCTGTTCCATCATCTTTATGTCCAGATTCAGAATATTGAATCTCTTCAGGAAAATATGCATCCCTCTTTCTTTTACCAAAAACCACCTTATGAGAAGAGTCAATAGCAAGAATTAGATACTGAGCCACATATAGTAAACTACTGTTCCTGTCTAGAGAAACTTGAAGATGCAGGTTTAGTTTTGTTTCTTTTTGACTTTTTGACAGGACAAATGAGGCCAGCAGTAGCTTCCACAGGAACAGGCACAGCATTCTGACTAAACAGGAAAGTTTTCCTTTATCCCTCGACCAGGACCGACAAGACAGGCTCTCCCTTGCCCACTGAGGTGACTTTAACAGCAGTAATACAAGAAACGAAGTATCAGGAACAGTGAAGTCCCAGTGCCAAAATCAATCCAACAAGCAAAAACAAAGGACACTGGAACAAACACAGCGATAACATCCACAATTTTGTTATTTTGCAAATTTTGTTAGACCTGTCATCACATTTACTAGTGATGTGGATAAGATCTGTGATGTAATGCGGAGGAACTGGCCAATACTTAACTCAGATGACATTATATCAGGTATTGTTGGTCATTCACCCCATTTTTGTTTTAATTTAAAAAGACAACTTTGCTATGGTAGGAAAAAAGATGCATCTTTATCTGATACGAAAGGTACTTTTGTTTGCAGAAATTGTGCAGCATGTCGGTTTATCTCTATTTCTAAAGAATTTCATCATCCTATTACAAGTTTTGTATTTAAACCTAGGTTTTATGCAGACTGCTCCAGTAGAAATCTAGTTTATATTGCTTTGTGTAATAAATGTAGTAGTTTTTATGTGGGGAAAACTTACAGAACATTAAGAGAGCGTCTACTTGAACATTTGGGCTACATTAGACATAGAGATCTCACTAGTGCTTTGTTTAAACATGTTCAGAATAGTAATGACCATGCTTTTAGTTTTTTAGTTTTACAATGTTTCAATGTTAATGAGAGAGGGGGGAATTTAAATAATAATATTGAGAAAGCAGAAACTAAATGGATAGTGTTACTGCAAGCATATAAGAGCCCTGGTTTAAATAGATATGTTCCTTTAAAACCTTCGCTTAGAGAACGTAAATTGCCTCACTGAATAATTGATCCCATTACATATATCTGCTGTGGTTTTTGTATTTTGTCTGAAGTAGTGCCTAGTTGTTGGACATGAAAGCGCTAACCCTCTATTTTTATTAAAAATTGTGGATTTTATCGCTGTGTTTGTTCCAGTGTTCGTTGTTTTTGCTTAGTGACTTCAACAGCTGCAGAGAACATGGATAGCCTCCGGTCCATAGTGGCTGTAGATGCTACACCTGAGGGATCTGGGGTAAAAGATGAGTGGTCTAAAGAATTAGCTTTGGCCACAACAGAGTCACCCACATTCATCTGAGGCAAACTGTTAGCCTGCTGTGGTGGCAAAGGCTGTCTGCTTACATTTTTCTTTTTGTTGTTGGAAGAATGACTGACCATAGGACCAGGAGCTGGTTCCACGGTCAAGCCAAAAAAGGCGTCCCTCTCCGGGAAAACTTAGTGGTGTAGGCCAGTAAAAATTTGAAGTTATTAAAACTCACTTTTTTCCCCATAAAAACACAAGAAAAGGCACTTCAATATACTTTGCCAGCCCCAAAAATTATAATGAACACAATTTCTCCACCAAAAAATGGTTTCAACTACTTTAAACAACTTTTAAACTAACAGGGAAAAGTGCGCTCCCATTTAAAAGCATATTCAAGTCTCATGACAGTCCATTAAAACAGACATTCCTAGATTAAAACAACTTTCCTAAGTAGGAAAGTACCATTTAAACAATCTTTGTATAAGGAAGGTTTCCCCCAAATGGGAACTTATCTGCCCAGGAAAAAAAAAAGCACTAGCTGACCATCGATCCTGGAAAGCTAGCAAAGAAGCACTCTTCAACAGCAAGAAACTCTGAAGAGCTTGGTGCTTAAACCTCTGTTTTTAGGCAGCTCAGCTCGAACTGCCTGAGCATATGGAAAGTGTCCTGAAGTTTTGGGAATCTGGTTGGCTGTTATATCCATTACATCCTTGGCAGGATATAACTCGTACAGCTAAGGCTACTGCAGAAGTGAGCAACATGATGAACACCTATTAATACTATAAGCACAAGATTATCATATACAAGTGATGATCATGAGGTCACAGTCTAATCACTAATGGCCTATTAAAATTGTTACTGCCATTTAAAACAGAAGGCAAATGACAATAAAAAGGATTTATTAGGTTAGGGAGATCTATGCCTGGCATACAAGGCAATGTCAGACCCAACCCTGACGGATCTCCTGCATATCTGCAAAACAAACAGCACCAGAATTACCCATTCCAAAGACAAACCTTGCCTATTACATAAACAAAATTTGCTGGAGAGACAGGTATGTATCCCAGAGACTACCCCTTCTCTGTAACAGGCTCCCCATCCATTTGAAGCAGAGTTCCTCCCTAACCCAATGCAAGTGCATTTTCGACAACTGGATGGGGAACAGGAAATTCATCCCTGGCTTGGCACCTATGTCTGTAACAGACACTGGCAGCCTGTAAAGGGTTCTTCTCCCAGGCCCCTACTTGTAAATGTTTCATCTCCTAAGCCCCTGCTTACACTTATCAAGAGTAGCAGAACTAGTCAGGTTTGCGATGCATGGCTACACTTAAAAAGGCCCTTGTGGTTGTTAGCTTAGTACACACCTATGAAAAATAAATCAAAATACAACTATAACACTGCAAATATTTTAAAATACATTTTTAAAGTAATAATCAAAGTTTGTAAACAAAATGAAAAAATCAACTATACAAAAAAGAAGAAAGCAAAAAAAGACAAGATTAGCAAATAAAATGCATACAAAACATGAAAATGTACTGTGTAAGGTAATCAAAACTGATGAAACAAAGCTATGACTAACATACCAAACACATTTTCAATAATTTGTAAGATGCATATGACAAGCAGCAATAACAACTATGTCGATGTAAACTGAGAAACCATCACTATACCTCTAGTTTGACTTTGTTTCCTGCTGCCAGACTTGGGTGGTTGCACTTCAGAATTCTTTCAATGATGACACACTGCTTTTCGGCTGAGTAGTCCACAAGTAATGATTTCAAGTCATTAAGTGTTTCTGGAGCTTAAAGATAAACAACTAAATTCAACACACTGATCAGGACAAGCAATCATTTAACATTAGGGGGCAAGTTAACAGTAGTCAGCCTTTCTTGATCTATATACTTTAGAGCACTTCATTTATTCTGTTCTCTAGGATTGTCTTTAAAATGTTTGGGTTCTTATCTCTTGAATGGGGTTGGTACTCCAACTCATATACTCTACCACATTACTGTATGCTCTATAAAGAGTAATCCACCCATGATCTGATACTGTCAATAGGAAGACAAACTCATCCATCTATGCCATAGTCTACTCGTAGTTCCTGTCTGAAGCTAATATAGCCAAGCATTCTCCAAATTAAAATGAACAGGCTCCTGCCCAAGGTGAATGTAGAGAGCCTGTATCAACAGGCTGCTGCTGCTTTATCAGTCACCTGGCAAAACTGCCATAACAATGACCTTCCCACTTGTACCTCCAGTGACATCTCTTGTTGTCAGGTCACGCACTGTTCAACTAAATGGGCCTTTAAGCGACCATAACTAGCAGTAATGGTATTAGCAGTGCACCTGATAATATCCGGTATAAGCTTATACTAGGAAAAGATATTCCTTATCATTTGCTCTTATATCTCAAACATTATCTAGGCCTGGGATATACCAATTCTTGTGGCCTACAGTTGTGGCCCTGACTATAACCCAAGTGACCTACGATCTAGTAACAACTCAGGCAATTAAAAGAGCTGGCAGGGAGGATGCACAATTGCATCCTGGGGTAAAGCACTTTATGGCAATAATAGTGGATCACTTGTCTTGTCCTGATGGAGGTCAGAACTCAAAGCAATCTAAGAGCTGGAAGTATCAGATAGCCAAGATGGTATGGCTGGTCTAGTATTTTCAGCATAAACATCCTCACAATCCTCACATGAAAGAAAGCAAACTGCAGCAGCACTGGAGTCAATTTCAATAATACAGGGATCGCAGCTGTAAGGCACATATCCCTGCAAGGGGGGTTTTACAGCCCCCCATAAGAAAACAGATTTTATAATGCAACTTGAATAATATTTTACATTTTTTAAGGTTTGAAACCACATTCAAACACATGGCATTCATAAAATTACTGGAGGCCCTACGGAGAGAACTGAATAAGTACAATTGCGTAAAATCTTACCATAACACTAGATGCCCCTTTCTTCACTGTAGCAATGTTCCTTACATTAGGTGTTGCCTGCCAAGGGTATCCCGACATCCGGACAGTATTCCAAAGCCTTATGTTGTAATAGGGATGTCATACATCACCACATATGTTCCCACACACAGCATAGGGCATGTATGTCTGTACCATCCTCAGAACTGAAAAGCTCCAGGAGGAGCACCAGTCCAAAGAGAAATGAAGAACACGTGTATCCAAGGAGAAAAGAACACATGCATCCAGAAGGAAAGAGAAACAAGGGGAGGACAGAGGGAGTGAATACTGCAACAGTGAAGAGAAGGACACCTACTGTTATGGGAAGATTTTACACAAACTGTACTATGTCCTTCCACATCACTGCTGCAGTATGAGTACAAAAGCTCAGGAGGAAAGCTAGGAGGAAGGAAAGTCCAAGCAGAGCCCTCAAGAAAGCCGTGCAGGACAGCCCTGGGCAAATCCAGTTCTAGCCCTGGAAATCACATCCAACTTACAGTGCTTGGTAAAGTATGCACAGAAGTCCAAGTGGCTGCTTCAAGAATGGAGTTAGTATCCAACCCTTTGAAAAAAGCACCAGAAGAAGCCACAGCCTTGTAGAATGAGCCTTAACAGAAGGAAGGCTTTTCCCATGAAAAGAGTAACAAAAGGAAATGGCCTTAGATATCCAGGAATAAATAGTTTGTTTAGGAACACCCAAACCTGAAGATCTAGGATGATAAGAAACAAAAAGCTGCTTAGATTTATGAAAGGCTTTAGTTTTAGCCAAATAATATCAGAGTTATTTATGCAAATCCAAGGTGTAAAGAACTTTCTCACTAGCAGACTGCGAAGAAGGGAAAAAAGTGGACAAATGAGTAAACTGATTAAGAAACAATTCATTAACCACCTTGGGCATAAATGAAGGATTAGTATGAGGAGACACCCTGTCCTTATAAAAAAACTAAAAAGAAGGAAAAGGCATAAAAGCCTGCAGCTCATACACCCATCTGGCTGAGGTAAGGGCAAAAAAAGAACAGTCTTCCAAGAACAATGCTGTAAGGAATTTGAAGCTCAGGCTCAAAAGCAGCCTGTGTCAATTTTTTCAGGACAAAATTAAGGTCCCAGGAAGGAGGAATAGGCTTCCGGGGAGGCCTAATATGAAGGACACCTTTAAGAAATTGTTTCACCTCAACTCTAGATGCCAAGGGAGGATTCAAAGGCAAAAGAAAACAGAAATGGTTGACAGGTGGACTGTAACAGAAGATTATGCCAACCCAGCATTGAGCAATTCACACAAAAGACAGAAAATCAAAGATACTTCCACAGAAAGTGGATCCAGGTCATGGGAAAGACACCAAACAGAAAAAAGGTGTCTAAAAGGGATCAAAACCCTATCACCCACAGTGTCAGTTCAAGATGGACAAGTGGGGATGGGTGAGAAAGCCCTTCTCTTGTGTGACAAGTTGTAGTGAGGTAACTTGTGATGATTGCCCTTGGCAAATGCAGAAGAGAAGAGGAGAGGACCAATACTCTTTGGGTCAAAAGGGAGTTACCAACAAGATTTTAGGATAGTTGTGTTCTATTATGAAAAGGACCCTCGGTATGAGAGAGGAAGGGAAGGCATCAAGAAACATCCCCTTCCAGGAAAAAGACAAGGCATCTACCTTCCCAGCCAGAAGACATGGGACTCAGCTGCAAAATAGAGAAAGTTGGCGGTTCAGAGGGTAGGGCAAAAGATCTACCTAAGGAGTATCCCACTGGTGGACAATGTCCAGAAACACACCTTTGTGAAACATCCACTCATGAGTTTGTTATGGACCTGCTGAGAAAATCTACCACAATGTTCTGATCTGAAGGAATATAAACAGCCTGAAGAAACACCTGATACTGGACAGCTAAATTCCAAACCTGAAGAGCTAGTCTGCACAACAGGTAAGATAAGCCCATGTCTCCCCTTGTTGTTGAGGTATCACATCACTGTGTCATTGTCTGTGAAGATTTTGAGGGCCCTAGAAGGAAAAAAGAATGAAAGTCCTAAAGGGACAGGAGAAGCACTCTTCTCTCTGATATTGACATGGTCCTTCTTTTGACAGAGACTACAGAACCTGAACTTTTGGACAGCAAAAGGAGGCCCCCCACCCCGCATCTAAGACATCTGAAAATAGTTCTTGAGCGGGGGCAAGGGGTTGAAAAGGATGCCCTGAGTTGAGGGGCAAATGATGAACCCACCACTGAAGCTCCAAGCTTGAGGCAAGATAGAAGAGGAATCAGAAAGTCCAAAGGATGAGAATGTTGAAGCCAGACTGGCTTTAGAAACCACTGGAGCTTTCTCATATGAAGTCTACCCAGAGAAAGCATAGAATGGTGGAAGTTATATATCCCAGAGCCCTTACAAAGTCATGGGCTGTAATGGAGACCAGAAGAAGGGACTGAAAGAATGCAATCAGAGGAGGTAGCAGAGGTGCCACCATTGGAATGGTCTGGAGACTGCACCCAAGAAAAATATGATTCTGAGAAGGAGTCAGGAAGGTCTTTTGGAAATTTACTGTAAACCCTAGGCTTTGCAGAAGACAAATAGCAAAGTGAAGATGCTGAAGCAAAATTTCTGGAGAGGAAGCTTGAATGAGCAGGTCATCCAGATAAAGAAAGATCTGCAGTCCTCTTACCTTGCAAAAAAGCAAACAGCAGCAAGGCATCTGGTGAAGACCCTTGGGGCAGCAGAAAAGCCAAAAGGCAAAGCAGAGAACTGAAAATGCCTGGAAGCAACAGAGAAACGTAAACATTTCCTGAAAAGGGAATGAATTGGGATATGGAGAGAGGCATCCTTGAGATCCAGGCAGACTAGGAAAGCCTGAGGAAGAAGAGGAGGAAACAGGGCTTGAAGGGATAGAATTCAAAAAGAAGGAACCTTCAAAAAAAAAGAGAGAGAGAGTTCAGCTGGCAGCCTCCAGATGCCTTCTTTCCTGGGAATCGGAAACAATCTAGAGTAAATTCCTTCCCTCTTTGAGAAACTGGGACTGCTTGAATTGTTCTATGAGACAAAAGACTCCGAAAAACATCTGGAAAATAAGGCAGTTGTTCCCAAGAAGGTTGAGGAATGTCGGGGGGGTCCAAACTATGTGATACTTCTGACAAATGATGGCTAAAACCCAAGATTCCCTAGTGATCCTTAACCAATTTGAGAGGGACGGGGAAATACTAAGAGATAGTGGAACTTGACTGAGGACTGGGGAAAAAAAAGATAGTCAGACCCTGGCTTGTCTAGAAAAGGAGGCTTCTGAGCTGCAGGGGTTTGAACAGACTTAGCAGGAGGAGCCCTTCTACCACCCTTTTTACCCTAGAGAAGAGGGCAAGACTGCCTACAGACAAAGGCAGGTTTATTTGGATATTTCTTCTGGAATTTGGGAACAAGGGAAACAAACATATATTTCAATTCCTCCATAGCCTTACCCTTTTACCGAAGAGACAAACAGCTCAGCAGCTGCAGAACCAGAGAGATCTTTATTATCTAGACAAGCATCCATCAGCTTGGCCCTAATATCATCTGGCAAAGACTGAAGGTGAAGACAGGAATATCTTCTCAACACAGAACCACAGGCAGCAGCTCTAGAAGAGGCATCAGCTGCATCATAACTGCATTTAATAGAATGGTGAGCTACCTGAGACGAGAACCCTATCAAAGAAAGAACTGAAGTCTTCCCCTTCAGAGTCAGGAAGGTCTGAAATAACCTGAAAAGCCTGACATAGAAGAGCCAAAATATACCTGGTCATGTGGGTCTGGTAATTCACAGCCCAAAAGGCCAGGGTAGCAGCAGCATACACTTTCTTACCCAGCATCCCATGGTTCTGTTGTGCTTGTCAGAGAGGAGCAGCTTTGTAGAAGGTAAAAGCTTAGATGGTTTGTCAGGAGAAACAGAAATAACAGAAGGGTTAGCAGAGGGACACTTGTAAAGGAATTTGCAAGCATCAGGAACCTTATATAAAACCTATCAGGCTTTTAGGAGGAGAGGGCTGGGAGTCAGGTGCCTGAGAGGCTGCAAAAAAGTGTCTAACAAGGCAGCAAGAACAGGAGAGATCACAGAGGGCTTGGGGGACTATTTCTAGGTGCTCATAATACCTTTTACTGGACATCCGAGACTAGGTACAGTCCCTTTTAAAACATTCCATCACATGGGAAACTGCATCTCCAAAGAAAATCTCATCAAAAGCAGAATCAGTAATATTACAGTCCTCTTATTCAAAACCAAAGTCCAAGAGAGGAGGAATAGGTTAAGGATTCTACATCAGAATCCACATCCTCAGACAAAACCTGCTTCTCTAGGCCTCTTAACAGGAGTAGAAGACTAAGAAGGAGGGAACAGAGACCCTGTAAGAGGGCTTTAAAGCCATAAGGAGATTAAATAAACCCTGTGTGAAATCCTGCCACATATGCTGAGGATATTCAGCAGAAGAAATATGCTTAGTTTTCTGCTCCTCTTTCAAGGCAACGTTAGCCTTAAATAACTTAGGTGGCTTAGAAACCTGCCTACATTCAATAAATGTAGTAGGAATCTCCTCCCTAAAAAGGATTGCCAGAACACCCCTAGGCCCTTTGGAAATAATCAGCTGTGGTACGCCCTGAACATCTGAAACGGACGCCTGCAGAGCCTCCATGAATGCATGAGAAGACTGATCCATGCCACCCTCCTAAATACTCACAGCTGAGGAATCGACTGAAAAAACGAGCGGTCCTCCGGACTTTCACCAGCCTTGAGAGAGACATCAGGTGGGGAATCTCACTGAGCTTTCTTGGTCATCTTCTCGGATGGCTGACCCTCAGGCCAGGATGATTCCACCATAGTACTCTGAGCCAACAATTTAAGACGCTGGTCCTCTAGGTAAATTGTCAAAGAGAGATGACTATGCAAAGTTTTTGGAACAAATGCCTGACAAATAGGACAAAAAGACATATGGTTGTGAGAAGCACCTAAGCAAAATAAACATAACTAATGATGGTCCTTATGAAGAATCTGTCTCCCACTCTGGCAAGTCCCCTTTCTGGATGACATGAAACAAGCAACCACGAGTCAAAAAAAAAAAAAAAAAAAAAGAAAAGAAAAACCTCAAAGGGGCACTTATCTGAAAAACAACTTGGCAACCAGCACATGAACAAGTCTCAGACTGACGATCGAAGAAGGCATTCAGACTGAAGGCAAAGTTGTTCTGAGGATGGTACATCTGTATGTCATCTTTATACCCCCATTCCATGTGTGGGGAGCATATGATCGTACAATGTTCCTATTACAACCTAAGGCTTTGGTATACTGGCCGGACATTGGGCTACCTTTGGCAGAGGATCTCTACTGTAAGGAATACTGCAACAGTGACATGGCAGGACATCACCAGGTAACATGCTAAAACACATGAAGGACAAAAGAATGCAAAATGGGTGCACAAAGTAAAAGTATTTTGATGAAGCATACAAAAGTACAGTTTTGTACCTACCATAAATGTAGATGTTCGAGTGTAAACACTGCTGCAGTCATCACACTTGGGTTATCCTGCTGTCAGGCGGTCCCGCAGTCGGCCAGAGTTCCAAAGTCTTGGTCTGGCATCGGTTGCTGTTGCCCCCTGCCTGACGTCAGTGCAACAGGGGTATAAAAGATGCAGCCGACGCCATTTTCTTCAGTTTTTCTTGCCCCAGATGTCAGGTGCCCCCAAATAGGTAGGCAATTCAAATTGCTAGTAAAAAATACAAAAGCAAAGCAAACAACCATTTTTAGTTAACAGCAAATACTCCCCATAGGTAATAAAGGGTAGATGCCCTAGGTAAGTACCAGAAAGTAAGAGGGGAGGGAGGGAGGGTAACCTGGACTGCAGCAGTGTTAACACTCGAACATCTACATTTATGGTAGGTACAAAACTGTACTATGTTCATCGTGTTACATTGCTGCAGTCATCACACTTGGGTGGAGTCCCAAAGCTGAGGTAGGGAGGCTGGATCTATAAGGCATTATGGGTGGCTATAAGGCCCTGCAGTGCAGCAGTGGCGAAGCCAGCTCTGGATTTGGAGTATAAAGGCAAATGGTAATGTTTGGTGAAGGTATGCACAGAACTCCATGTGGCTGCTTCTAAAATATCCTTGGTAGGTACTCCTCTGAGGTAGGCAGTTGAAGTGGCTGTTGCCCTGGTGGAGTGAGATCTGATGCTGCTAGGTACAGGTTTCCCATGGTGGGTATAGCAGAAACGTATACAGTGTCCTATCCATTTTGAAATAGTTTGCTTTGAAATGGCTTTTTCCTGTGCTCCTGCAGCATATGCTACCAATAATTGTTCAGTTTTTCTGAAAGCTTTGGTTTTGTCCAAGTATGAAGCGTAACTGTCTGTGAATGTCCAAAGAATGTAGTAGTCTCTCCCCTTTGTTCCGTGGTTTTGGATAGAAAGTTGGCAAGTGAATATTTTGGTTTAGAGACACACTTGATACCACCTTTGGCATAAACGTAGGGTTCGTTCGTAAAGACACCCTGTCCTAGTGGAAGATGAGGAAAGGTTCCACTGCCATTCGTGCCTGTAATTCTGAAACTTTTCGTGCTGATGTTATTGCCAGTAGCAGAACAGTTTTCCAAGAGATGTATTGTAATTCTGCTGTGTTAGCTGGCTCAAAAGGAGGTAAAGTTAATTTTTCCAAAACAAAGTCGAGTCCCAAGTTGGTGTGTGTGCTCTACGGGGCGGTCTTATGTTTTTAGCCCCTCTGAGGTATTGTTTGAGCAAAGGATTAGAAAAAATTGGTGGATCCGTATTGTAATGAGCAGAGATAGCCGAGACGTGGATCTTGATGGATGAAAAAGAGAGGCCCTTGTCCAGCATCTAAGTATTGCAGTATCTGAGGAATGTTTGGGACAAGAGGGCCAAGGCTGTGCACTTGGTTCCAGGCACAGAATCTCTTCCATTTATCCGAGTATGCTTTCCTGGTGCTAGGCCTTCTGGCCTCCAGAATGACATCCATAACAGCTTTGGAGAGAGGCACTGCTTGCTTGGCTAAGGAATTCTCCTTGCAGCTAGATTTAAGGTCTTTAGCTGGCTGTGAAGTATCTGATTGTTGTGCTGTGTCAGCAGCTGTGGGATTTGAGGCAAAATCCAGGGTGGTTCTTGTGCTAAGTTCTTTAAGATTGGGTACCAGTGTTGGCGTGGCCAGTCTGGTGTAATCAGGATAATTTTTGGCTCTTCCTGCCTGGCTTTTATGAGTACCTTTGGAAGGAGAGGTAAAGGAGGGAAGGCGTACACTTGTAGTTTTTTCCAGCTGAATGAGAGGGCATCCACTTTCCATGCTTGTGGATGGTAGCGCCTTGTGCAGAATTTCTGTAATTGGCAGTCCTTTGGGGAAGCAAATAGATCTATGCCCGGGTTCCACCATTTTTGTGTTATCATTCTGAATATTTGTGGGTTCAGTTCCCATTCGTGTGGGTCCATAATGTTTCTGCTTAGGTCATCTGCCAGTGTGTTTTTCTCTCCTGGCAGGAATTGTGCTTGCAGATGAACTTGGTAGTTCAGAGCTGTGATCCACAAGGTCATGGCTTGTCTGCAGAGGGGATAGGAGTGTGTGCCCCCTTGCTTGTTTATGTACCACATAACTGTGGTTTTGTCCGTCTTTAGTAGTAATTGCCCTGGATGCAATAGGTCCTTGAAAGCTATAATAGCATTTTGTATAGCTAGCATCTCTTTTTGATTGATGTGGAGATGTCTTTGCTCTGTGGGCCACTCGCCCTGGACACATTTTCCTGCCATGTGTGCTCCCCAGGCGTAATCCAATGCATCTGTTGTCAGTGTTTGCCTGGCTGTGGGTTGAGTGAAAGGCTGTCCCTTGTTGAGGTGACAAGCTTGTGCCCACCATCGAAACTCCTGTTGTAGGCAAGGAATTAGTGGTATAACTGTTTCCAAACTTTGACAGTGTTGAGACCATATGCTCTTTAGGTACCATTGTAGTTTCCTCATATGCAGTCTGGCATATGGAATTAGTAGTATGCAAGATGCCATGTAGCCCAAGGCCTGCAGAATTTTTCTTGCAGGGAGGTGGGTCTTTGTTGCCATTAATTGAAAATATTGAGTCAGTTGCCCTTGCTTGTCTGGCGTGAGATAAGCCATCTGGGCCGTTGTGTTCAAGCTGGCACCCAGGAATATTATCTGTTGTGAGGGCACTAGTTTTGATTTCTTTTCGTTTACTGTGTACCCCAGGCAACTTAATAACTTTTTTACGTACGCCAGATGCTTTAGTAGAATGTCCTTGCTCTCTGCTTGAATCAGGCAGTTGTCCAGGTATGGATAAATCTGAATTCCTTTTTGCCTGCAAAATGCAATTACTGGTGCCAGGCACTTTGTGAAGACCCTGGGCGCAGTAGATAAGCCAAAGGGCAGTGCAGAGAATTGATAATGCATTGAACCAGCTAGAAAGCTGAGGTATCTTCTGCAGTTTTGTCTGATAGGGACATGCAGGTATGCCTCTTTGAGGTCCAATGTCACGAGCCAAGCTTTCTTGCTCAGCATGGGAAGAAGCTGCTGTAGTGTCAACATCTTGAATTTCGGTACATCCAGGTAAGTGTTTAGTGGAGAAAGGTCCAGAATGGGTCTCCAGGCTTTGTCCTTTCTGGAAACCAGAAAGAGTCTTGAGTAAAATCCTTGTCCTTGTTCCTGTGGTGGTACCTTTTGAATAGCTCTCATGCCCATGAGTGCTGTAATTTGTCCTTGAGCCTCCACCCATTGATTTGGTGGCAGATTTGGCATTCCTTTTAGCCTTGGCAAGGTGTGAAAATGGAACCTGTAACCTTGAGATACAATGTTGAGAACCCATTTGTCTTTGATGATGCAATGCCAGTTGTGATAGAAAAGTGCTAGTTTCCTCCTAAGGGGGCTGCCAAGAGAGAACTGTTTGGCAGCTGTAGTGGAAAATCATGGAGTCTGTTTTTTTATAAGATTGAGGCCTGTCTTCTCCTTATTTCTGGCCTGGTGTGCCCCACTGTCGAGGCCTGTAAGGACCTTGTGTCTGACCTCTACCTCTTGGATATCTGTATCTGTCCCTTTGAGGTCTGTCTGTGACTGGAAAGTACCAATTCTTTGTTGGCCAATTTCTGCTAAAACGATGAGGCTGAACCTGTAAGAAATCTTTCACCATTTGCATAGATTTTGCCTTATCCTCCACCTTCTTTAATACCTCCTCTGCCTTAACTCCAAACAGCACATCCCGCTGCAAAGGTGCAGCCAATAATTTTACCTTAACATGATCTGGTAACATATGCTCTTTTAACCAGGCATGCCTTCTAATGACAGAGCCTGTAACTGCTGCTCTACAAGAGGCCTCTAAGGAGTCAAACCCACATTGCAAAGTATGTTTTCCCACTTGTTCTGCAGCATGCAATAAATCCTGCATTTCTTTTAAGTTAGGAGGATCTGAATCTGGAAGCATCTTTTATTTCAACTGAGACATCAAAAATTGCTGATATTTTAGCATGTGAAACTGGCAATTCAAGGCTCTCATTGCTAAAGTTGCAGACATATATACCTTCTTTCCCCATCTGTCTAAAGCTATGGAATCTCTATCAGAGGGAACTGGGTTTTTTGCTGATGAAGCCTTAATCCCTTTGGGTCCCTGAGAAATAGTTTCAGGGTCAGCAACAGGGCCTTTGTACAGAAACTTGTGAGAGTCAGGGACTCTGTAATATCTATCAGGTTTACCTGGGGCTGGGGATAAGGAGTCAGGGTTCAAACTGGATTCACTGTACACATCATTCACAATGTCAAGACCTGGCGGGATAGCAAGGGGTCTGTGTTGAGGCAATAAAAGGAGTCTCTGAGCCTTTTCTTGGATTCTGAATAATCCTGACCTTCCCAATGGAAATGCTCCCTCATGGTATGTAAGGTCACCCCAAAGGAGTAATCCTCAGGCGGAGAGGCTGACGGAATTGATTCCTCAGCATCAGAATCCTCATAAGGGGGAAAAGAATATCCTAGGTCCGAGGAAGAGTCAGAGGAAATGGACACCTGGTCAGAAGATTCATAGTCTGCATCCTGTCTGGGCCTTTTATCAGGAGGGGGATGGGACCCCCTGATCAGGGTGATTAGGTCCTCGGCCATTTTTAGCATTTGTTTCTTAGGCATGGAAGCCTGTCCTGGAGAGAGTTGTGTTTGTTTCTTTGCTTTTAAGGGTAATGGTTAACTGGGTAGGTCTGAAAACACCCTCTGTAACTGTGGATTGCTCAGCTACTTCGATTTCCTCAGTAGGTTTAGGATCGGTAAGCTGAAGGCCTAGTGCATCCGAAGGCCCAGCCAGCTCCACATGGGAGTCGGATGCGGTCTGTGATTCTGTGGAAGCGGTCATCAGAGGCTGCGTAGGCGCCTCGCTGAAAACCGGGGAACTAGCGACTGGTCTAGAAGAGGCCTCGTAGTCAGTTTTGGGCCTCGGATGCCTGTCCTTGTCCTTGCGCTTTTTATGCATTGCGGTCGTCGGAATTTACGATGGCATGGTGTAATTGAATTTTCTACCAAAATAATGTCGGGCAAAATCAAACCGACGTTTAATAGTGCGCTTGTTAAACCTAGCACAAAACCGACAGCCAGTGACGTTGTGGTCAGGGCCTAGGCATGGAATACAATAGGAGTGGAAATCCTTATGAGGTATTTGCTTCCCACAAGAAATACAGTTATTAACTTTTACTGACATCGGTCTGAGGCAAGAAAAAGTTTCCCCAACGGGGTACTTAGCTTTTTTAGAAGACTTCGGTTCTGGATTCGGAATGAAAATCTCAGGAGTAGGCCGACCGGCACTTGCGAACTGCTTCTGCTTCGGGCACCGCGCGGCAAGAAAGACTGAAGAAAATGGCGTCGGCTGCATCTTTTATACCCCTGTCACACTGACGTCAGGGAGGAGGCGACAGATACTGACGCCGGACCAAGACTTTGGAACTCTGGCCGACTGCGGGACCGCCTGACGGCAGGATAACCCAAGTGTGATGACTGCAGCAGTGTAACACGATGAACACCAAGCAAGATGGTTAGGTTCAATATGGTCATACATGGGAAGGTACAGGGTGAAAGAGAAATTAGAGGTGTTGCCACTAGGTAGGCCATCCTGGTGGCACCCTCCCTCGAAGACAGTTGAATGTGTTTATCAGTTACACTGTACAGCAAATAGTACACAAGAAGCATTAAATCCTAACAGATATTAAAAGAAAGTCTTAATTTACTATGTAACTGAAATAAAAAAACAATCTTTTTGAAATGAAATTTTGTCAAGGATAAGACAACACACTGCATTATTAGTAGGAATAAATTCATGCATACAGAGGTGTAATGCAGTATGTCACTGAAGTGGCAGTACAGTACTGAATAACATCGACTAGGTGTATAAGGGAAGAAAAGTGATGTAGTGAAAATTCACACGACAGGTAAAATGGTGACACAATGGTTACAAAAGTGGACACGAAGAAGTACCTAGTGTCCTAGGTATAGTAATGTGGTGCTGCTATGTTCACTTTTGCTGATATTAAATTACAAAAAAAAAATCAGAACATGTTGGATATCCTTTCCATTTCTAGTGATGTCTTTCTCTTATGAAGTGATTTTGCAATAACTGAAGCAAACTAATGACATAACCAAAAAAGCTGCCCAGCCAATCAGATGGAATGCAGTTACTACAGTCAGTCTCAAAATTATACTACACTCACCTGGAAATGTAAATGGCAATTCAGATTTTGCTGCTTCTGTCATAGCTTTTTTCTCTTCTTCACTTAACACTTGTTCTTTTACTTTGACTTTTTGTTCGCTTTTTTCCTTAGCTACGGCCTCTTTGCCTTCATTTCCAGAATCCGAATTAAGATCAGAGTGGTTATCTTCACTTTCACTTCCATCACTGGCTTCAGAGTTTTCAGCATCGTCACTATCACCACCACCACCAATGTCCTCATCAGCATCACTGCTGTCAGCATCGCCTTCCTCATTGCTGTCTTCCTCCTGATTCTCGCTTTCTTCATCTTCAGCTTCTAGTTCTTCATCTTCACACTGTTCTCCTTCAATCATGAATTTCCCATCCTGCTCAGAAAACAACAGGCAGACAGCAGAATACATGAAAATAATACCTTCAAGTCTAATTCTTAAACTTCTTAAATGATCTTTTGTCATCAAGTCTTAATGCATGTGGCACAAAACTGTGCTAAAAGCAACAACATCCGTGGTTGTCAATTTTAATATACAGCAGCTGATGAAGGCAATGCATGGCACTTTTTTCATAAGAAACATTCAGCCTTGGTAAAAGTAACATGTTCTGTATAATTGCACTGCCTTCCTAAAATAAATGAACAAAGTATGTTTGGGCCACATTAGAACTTTCAGAATACAAAGGTTCAGCCTCAGCCCAAGCAGTAAGGTGAAGACAAAGACAGAGACAACAGCTGACAATCAGGGGAAAAGTACTGGAATAAATTATGAAAACCACTGGAAAGGATCACAAATTACCAACAATAGCCAAGCCCTCTGGTTTACAAGGGTTAAGTCTTTACTATGACTCAAGCAACCAATGCTTGACTATCAGCACTGAGCACTGTAAAGGCTAGGCAGGAAAGGATGGGTTTGAGAGGCCAACACCCGTTCTTCCACCATGGGGAATGGTGGGGGGGGGGGGTCAGGCTTACTTCAAAAGCAATAGCAAGTGGAGGGTGGGTTCATGATTGCTCAAGGAAGAAACCTTACAGGTTTGCTCTGTTACAGCAATGAGTGTACTGCTGATATTCTACCTCATCTCACATATTTTGTATATTCATTAATTTATTTTTTATTCTCAAAGCAAAACAATTAAAAAAGTTAATCCTTCTTTTTAAATTCCTGAGCTAAAAGGGAAGCACATTTACTGCACAGCATGGTGCTGGACACCTAAACTTGCTGCTGAGGATCCCACATTTAATAAAGTACTTCCAGGTACAAATGAAGTGAAAGTGGGTATCTGCAACACCTATGTGCACTGAATACAAATGCAACCAGTTTGAATAAAGCTATAGAATTAAAAAGTTATTTGGAATTGTAACTAAAGGCAGAAGATATACTATTTAAACTACAATAATTTCCTCTTAATAGCCGATATAAATTTCAAATGGACAAGTAGAGCACACAGCTAACTACTCTCCACAACTACAACATAAGCTTTCATAGCTTAACGCCACAGACAATGTGTGTTTCTTTGCAAGAAAATAGTGTCTCACAAACAGACCTGACAGGCTTAAAATATAACTATTCACCAAACAACCTCAGGGAATACTACCCCATTCCCAAAATTGCAACAGAACACCATTGCAATTCTACAAATTCTCATCAAGTGTCATTCCTTCTGTCCACTACACCTGCTTTACAAATAAAAAAAGGTATATGAGCTGCAACATAGCTCTGCAGCTTGTTTACTTCCTTGACTGGTGGTATGTGTGGGTCTGAAAAGCTTCCTTCTTCTAGCATCCCAGGGTACTGCTGTATGCGGCAGTCAGTTCTGATTTGGGTACATGCAGACGTCATCTCACATACTTTGTATATTCATTAATTCCCTGCATGGAGGAAGGAGAGATTGGAAGTAATGAGTGAGGGCTTCCACCTTCTGGCAGGGGATGAAAGTGGACATCCTCTCAGTCTTTACTCTGCACCCCAAGAACACCAGGTCTTGAACTGGTGTCACTTGTGATTTCTGTAGATTCAAAGAGAAACCTAGGCTCTCCAAGATCCTACATGCCATGTGCAGGTGATGAAACAGGTTGTCAGACTCCTGGTGCAGGAATAGCAGATCATCTAAGTAAAGGTAGATTTGCATGCCCTGCATTCTGCAATGGGTGATAACAGGGGCTAGAAACTTTGTGAATACTCTTGAAGCTGTAGAGACTCCAAATGGCAATGCAGAAAATTTAAAATGCAAAGAACTCACTGAGAAGGGGAGAAATTTCCTGTAGTTGGGGTGAATGGGGATGTGAAGGTAAGCATCCTTCAGGTCCAAGGATGCCATAAAGGGTTGGTGAGGGATACGGAGTAGGAGATGTTGTAAGGTGAGCATTTTGAAGGTAGGCACATTAAGGTATAGACGGAAGAGAGATAAATCCAGGATTGGTCTCCAAAGACCATGTTTTCTTGGGACCAAAAACATTCTTGAATAAAATCCTTTGGTGTCTGATCCTGAGGGACATGTTCTATTGTGCCCTGAGATAAGGACTGATTCAGAATTGGAAGAAAAATGTGAAGCTGATTTGAAGGAGGTTGAGGGGTCTCCCTGGAAAGGGGGAATTGCCCACCAGGGCATGAAATATCCCATTTTTATAATGAAAGGACCCATGACTCTGAAGTGATCTTCTGCCAGGAGGGCAGGGAAAGGGTTAGGCGGAGGGACAGGGGGGGTGTTTGGGTGCAAGGGATTTGAGTCACAGTGGAGGGGGGTCTGCGTGGGTCAGGCTAGCTCTGAAAGGAAGTAGGGTTAGAGGTGGTTGATGGTTTATGAAGGATTTGATTCCTACAATGCCTCCTTCCCTTAGATTGGGCTGGAGCAGAGTGGGAGGTTTGCCTCCTAACAAAACTGGCCTTTTGTGGGTAGTTCCTGTTGCATCTCGGAATGGGCAAGACAAGCAAATGTTTCATATTTTGCAACTCTTTGCCCTTTTCTTGGAGAGATTTAAGGAGGTCACCAGAAGCTGAACCAAAAGGGCCTTATTATCCAGTGGTGCATCAAGCAACTTGGCCTGTACATCCAAGGGCAAAGGCTGGAGTCTCAGCCAGGAATACCTTCTCAGGACCGAGCCAGATGCTGCAGATTTGGATGATGCTTCTACAGCATCATAGCTGAACTTGATAGAGTGCCTGGTCATCTGACAGGCAACAGACAGTAGGGCAGTTAGCTGAGATTTGGCAGGAGAATCTGGTACATCAGGCATTAGGGCAGTACCTTTAGACAAGGTGTCTAGCACAAATCTAGCCATATGGGTTTGGTAATTAATAGCTCTAATGGCCAGAATGGAAGAAGTGTAGATTATCTTTCCTTGTCTGTCCATGAACTTGCTATCTGTACCGAATAAGGAAGTAGAGGGTAAATGACTGGAAGATTTTGTCTGCTGACACAGCAATAACTGCAGGGTCTGCAGGAGGGCTCTTAAACAGGAAGTGAGCCTGTTGGGGGACCTTGTAAAAATCTATCAGGTCATTTAGAAGCTGGAGGTTGCGAGTCTGGTGCCGGAGATGCAGTCTGAAAGGCATCTTGGAAGGCTGGAAGCAAAGGACAAACTGCAGCTGGAGAACGTTGGTCCATCTGCAGGAGATCAAAGTAACTCATTTTAGTCTCAGACACATGAGAAACCTCCCATTTGAAATGCTCTTTCATTAAAGTAATATTATCCCCTAAGGAAAATTCTTCCCCGGGGGATTGAGGGCTAATAGTATCTTCTTCCTCAGGGGAAGCAAAGTCCTCAGGGGATTCAATTTGGGAACTGTAAGTAAGGGATCTGAGGAAGAGAATTTTTCCTCTGAATCTTCCAAGGCCTGCATAGGAAGTTGAACTTGCTGGGGTACCTGTGACTGAAGAGCTTGGAAGGCCCTAAATAAGCTGAGAGAAGGCATCCCATCCAGGTGTGGATTCTTTAGATATGTGCTTTTCTTTTTCAAAGAAATAGAGGAAACAGAAGAAACAGTCAGCCTGGAAGCAGACATAGAGACAGAAGGTAAGGTGGCAGTAGGCCACTCCGATGCCATGAGCTGTGGTTCCCCCTTGGCATCAGGGCCTGATGGCTGAACAACCTCAGTGGATGTACTCTAGGTTTCTGCTGAGCAGACTTCCACTATGGTTCCTGGTTCCAGGTGTAAAACTGATGTCCGACGGGACCCTGGGCTATCACCTGCCTCGAGAGTCTCACCAGACTCCTGAGGTGCAGCATCGGCGACAGGCCTAACTTTTTTGGCCTTCTTCCGAGGCGGCTTTTTGGAGGTACCTACAGCACCCTCCACACCCAATGCCAAACATCAGAGTCTTTGGTTCTCTAAATACAGTTTCAGGGCAGCCAGATGGCTTCGCAAGGTTTTGGGAACAAATGATTGGCAGATGGGACAAGATTTGTAATTGTTGCCTTCCCCTAAGCAAAACAAACACTTGTCGTGCATGTCCTTGTGTGGAATCTGTCTTCCACAGGCACACTTTCCCTTCCTAGCTGACATGCACATCTGGAAATAGCAAGAAATGAGGCGTTAAAAAATCCCAAAAGGATATTTAGCTGAAATGTAGACGGCCGATGCAATCGGACAACTGGATTCCATGAGCTGGCTATCACAGTTCTGTAGATCGCTGCGGCAGAAATGTTCTGAGTTGGGTACGTGCAGACATCACATATATAGCCAACATCGTTTTAATACTGTGACATGCAATGTTGCACATACCCCTTATCCAAAGACTTTGGTATACTGGCCAGATGTCCGGTGTTGCAGGCAGCTACCTCCCTACTGTGATGAATACTGCAACATGAGAACAGAAGGACATTGTAGAAATATTCAACAGTCACCAAAAATCTCAGCAGAAAGACAGCAGAGGTGTAGAAGCAGTATAAATGCTTTCCTTTCAGTGTATCCTAAAATGCCAATAGCAAGTAATACCTGAAGCAGAACAATATTCGCAGCAGTCCAAGTTGTAAATATCACAGACCAGTAATCGAAGAATAAAAGTGTAATTTATTACAAAACAGGGTTAGCACTTTCACGGTAAAGCTTCATCAGACCATAATTTCAAACACTGAAAAAGAAGTTATGTACTCACCATAATGTACCATCAGAGTTGTTGCTTTCCATTTGTCTTCAACTTGTGGGACACAGATCAGACTCGGCCACATTTTCCAGCATCGGATCAGAGCTCAAAGCTCCTCACCTAACCACAATGCCCCTGTCTCCCTCCTCCCCTCAGATAGAGTTTGCTGCCAGCCATAGCACCCCAACCTAACCAAAGGCCCACCACCTTGGCAGAAATACCCAGAGAACACCATAGGAAAGACAAGGCCAAGTTTTGCCAAAGTAAGGGCTATATCTCTTCTGTCCACTCAACCACACAGCCCACAAAAGGCAAGGGGGAAGGAAGGAGGGATGGTTGAAGTCAAATTAAATCAACAACTCAGATGGAATGTCATTGAGAGTACATAGCTTCTTTATCTGACGTTGTTTTCATTTGATCTTCAACCTGTGGGACAGAGTCCTCAGCTACCAAAAGACCCTGTGAGGTCCTCATGCAAGGATATTCTGAAGCAAGGTGGAGCCAAAGGATGCCCTGCCTCTGGACAGGAGATCTAACTTATGGTGTGAGACAAACATGTGCGAAGATGCCCAGGTAGTTGCCAACCAAATGTCATCCAAAGAGATTCTAGACCAAAAGGCCGCTGAAGTAGTCATAGACCTAACAGAATGTGCCTTGATCTGACCTGGTGGAGATAATGCTTTGGCTGAATATGCCAAAGCTATGCACTGAGAGATCCAGCAAGCAATGGTCACCTCTGACACTGGTTTCCCTAAGAAGGGCCTGGAGTAGGAGACTCAGACTTACGAAAGGACTTTGTTCTATGCAAAAAAAAAAATACCACCTATGAACATCCAGCAAGTGCAATTTATACTTTCCTTTATTCTGGAAATTCAGAAAGAAAACAGGGAGATTGATAACCTGATTAATTTAGATTCCGAAGTCACTTTTGGCAGGAAAGAAGGGTTAGTGTGCAAGGACACCCAGTCTTTATGGAACACCATATAAGGGGGCTTAACAGAAAAGGGTTGAAACTCTGACACTCTTTTAGCTGAAGTAATGGCAATCAGGAAAGCTGTCTTCCAAGACAGAAACTGCAGATCCACTGTAGCAGCGGGCTCGAAGGGGGAAGAAACTAAGGCTTGAAGGACTAGGGTAAGATCCCAAGGCAGCGTTGGGTCCTTGACTGGAGGCTTAAGTAAAAAGGCATCTTCTTTCAAAAAGGCTTTATACAGCTTTGAAGCAGCCAGGGAAGCTGGTTCCCTGTTGAAAAATATCTGCCAAAAACTCCAAGATGGTAGGAACTGGAGCAGTGAAAGAGTCCAAGTCATGTTGAGATGCCCATATCGAAAAATGTTTCCACTTACTAGAACAAACCTTCCTAGTGGACGATTTATGAGCCGCTACCAAAATCTTTTTAACCGAGAAGACAGCCCGGAAGTCCGATCACTGGAACTGGAACAGCCAAGCTGTAAGCTTCAGAATGACCAGATCTGGGTGTGTAATCTCTGAGGGATGTGAGATCAGATCCGGATCAAACGCCCAGGGAGGACACACTACAATGAGACCACAGAGAGGGGAACCGTACTTGGCAAGGCCAGAAGGAGGCAATGAGGATGACTGAGCTCCCTAGCCATTGAGCTTTCTGAATGAACTTCAAAATCAGGGGAAGTGGAGGATAACCATACAGAAGACCTAAGGGACAATCATGAACCAGAGCATCTATGGTGGACTCCCTTGGTGGAGGGTTCAGAGCAAAATACTCACTGCACTTCATGTTGGAAGGAGAAGCAAAGAGATTGCAGCAAGGCTGACCTCACTTTAGAAAGACCTGTTTCGTTACTGAAGGATTTAGAGACCACTCATAAGGCATCAGGATAGACCTGCTGAGCCTGTCCACCAGAATGCTGGACCTCCCCGGAAAGTGCGCTGCCACCAGAAAATGGCCAGTGGAAATTGCCCACTCCCACAATCTTGTGGCTTCTTGGAAAAAGGGTTAAGACCTAGGTCCCCCCATCCCCGTTTGTTGATGTATCAGACTGCAGACATGTTGTCTGCCTGGATGGCAATCGTCCCTAGGGGAAGATGGGCATGAACAGCTTGCAAGGCCAACAGTACTGCCCTCATCTCCAGGACACTGATATGCAGTTAAGTCCCCAGGAAGACCATGTGCCCTGGACTGTCCCCCCCACCCTTGTAGGGATGCGTCTGTGGACTCCGTGGTCATTGGGGTAGGAATATTGAATGGGTAATCCCGATGAAGGTCTGGGGAATGAATCCACCAGAGAAGGGAATCCCTACAGGCTAGAGACAGATGAACAGGATGGGATAAGGGTAGACCTAGTAATGACCACTAGAGTCCATTGGAGCACCCTCATGTGCAACCGAGCTGTGGGAATGAGGGCGATCATTGCCGCCATGGACCCCAACGTCCATAGGACAGAGTCCGCTGGGACAGTTTGGTTTTGAAGAACGTACAAGACATGATGCTCGAGTGATTGAAGCCTGTCCAGCATTATAAAAACCTTGGTCTGAATGGTGTCTAACCGAGTTCCAATAAAATCCAGAACTTGAACTGGGTCCAACAGGGACTTGTTGAGATTTATGGTGATGCCCAAATGGTGGGTGGTCTGGAGAAGAAGATTCCTGGCTTGGCAGAGTCTATGCTTGGAGGCAGCGGAAAAGAGTCAATCTTCCAAGTATGGGAAGACCTGGAAGCCCTGCAACTGCAGGTGAGCTGCTACCACTGCCATCACTTTGGTAAACACTCTGGGGGCTGTAGTGAGACCAAAGGGTAGCGCTCTGAAATGATAATGATCAGCCCACAGCCATAAGAGGAGGAACCTCAGAGAGCAACTGTCCATTTTGATGTGATACTACATGTCCTGGAGGTCTACCGAGCGCATCCAGTCATTCTCCTGCAGGAAGGGCAGGACAGATTGGAGAGTGACCATCCGGAATTTTGTCTTGGCAACTGACAGGTTAAAGACTGAAAGATCCAGGATAGGTATTAAGGTCACCCATTTTCTTTGGCACTAAAAAGAGCCTGGAATAGATGCTTAATCCGGACTGGTCTGCGGGGGGTGGGGGTGTGCTGAATGACTTGCTTTTCGAGCAGCTTGGAAATTTCTATTGCTGCATCCTCCCTTTGCGCAGGTGGAATGTCCGGAAGGTGTTTGGGAGGAAGTGGCATTTGAGTGAAGGGGATTAAATATCCTCTGGATATGATTTGCAACACCCAAAGATTATCTGTGATGGACTCTTAGGCCGCTGGGTGTAGTGAGAGGCAACCCCCAACTATCTCCAGAGATGAACAGCAGGGCAACCCTTCAGGGCTGCTGCGCGGGCCTGCCTGGGAAGGAATCCAGAGACCCTTGGTTCCTCAGACCCCCTCTACTGCGATGGCGGCGTCTGTCAAATCCCCTTCTACCTCTGGGGTAAGGCAAGTCCTGAGCATCTTGGGAATAACTCTGAGACTTCCAGAACCACATCATGTTCACCCCTCAATGATTCCAGGTAAAGGATAGTTGAGGGGTAGAGCAGCTGATTCTGACAGCAGACAAGGTCTTCCCGTCCTTCTCACTCTGGACCAATGTGTTTTATATGGTCTTCCCAAAGAGAGTGGAACCATCGTATGGGGCATTTATTAAAGATGCCTTGAAGGGCTCTGAAAAGGCATGAAGTTGGAACCAGGCTTGACGACTGATGTCAACACCTGCACCAGCTGCTCTAGTGGTGCCTTTGGTAGCACGATATAGGAGCCGCACAAAGGTGTTGGAAATGGAGGTGAGGGTGGCCATCCAGGAGGAAAAAACCTTCGTCTCTGCCATGGACCCTGGAGCAGACTCAGCGACCTCCTTCACCAGGTCTTGCTGAAGTCTGATCACGTATGCCATGCAGTTCAATGCACGTACAGAGAACGTTGCTGAAGCGTAGATCCATTTTCCAAAATGGTCCATGGTCCTAGACTTTTGGTCCAGAGGATCTCTTCTTGGTGGCTGCTGCCACCACCATGACATCAACCGGTGATCCCTTCGACCAATGCAGTTTGTCTGACGGGGCACTTAATATCTTGTCAGGGCATTTAGGAATAGGCTCCACCATGTTGGGTTCTTTCCACGCTCGAAATGTAATCAAATCCATGGAAGGGGACACCCAGGAAGCAGAGGGTCCTGTGCCAAACGCCTCCAGGAACACTGACTCATCAGGACTGAGTTTTGTGGCAGACCATCCCCCACACTGGTGAAGGTTTTCCATGATGTCTCCAAAGGAGACATCATCTGTGGGTGACCAAGGGGAACCCTCCCCTTCCTCCAAGTCGGTGTCCTCAGTGAGGCACTCTGCCAGGGATTCTAAGTGTCTACTTTTACACGTGTGTTTCCGAGGAACATCCTGGGGGGGGGGGGTCTCTGAGGAGGACTCAAAAACTTCAGGCGATTTCCATATGGGAACTCCCTCGGGCGAAGAGGCAACAGGATGTCCCTGAGGGGGCAGGATGGCAGAATCCGGACCAGACAAAGAGGGAGCTAGAACAGACTCAGAGGACAAAAGTGTTAAGGGTCTCGACAGAGCCGAGAGAACCCTATCCACCACGTCGAAAGCAGGAGGAGAAAGAACCCCAGAAGCTAGAACCATGACCAGGTCCATAACTCTCTGAGTCAATGAGAAGCCAGAAAGTACAGTTGTGTACACTTAACATAAATGTAGATGCTCGAGTGTATTCACTGTTGCAGTCATCACATTTGGGTCATTTGCCTGCAGGTAGCCCTCAGCCGGCCTGAATAATAGGAGTCTTTGATTCCTGCGTCAGATGCTGTCTCTTCTTTCATGACATCAGGTCGTCAGGGGTATAAAACATGCAGTCGACACCATTACATCAGTTTTTCTTGCACCAGATGTCAGGTGCCCCCACAAAGGGAAGCAGTTGTATGTTATGGTACCCCTCCAACAAAATGAAAATACACCAGAAGGCTTAAATACACCAAACAAGAAGGAAAGGTGGAGACAAGAGAAGTCAGGGGTCCAGAGGGAGGGTAACCAGGACTGCAACAGTGAATACACTCAAACATCTACATTTATGATAAGTGTACACAACTGTACTATGTTCTTCATGTTTCACTGTTGCAGTCATCACATTTGGGTAGAGTCCCAAAGCTAAGGAAGGGAGGAGAAAGTTAGAGAGCATTAGGGCCAGCTATTAAGCCCTGCAAGACTGCAGTGGCAAAACCAGCTCTGGATTTAGAAAAAATAGGCATGTGGTAATGCTTGGTGAAGGTATGTACAGAGTTCCAAATAGCAGCTTCTAGGATGTCCCTGGTAGGGACACCTCTGTGAAAGGCTGTAGAGGTAAATGCAGCCCTGGTGGAATGTGATCTTATCCCCTTGTGGAGTAGGTTTTCCATGGTGCTTATAGCAGAAATGAATGCAATGGGGCTATCCATTTGGAAATGGTTTGCTTTGAAATGGCCTTCCCCTCTGCCCCTGTAGCAAATCCAACTAGCAGCTGCTCAGATTTTCTGAGAGGCTTACTCCTGTCCAAATAAAATCTAAGTTGTCTGTGCACATCCAAAGAGTGCAGTATTCCTTCTAATTTGTTTTGTGGATTTGGAAAAAGGTAGGCAAATGAATGGACTGATTAAGGGCCACACTAGACACCACCTTGGGCATAAAGAAAGGACTGATCCCAAGGGAAACCATGTCCGCATGGAAAATAATGAAGGGCTCCACTGCCATGAGGGCCTGTAATTCAGACATCCTTCTTGCTGAAGTGATGGCTAGAAGGAAGTCTGTTTTCCAAGAAAGGAATTTCAACTCTGCAGTTGCAGCTGACTCAAAAGGAGGGAGAGTGAGCTTTTTCAATACAAAGTTAAGGTCCCAGGCTGGAGTAGGGGGTCTCCTGGGGGGTTTTACATTTCTGGCCCCTCTGAGGAATTGCTTTAGCAGGGGGTGAGAGAAGAGGGGTGGTTCAGTATTATAATGTGCTGAAATGGCAGAGGCATGAATTTTAATTGACGGGAAGGATAGGCCCTTGTGCAGCATTTCTGTTAAGTACTGAAAAATATGGGGTAAGCTGGGCACCGTTGTGCCCATCCCTTGAGTCCGGCTCCAACAACAATATCTTTTCCACTTTTCAGCAAAGGATTTTCTAGTACTAGGCCTCCTTGCCTCCAGAATGACATCTAGCACCTGCTTACTGAGGGATGCTATTGGAGAGCTCAAGGAATTAGCCAGGCTGCAAAGTTCAGGGTTTGAAGCTGAGGGTGCAGAATCTGGCCTGCCTGCTGGGACAGCATGGAAGGGATCTAAGGCAGGTGCCATGGTTCCAGTAGTGTCATACTGCACAAGAGAGGGTACCAGTGCTGGTGTGGCCAGTCTGGTGCAATTAGTATTGTCCTTGGTTTGTCTTGTTTGATCTTTAGCAGAGCCTTCGAGAGGAGAGGCAGAGGGGGAAAGGCATAAACTGAGAGGCTTTCCCAGGTAAAGGACAGAGCATCCACTTTCCAAGCTTGACTATGGGAAGTCCTTGTGCAGAATTTGCCCAACTGGTAGTTCTGAGGGGTGGCAAACAGGTCCATCTCTGGAGTCCCCCATTTGTTCCTCAAGAGAATAAATATTTTTGGTTCCAGTTTCCTCTCGTGTGGGTTCATGAGATTTCTGCTTAGGTCGTCTGCCAGTGAATTTAGCTTGCCTGGCAGGAATTGAGCTTGTAGGTGCACTTGGTAGCTTAAGGCTGTGTTCCACAGAGCCATGGCTAGTCTGCAGAGAGGGTACGAGTGGGTTCCCCCCTTCTTGTTTATGTACCACATAAGTGTGGTGTTGTCGGTCTTTGCCAATAATTGTCCTGGAAGAATGTGGTCCTTGAAGGCTGTTAGGGAATTCTGTACAGCTAACATTTATTTTTGGCTGATATGCAGGTGCATCTGTCTCGGGTTCCATTTGCCCTGAATGCACTGCCCTGCCAAGTGAGCCCCCCCATGCATAGTCTGATGCATCTGTTTGGGTTTGGCCGGCAGGGGGTAGAGTAAAAGCGAACCCCTTGTTGTGGTAGCAGGCCTCTGCCCACCAAAGGAACTCTGTCTTTATACAAGGAATGATAGGAATCATTGATTCCAGGTCCTGAGAATGTTGACACCATAGGCTTTTTAGATACCATTGTAGTTTCCTCATATGCAGTCTTGCATATGGAATTAGTAGAATGCAAGAGGCCATGAACCCCAGGGCTTGCAGAATTTTCCTTGCAGATAGCTTGGTCTTTGTGGCCAGTACTTTGAAGTAGGTTGTCAAATAAACTTGTTTCTCTGGAGTGAGGAAAGCCATCTGGGAAGTTGTATTCAAGCTTGCTCTCAGGAATACAATTTTCTGGCAGGGTACTAGGTGAGATTTTTCGTTTATGGTGTACCCCAGTAAATTTAGAAGTGCATGGAGACTGCCCTGAAGCGTAGGTATTTCCTGCAAGATTCCCTTATTGGAATGTGCAGGTAAGCTTCCTTTAAGTCCAAGGTTGCCAACCAGACATCTTTGCCTAGCATAGGAAGCAGTTGCTGAAGTGTTAGCATCCTGAACTTTGGGATTAACAAAAAAGTGTTTAGAATAGAGAGGTCCAGGATAGGACGCCAGAAGCTGTCTTTTCTGGGTACCAGGAAAAGTCCTGAATAAAAACCTTGTCCCTTTTCTTCTGCTGGGACAGAATGACTAGCCCTGATACTTAGAAGAGAGAGAACCTGCTGTTGAGCCTCTGCCCACTGACTTGGGGGGAGGTCTGGCCAACCGTTAGGGTGGTGGGGTGTGGAAGTGGAATCTTTATCCTTGGGAAACTATATTCAAAACCCATTTGTCCTGGGTAATGAGTTCCCAGTTTTTTTTTTGCATGTAGGGCAAGCTTTCCTCCTAAGGGAACAGGCAGCTGAGCAGGGCTTGGAAGGGCTAAGGTTAAGTCATTGTGCCATTTTCCCGTAGGGGGGTGTCTTACTACTCCCTGCTTTGGAAGTGGGAGCCCCCCACTGCTTAGGCCTGTGCGCTGCTCAAGACTGTAATCTAGGTGGTCTGCTGTTCCTGGGTTTGGACTGAGAAGGACTGATAGAGGCTGGAATGGACCAATTCTTTGAAGGCCAATGCCTACTAAATCTGGGAGGATGTACTTGCAGGAAATCTTTAACAGTTTACATAGATTTAGCTTTTTCCTCCATCTTTTTGAGGACGACTTCTGCTTTGTTGCCTAACAGGTGGTCTTGGTTTAAGGGAGCATCCATTAATTTAGCTTTAACATAATCTGGTAAATTTTGCTCCTTAAGCCAAGCATGCCTTCTAAGTACAGACCCAGTGACAGCAGCCCTGCAAAACGCTTCTGAAGAGTCAAAACCACATTGCAAAGTATGTTTAACAACTTGTTCTGCAGAATGCATTAAATCCTGTAATTCTTTGTGTTCAGTACAGTCAGGAATCAACATAATTTTCTGTTTAAGTAGTCCCATAATATGCTGCTGGTACTTTAACATATGAAACTGGCAATTTAAAGCCCTAATAGCTAAAGTAGCAGAAGTATATACCTTCTTACCCCATCTGTCCAAGGCTCTAGAATCTCTATCAGAAGGGCAGTAGCCTTAATGCCCTTTGGTCCTTGGAAAATGGTCTCTGGATCCGCAGTAGGATTCTTAAAGAGGAACTTGTGAGAGTCAGGTACTCTGTAATACCCATCAGGTTTTCTGAGAGCTGGAGGTAAAGTGTCTGCGGAAAAAGTACAGTTTTGTACCTACCATAAATGTAGATGTTCGAAGATCCACATTGCTGCAGTCCTTACACTTGGGTAGTCCGCTGTCCTCGGTCGGCCCGAATATCAAAGTATTAGGCTGACGTCGGTCAAGGCGCTTAAGACTGACATCAGGACGTCAGGGTACAAATGCGCATGACCGACGTCATATCCTCAGTCTTTTCTTGCCCCAGATGTCAGAAGACCCTAAAAAGAAAGGTCAAAACCAAAAGACAGCAAAACCAACCAACCACCCCTGCACTAATTATATGTACAATATATATAAAATACACAATATGTACAACCCAGCCCACACAACCGCCTCTAACTACAGAGGGGAAGGAGGGAGGGTAAATTGGACTGCAGCAATGTGGATCTTCAAACATCTACATTTATGGTAGGTACAAAACTGTACTATGTTCTTCATCTCACATTGCTGCAGTCCTTACACTTGGGTAGAATCCCAAAGCAGAGGTAAGGGAGGATGGCAAAACTATAAAGCAGTAGGAGCTGCCAAAATGCCCTGTAAAATAGCAGTGGCAAAACCAGCCCTAGATTTAGAATAAAGTGGAAGGTGATAATGCTTAGAGAAAGTATGCACTGAACTCCAAGTAGCTGCCTCCAAAATATCTTTAGTTGCCACCCCCCTTAAAAAGGCTGTAGAAGTGGCAGTAGCCCTAGTGGAATGAGGCCTAATCCCAGCTGGAATCTCCTTACCATGATGGGAATAACAGAAAGCAATGCAAAACCCAATCCACTTAGAAATAGTTTGTTTTGACACAGGCTTGCCCTGAGAACTCAAAGCAAATGAAACAAATAACTACTGAGACTGCCTGAACCCTTTAGTTCTGCTCAAATAATATCGCAACTGCCTGTGTACATCTAAAGTGTGCAAAATCTTTTCCCCTTTATTTTGGGGATTTGCATAGAAAGTAGGCAAATGAATAGTTTGGTTTAAAGCCACACTAGAAACCACTTTAGGCATAAAGGAAGGATTAGTACACAAAGATACTCTATCCTTATGGAAAATTAAGAAAGGCTCAACCGCCATAAGGGCCTGTAATTCAGAAACCCTTCTTGCAGAGGTAATGGCCAACAAAAAAGCAGTCTTCCATGATAAATATTTCAACTCGGCAGTAGCTGCAGGCTCAAAAGGTTGTAGAGTGAGTTTCTCCAACACAAAATTGAGATCCCAAGTAGGAGTAGGAGCTCTACGTGGGGGTCTTATATTCTTTGCCCCTCTAAGGAATTGCTTGAACAAAGGATGAGAAAACAATGGTGGGTCACAATCATAGTGAGCAGAAATTGCTGCAGCATGAACCTTAATAGAAGAGAAGGACAAACCTTTGTCCAGTAACTCAGTAAGCTATTGAAGAGCCACACTTAAATTAGGCTCAGAAACATCAAATTCCTTTGCCGTACTCCAAAATAAAAATCTCTTCCATTTATCTGCGTACACTTTCCTTGTACTAGGTCTTCTGGCCTCCAAAATAACATTCAAAACTTGCTGTGGAAGCTGAGACCCTCCAGGGTTCAAAACAGAATATGCCAGGCTGTTAGGTGAAGAGAGTGAAGTTTGACATTGAGTAAATGACTGTTCTCCTGAGACAGTAGGTGTGGAATCGAAGGCAAAGGCCATGGAGGCTCCCGTACCAGACTTCTCAGTAATGGGTACCAGTGCTGTCGAGGCCAATCTGGAGCTATTAAAATCATCTTTGGCTTGTCCTGTCTGACCTTTAGGAGTACCTTTGGGAGGAGAGGCAGAGGTGGAAAGGCATACACATGAAGATTGCTCCAATTGAAAGAAAGAGGATCCACTTTCCAGGCTGTGGGATGAAACCTTTTTGTGCAAAACTTTGGCAACTGGTAGTTTAGTGGAGAAGCGAACAGATCTATGTCTGGAGTTCCCCATGACACTGTCAATTTCTGAAATACATGAGGATCCAATTTCCACTCGTGGGGATCCATAATTCGTCTGCTCAACACATCTGCTAAGGAGTTCTGTGCTCCCGGCAGAAACCTAGCCTGAAGATTTAGCTGTAAACTGAGAGCAGTCTCCCACAAAATCATTGCTTGCCTGCATAGAGGATAAGAATGCGTTCCCCTTGCTTGTTGATGTACCACATGACAGTTGTGTTGTCTGTTAGAATCAACACCTGCCCTGGAAGAAGTAAATCCTTGAAAGCTATTAATGCAAATTGGACTGCTAACATCTCCTTCAAGTTGATATGTAGATGTTGTAGTCTGGCAGGCCACGTGTCTTGTATCCACTTTCCATTTAGATGAGCTCCCCAAGCTTTGTCTGAGGCATCTGTCGTTAGAATCTGACTCGCCTCTGGCCGGGTCACAGAGAGTCCCTTGTTTAGGTGACATTCCTGAGCCCACCACAAAAATTCCTTTTGAATGCAAGGTATTATCTGAATGACAGTGTCCATATCCTGGCAGTGCTGTGTCCATACATTTTGAGATACCATTGTAGCTTCCTCATATGCAGTTTGGCATTGGGAAGCACCAGAATACAAGATGCCATGAACCCCAAGGCTTGAAGGACTGTCCTTGCAGTCAGCCTGGACTGATGAGACAATTGATGGAAGTAAAGGGAAAGATTCTTTTGTTTGTCCGGGGTCAAAAAGGCCATCTGGGATGCTGTATTCAGTCTCACACCCAGAAAGCACATGTCCTGAGAGGGTACTAGACTGGACTTTATTTCGTTCACAGAATACCCCAGGCATCTTAGCACTGCTATCACATATTGCAAATGATGAAGAAGTTCGTCCCTTCCTTGAGCCAGAATGAGGCAATCGTCCAAATAAGGATAGATCTGTATTCCTTTTAGCCTGAAGAAAGCTATCACTGGAGCCAAAACTTTCGTGAACACTCTGGGCGCAGTAGATAAGCCAAAGGGCAATGCAGAGAACTGATAATGAGAAGTCCCAGCCAGCGTAGATACTTCCTGCAACTTAGCCTGATAGGAACATGAAGGTAAGCCTCCTTGAGATCCAGAGTTACCATCCAGTGATTTTTGCCCAGCAGAGGTAAAAGCTGTTGTAACGTCAACATTTTGAACTTGGGAATGTCCAGATAAGTGTTGAGGATAGATAAATCCAAAATTGGTCTCCATGTGTTCCCCTTCTTTGGTACTAGGAACAGGCGAGAATAAAATCCTAGGCCCACTTCTGGCGGAGGGACCGGCTGTATGGCCCCTATTTGAAGCAGCAGAGAAATTTGTTTGTGAGCCTCTATTCTTTGCTGAGGAGGAACGTCTGGCATGCCTTTGAAAGGAGGCAAGGTATGGAAATAAAACTTGTAACCTTGGTGTATGATATCCAATACCCATCTGTCTTGGGTAATTAAACTCCAATTTTCCTTGAAGAGTGCCAACCTTCCTCCCAAAGGTGCTGCCAGACGAGAAAGCTCTGGCAGCTGAAAAGGTAGGTCATTGGGCCTGTTTACGAAAGGACTGGCCCCTGCCCTCACCCGAAGACTGTGCAGGTGAACTCCCTGTTCTAGGCCTGAAAGAGCCCTGAGCTCTGCCCCTACCACATCTAGATCTACCCCTAGACTGTGAATCATAAGAAGGGTACGTCCACCCCTTAGCAGGCCAATTCCTACTAAACTTCGGAGGCTGAACTTGCAAAAAAATCTTTAACAGTCTGCATAGACTTAGCCTTGTCTTCCATTTTCTTTAAGACTGCCTCCACAGGTGAACCAAACAACACATCAGACTGTAAAGGAGCATCTAAAATCCTTGTCTTAACATGTTCTGATAAATTCTGATCCCTCAGCCAGGCGTGCCTGCGAAGAACTGACCCAGTGGCAGCCACCCTAGACGAGGCCTGTACAGCATCAAAACCACATTGTAAAGAATGCTTACCCACCTGTTCAGAAACATGTACCAAATCTTGTAATTCTTTACACTCAATACCTTCCGCCAGAGCATCTACCTTAGACTTCAATTGAGAAAGTAGATAGTTTTGATATTTCAACATGTGAAACTGGCAATTCAAAGCCCTCATAGCTAAGGTGGAAGAAGTATAGACTTTCTTTCCCATCTATCCAAAGCTCTGGCCTCTTTATCTGGAGGAACCGGATTTTTTACAACAGAAGCCTTGACACACTTAGGTCCCTGACTAACAGTTTCTGGGTCCGCCCTAGGACTCTTATAAAGATATTTATGAGCTTCAGGCACCCTGTAATACCTATCCGGTTTAACAGGAGCAGGAGGCAAAGAATCAGGATTAAGTGAAGCCTCTGCAAACACATCTTCCACAACATCCAGAACAGGAGGTATAGCCAAAGGCCTATGCTGGGGTAAAAGCAAAAATTCCCTAAGCCTTTTCCTGGAATCAGAGAAGTCCTGACCTTCCCACTTAAAATGTTCCCTCATGGAATGAAGAGTCTCTGAAAAAGAAAAATCCTCTGGAGGAGAAGCAGAAGGAGTAGAATCATCCACATCAGAATCAGAATAAGGAGAATACTCCTGCAAGTCTTCAGCCGAAGACTCTGAAACATGCGAAGCCTGCTCAAAACTGCCCAACTCTGGTTCCACCCTAGGCCTCTTATCAGGAGGGGCAAAGAACCTCTAATCAAAGTAATTAAATCTTCTGCCATTTTAAGCATGTGCTTCTTGGGCACAGATCCTGATGAACTAGGAGTGACACCAACAGAAGCTAAACCTGGCCTGCCTCTGGGAGAAGCCTTGGAAACAGAAGGAGAGGGCCTAACCACCCTAGGAAGGGAGGGAGTACAGTAACCTGAGAAGCCCCTTCAGCCTGACCTGCCTCCTGAGAGGCCACATCCTGCAATAACAAAGTCTCCCCCTGGGACTCCAGAGAAACCTCCGGCGGAACCACGGTTCCACTGACACCTCTAAAGAACCGGCGTCCGATGCGGGCGACTCTTCTTGCCTGGGTTTAGCTGCTTTGTCTTTGCGCTTCTTGAAGAAGCGGGCGTCGGAGCATCCGACGGCATATTATAATTGCACCGCTTCCCGAAGACCAACCTGGCACAATCTAACCTTTGCTTAATAGTGCGTTTATTGAACCTAGCACAAAAGCGACACCCAACAACGTCGTGCTCAGGACCCAAACAAGGAATACACAAAGTATGATAATCTCTATGCGGTATCGGTTTCCCACAAGAAATACAGTTATTCACTTTTTCTGACATCCGGTAAACCACTGAGGCAAGAAAAACTAAAATATTCTAACGGGTACTTAGCCAACTTTGACTCGGTCTGAAACTCCGAATTGAAAAATTTCAGAGCATGAGCGGCACTTGCAACGCTGCTTCTGCATCGGACCATGCGGCAAAAAAGACTGAGGATATGACGTCGGTCATGCGCATTTGTACCCTGACGTCCTGATGTCAGTCTTAAGCGCCTTGACCGACGTCAGCCTAATACTTTGATATTCGGGCCGACCGAGGACAGCGGACTACCCAAGTGTAAGGACTGCAGCAATGTGAGATGAAGAAAATCCTAGATTCCAAGAAGGCATCATCTACAATGTCCAGAACAGGAGGGATAGCTAAAGGCTTGTGTTGAAGGAGAAGTAAAAATTCCCTAGGCCTCTTTTTGGAGTCAGAGTAATCCTGGCTTTCCCAGCGGAAATGCTCCCTAACAGTGTGCAAGGTTTCACCAAAAGAAAAATCCTCTGGAGGGCAAGCAGAGGGAATAGAATCTTCTGCATCAGAATCCTCATAGGTAGATGGGGCAAATCCCCTGGTAATCAGAAGAAACAGAAATATCAGATTCCTGATCAGAAGAATCAGAAGGAAAATCAGTTCTAGGTCTCAGAGGGGGAAGGCTGGCTTCCCCTAATTAAGGAAATAAGGTCTTCAGCCATTCTAAGCATTTCTTTTTTAGGCATATGGGCCTGAGCATGCGGTCTGGACGTTGGATTCCTAGGCGTGAGCCGAGATTTAGGCCTGGAGGAAGAAGATGGCGTTGGTTTAAAATGCAAATCTGTAGGTCTGAATACACCCTCAGAAGCTGGTGCCTGCACAGCGGCTCCAGACACATCCAAGGCAAAGACATCCACAGGTTCCATAGTTGAAGAAGAATCTTGTGGCATATCGGACTCAGAATGGGTCTCAGTAGAGGCCTGCGAATCTGAAGTAGCGGGTATCAGGGGCTGCAAAAGCGCCTCACTGAGCACCGGCGGACTGGCGACTAGCTTAACAGAAGCTTTGTCGGCATTTTTGGACCTATGTGGTCTATCTCTGTCTTTATCCTTACGTTTTTTCAGAATATCGGTAGTCGGATGGCTTACCGAAGCCATTTCTGGATTGTTATACAGAGTACCAAAATAAATTTTTGCAAATATAGACCGACAACAAATAGTTCGGGAGTTGAACAAGGCACAAAACCGACAGCGAGGGACGTCGTGGTCTGGGCCTAAGCAAGGAATGCAGTACGAATGAAAATTTTTATGAGGTATTTGCTTTCCACAAGTAATGCAATTGTTAACTTTTACTGACATCGGTTAAGAGCAAGAAAAAGGATCCACAACGGGGTACTTAGCTTTTTTGAAGACTTCGGTTCTGAAACTCGAAAACAAAAATTTCAGGAGTCGGCCGACAGGCACTTGCGAACTGCTTCTGCTTCGGGCACTGTGCGGCAAGAAAGACTGTGTAATGGCGTCTGCTGCATGTTTTATACCCCTGACGTCATGGAACAAGAGACCGCATCTGACGCAGGAATCCAAGACTCTGGTATTCAGGCCGGCTGAAAGCTATCTGCAGGCAGATAACCCAAATGTGATGACTGCAACAGTGAAACACGAAGAACATCTGAACTTCCAAGCACCAAGACTCCGAGTGGACGGCCCGACTCCAAAAATCTTGGACCAAACACCATTCCTTCAGATCTGGCGCCGAGGCTATGGCTCTGAGAGCCGGATGGCTCCAAGCTAATAGGAGCCGGCCCGCTCAGGGCAATGGTCACAGTCGAGGTACCAGATACCATCGGCATCAACCCCTTGATGTCAGTGGGCCTCGGACCCAAGGACTCTGAAGCTGGGGGTCGGATCGGAGAAGAAGCAATTGGCAAGAAAACGGACTGCATGCCCCCAGCTCCGGAGGGGGAGTGGGCAGGTAAGACTGCCATCTGAATCTGAGTGTAGATAAATTTCCACATCATCCTGTCCACCTTTGCTTCAGAAAGGCTGCTGGCGGACTGGGCAGAGGAGGCTACAGACACTGGCCTAGAGAGACGGTGGGGGGAGGCCGACACAGGGGATCGTCCCTGAGAAACCTCCGGCTCCCGGGAAAAGCAGGGGGAACAGAGCCAAAGGGAGCATAAGCTAGGGGCCAGGTGAGATTTTGCCAGGGGCTTGGCTGAGGAAGCAAGGTCAGGGGACCGCTTCCTACACCTATCCCGGTCTCAGTGTTTACGGTTCTCCCCGTCCTCGGTCCTTCTGGTGGGTGGTTGAGTCCTAGAGGCCAAGGCAGCAGAATAAACCAAAGCGGAAGCAGGGGCCTCCATGGAAGGAGGAGGAAGGAGCCCATTAAAAATCAGCTTATTCCTCCTGTCAATCAAAGCATGGGGATTGAACCCCGTGCAGACTGAACAGGAGGAATCCAAGTACAGGACCCCTAAACAGACCACGCACAGAGTGTGGTCATCAGAAGAGGGAAGCTTATGGCCACATTCTGTGCACTTCTGGAACCCTGGCTTTGGGGTCTCTGCATGGTTAACTGAAGAAAGGGACCTGTTGATGCACTCACATGCACACTTACAGAAAAAGAGAAAGAGATGAAATGGGTATAAGTTTTTTTTTTTTGATGAAATTAAGACTGGCTCCTGAGCACAAAGGTAGGGTATGTGAAAGAGAAAAGGGAGATAGAAAGGATTAAGAAGAAAATTAAATCACAAAATTCACTCTCATGGGTCGTCTCCTGTTTGGTATCTACTTCTCTGAAGTCCAGGCCAACACGAAGAGACTCTGGCTGACAAAGTTCGCAGACGACTGCAAGTTGGGAGCTACTACTAACTCCTCAAGTGATGTTGACATCCTATAGAATGGCCTCAGTGTGACCAACGACTGGTGTCAGAACCATGGTCCCCTTTGGGAAAAACCCAATTCCCATGAATTACCACATTGATGGTAGTCCACTGAACACAGATGACGTTATAAGAGATCTGGGAACACAGGTTGACAACAACCTCTCTTTTGATCAGCACATTGCCACTGTGGTCAGAAAGTCCATCTATGTGGCACATCTCATTACTAAGGGTTTTGCATCCTTGAAGAAAGAGGTCATTGTCTCCCTCTACTCTTCCCTCATTAGGCCAATCATAGAGTACAATGCCCCATTTGGCATGTACCTCATTAGACACCTGCAACTGGAGAGGCCGCAAAAGTACCTCACAAAGAGGATTCTAGGCCTTAAACACTTGTGCTATATGGACAGACCCAAAAAAACACCCAACTATTCTCTGTCTCATATTGCCTACTTAGAGGTGATCTTCTGCTTGATTTACAAAGCCATATCTGACCCAGTTCTGTTAGAAATGCTACATTTAAAAAAATCCCAATCCCCCCACACCACATGCTCCAGAGACCTCAACCTCATTACCACAATTAACAGAACACGCTGGAGGGACAGGTTCATAACCCAGAGACTGCCCATGCTATGGAAGAGACTTCCCACACATGTCAAGCAGAGCACCTCACTGACCCTCTTCAAGAGAAATGTTGATGAGTGGATGGTAAGCAGAAAATTCACCCCAGGGATAACACCAGTGGCTCTACTCAACAGAGGCACTGGGAACTAAGGTTGGGTGGCACTATGCCAGGGTAATCCTATGGCTAAGCTTGTAAAGGCCCCAGGGCCATTAGCCTAGTACACACCTATGAACACACCTCTAAACAGAGAAGCCTGGAGCAACGGAATCACGATGCTAGCAATACGTGTGGCAAACTAGATCTGAGGAGAGGAGGGAGACAGGGGCATTGTAGGTAGGGGAGGAGCTTGGAGCACGGATCTGATGCTGGAAAATGTGGCCAAGTTGGATCTATCCTGGATCCGTTTCTCACTGGTTGAAGATCAAATGAAAACAACTTCAGATCTAACACTTAAATACTATCAAATAAAATTGCACCTTTTTTTACCAATGAGATTCGAACATTGCACAAGCTGCTAAGCTACTGTATACACAGCAAAAACTTCAGTTGCAAATAAATAAAAGACTTATGAAAACAAAACAAAAAAAGACATGTAAAAATCACCTTTACAGCCTCCTCCTTTTCAGGCATAATACAAATTACTAAGCTGCAAACACAGCAAGAAACGTCAGTTACAAATAAATAAAACACATGATGAAAACAAAACAAAAGGCATTTAAAAATCACTTTTTTCAAAAAGCCTTCTTTCCAAAACAGGTTTCATAGATACATATTCATTGATTCCATTTCCCAAGTGTGATCTTACCTGAAAATTCCATCTCAGTTCAACAAATTCTGTATCATTAACAGTGTCCCCTTGTCTGGGACTATCTGTGACTCTCCATGTTCTAACAAATGTTTGGCAACGGTATATCTGAGACCTTTCCTTACACAATAAAGATGGTCCCATATATGTTCCCTTAGTCATCTATTCGCTTTGCCAACAAAAATTTTTTTACAAGAGCAGCTAGCTAGATATATTAAATTCTTGGTCTCACAGTTAGCTGCAGCGGTAAATGTATAAACTACACCTGTGTCAAGGTGAACAAAAATCCCTGATTCATTTATATAGCAACAAAAAGCACACTTCACACACCTCCTTGCAATTATCTCATCTAGGATGAATATTAAAAGAAGACTTGGTTACCATACTAATAATGATAATATTCATATTATGTTGGCAAAACAAAAATGAAAGGGACCATCTTTACTGTGTAAGGAAAGGTCTCAGATATAGTGCCATTGACAAACATTTGTTAGAACATGGAAACTCTCAGTTTTACATTGTTAGTTATGCAGACTATTAAAGATAGTCCCAGACAAGGGGACAAGGTTAGTGACACAGAATTTGTTGAACTGAGATAGACTTTTAAGTTAAGAACACACTTGGGACATGGATTCATTGAATATGATCTATGAAACCTGTTTTGAAAAGAAGGCATCTGAAATTGTGATTTTAAATGTCTTCTTTTGTTTTGTTTTGTAGGATCATAGGAGGTTACTACGCTATTAGCCTTGAGGCCCTTATAAGCCTAGCCAGGAATTTAGCCCATGTATAGACAAATCAGCAACTGATGCCCCTGTCCAGCAGGGACACAGGTGGAATCTCAGGAATGTATTTTCGATTTCCCATCCAGTTATCTGTCCAGGTTGTGCTTAAAAAGGAGTAAAGAGATACTCTGCTTGACGTGGAGAGGGAGTCTATTCCACAGATGGGGGAGTCTCTGGGACACCAGTCATTTGTTTGGGTGAGACCCACTTGGAGGATGTCAACGTCGCTTGGGGAACTGACGGCCGTGCCCAGCTTGCAGTCATCTGCCTACTTGGTCAGCCACAGTCCACTGGTTTTGGCCTGCACCTCAGAAAAGTATATCCCAAATAACTGAGGTCCCAAGCCTGAACCCTGGGGTATGCCACTCGATACGAGTCTACTGCTTGAGGTGGCTTCCCCTACTTTGACTAGGTAAGTTCTATCAGTGAGCCAGTTAGCTACCCATCTGGTAACACATGGATTGATGCCTAGTTGAGAGAGTTTATCTATTATACGCAAATGGGGAATAGTGTCGAAGGCTTTGGCCAAGTCAAGGTAGGTGGTGTGCACTACTTTCATCCATGGCTTTGGTGATGGTCTCAAAAAAGTCGACCAAATGTAACAGACATGACCTCCCCTTGACGAAGCCAAACTGTGAGGGATCAAGTGTTTGGAGGTTGTCAATGTCCTTGTTAATGTGGTTCATGATAATCCATTACATGGCCTTGCAGATCAGGCTAGTTAGGCTGAAGGGTCTATAATTTCCTGGATCGGTGAACACTCCACCTTTGTGTAAAGGTGTTTTAAAGTGTTTTATTTATTTCTAACTAGAGTTTCTTGCTGTGCACGCAGTAGCTTAGTAATCTGTGTTATGCCAGAAAAAGAGAAGGCTGGAAAGGTGATTTTTACATGTATTTTTGTTTTGTTTTCTTAAGTGTTTTATTTATTTACAACTGAAGTTTTCTGCTGTGTATACAGTAGCTTAGCAACTTGTGACACATTTGCATCTCGTTGGTGAAAAAAGATGCAATTTTACTTAGTAGTTAGTATTTAAATATTAGTTCAGTGTTTGTAATTGTGGTCTGATGAAGCTTTACAGTGAAAACGCTAACCCTATTTTATAATAAACTATGCTTTTATTCTTCGATTACTGGTCTGTGATATTTACAACTTGGACTGTTGCTATTATTGTTCCACCTCAGGTATTACTTGCTATTGGCAATTTATGATATAATGAAAGGAAAGCATTTATACTGCTTCTACACCTCTCCTGCATTTCTCCATTCTAATGCTACTCAGTATTTCTGAGCTGCGCAGGGATGCTTGCTCATTTGCACTGCCACCAATATACACATCTATAATTACTCTTTCTCATCCCATACAACATTGCTCATCTGCATTTGTGTTGTTCAACTGCATGACTCTTTATACGATGATTCTATGAACTCCATCTTTTGAAAAAGTCAAATAACTACATTTTGAAATCTGGCACTCTTACACCCAACCAACTCTAGCTACATTAACTGTGAGATGGTGCAGCTTTGGTGGTGAGGACAAACCTTTAATCCACACACTGCTTTTGAGATCTTATGACTTCATGGTCTGTTCTTTGGTTGAAATGTTAACAGAGTAAACTTAATCAGCTATCCTTATTTCAACTAAGCTCAGTGCAATCAAACCCCAGGTTATCCCAGGTGAATCATTAGTGACATAGGACATAAGGAAAATGGTAAATAAAGACTGAATTCAACGGTACTGTGGTAATGCTGAATGCCTGTAACTAGATGATAGAGTCTAAATTTTCTGAAGTACAATTAGAAAGAAAGAATATGAGCAAGACAAAAAAAATACTTCTACTAAAGTTAAGATATGATTAGTCACTTACCGGTGCTACATCAGAGACACGACTCCTGTGAATCTTCTTGTCAGTGAAAGGAAACCTCATCTTATAGACCAGAAATATTTTGTCACACTGAGATGCACATCCATATTTTATTTAAGTATCCAAAATTAAAGGAAACAAATGTCTGACTATTTAATCCTGGTTTACGGCTAGTGCTAAGTAGAGAGAGTCAGTATTACAACCTGGTATACTTACTTTATACATTAGGGTCTGTTTATCACTTTTATCCAAGATGAAGCCATCATTCAGATCATCAGCAGATATATGGTCAGGTTTCTTGCATGTCTCATTTTCTGGATCCTCCCCTCGCATTCTACGAAGTCGATCTGCCTATCATACAAAAGCAATCAGCAGTACATTACTTAACATACACAAGGAACCATATGGACAGCAGCCCAACTAGTCCTTAAAGGATAAAGGATTAAAAAGAAATCTACATTTCTATTACATAATTGTTTACACTCAACTAAAAATCAACATCTACTGAAAATAAACATCAGGATGATGATAACTGTACTTTCCAAACAAATCACAGAATGAATTAAAGATTTTGCTACATAAAATCAAATCAGCATAATTTTGTTTTCTACAGAAATAGTCTGCAGAACCATAACAGTGTCATAGTAATTTGTACTGTTCCAGGTTATGTATTCACAATCAAGGGGATATTTAGTATGACAGCAGAAAATGATAGAAAATTTAAGAAAAAGGTTAACCAAAAATGTCTTTGGTGCAGAAAGGGGTTTAAAATATATCACGTTCATAATTCTGCTTGATACCAGTAAGTTTTGTTAAGGATAACTGAGGTTTTCTTTTTCTGATGGCTCCAAGCTGTTAACTGAAGAAGTGTGCATGTGTGTGATCTTAATGCTTTTTCTCCAATTAGTTTTCTGTCTTAATACATACATCTAAAGGGAATAAAAGGGAAACTATGAATGTCTCTGTATTATCTGGAAGTACAGACATCTACCATCAAGAGTCTGATAACAGTCTTGAAGGCACAGAGACCACATTTAAACTATTATTCAGCATATGAAATACTTGAAGGAAGACCATACTAAATTTTTGGATTATTTATCTGTTAAACAGATAAGTGAACTGATCAAACACACATACACACACAAAACAAAGTTCACTACACAAATTCTTTAATATAACCAAAGTTCACAGTGGACCTTAAGTCCCCTGTTAAGGGGTGGTATAAGAAAGAACAAGAAGTAAAATCCGGTTATCCACAGACATGCCAGATGGTAGTACAGCTTAATGCGTTATTCCTAAATGTTTGTTTGTCTTTCGGCTTTTCCCGGTTAGGGGTCGCCACAGTGGAACTCCGGTCCGCTAATGACTGGCAGTTGGTTTTTATGGTGTCGAGTTGCCGGCCCGAAACCCAACCTTCAACAAAGGCACGCCCATTCAATGCATGTCTTTCGAACGCCCACTCGACCGCGGGGAGGACATGCAGACTCCACACAGAAGGCACTCCCAACCCAAGCAGAGAATCGAACAAGACAACCTCTTGCTGTGAGGCAACAAATTAGGTCCCTAGGTCATGCAGCTGCTTCAGACTGAATTCCTTTCATATGGCTGCTACTAATTAAAGTCCAACTCAGCCAGAAATCAAAGCAGTCAGCTCCTTCCACAGAATGCGTCACATTCTGTCCCAGGATTCTGAAAACCAGAAAGTTTTCATGTGAAACTAAGGCATGCTCTGATTAAATTTTTGTTTTTTTCCAGAATAATAAAACATTTTTAATACTAAACACTACAAAAATAAATCTAATGAACAATAATAAATGTATCTTATCCTGTAAATAATGTAAATAACGCTTACCTACATTTATAACTATACACTGCTTGCCATCACTCGTATGTTCATAGGTAGGTACTAGGCTACTGGCCCTAGGGCCTATATATAAGCCTAGCCAAAAAGGTACCCTGGTTTTTGCCACCCAAGAAAATTATTTTCCTGTGCCCCTGTCGAGCAGAGCCACAGAGGTGATCCCCGGGGTGAATTTCTTACTTCCCATCCAATCATCACGATTTTTCTTGAAGAGTGCTAATGAGGAGCTTTGTCTGATATAGATAGGTAGTTTGTTCCAGAGTATGGGAAGTCTCTGGGACAGGAATCTATCCCTCCAGCATGTTCTGTTTATTGTGGTGACATCATTCAGCTTGGAGGGACTGGGATTTCTTTAAGTGGAGAATGTCCAACAGCTCTGGGTTTGACATAGCTTTGTATGTTAGGCAGAGATCGCCTCTGAGTAGGCGATATGTGACGGAGTAAAGCTGGAGTTTTTGAGTCAGTCTGCATAGGGCATCTGTTTGAGGCCGGTAATCTTCTTTGTGAAGTATTTCTGCAGCCTTTCCAGTTGTTGTAGATGTCTTGTGAGGTACATACCAAAAGGGGAGTTGTACTCTATAATGGGTCTAATGAGTGACGAGTATAGGGGAGCAATGACCTCTTCTTTCCTGAATGAGAAACCTTTTGTGATGAGGTGTGCCACATAGATGGATTTCCTGACTACTGTGGCGACGTGATTATCAAAGGAGAGACTACTGTCCACCTGTGTCCAAAGGTCTCTTATCACACTTTCGGTGTTAAGTAGACTACCACCTATGTGGTAGCTCATGGGTACAGAGTTTTTACCAAAGGGGATGACAATGCACTTTTTGGCATTGAGCTTGAGGCCATGGCTTTGATACCAGGCATCTGTCTCAGTGAGGCCCTTTTGTAGGATGTCCACATCATTAGGAGTTTCGATTATGGCTCCTAGTTTGCAGTCATCTGTGAACTTCGTTAGCCAAAGACCTTCTGTGTTTGGTATACAGGAGAGGACCCAGCACTAAACCCTGTGGTACTCCACTTGTCACTGGTCTGAAGTCGGATTTGGAGTCTGCTACTTTCACAGTGTGGGTTCTGTCAGTGACCCAGTTGGCAACCCATCTTGTGACAGAGATTTATACCTAGTTTAGTGAGGAGTTTGTCTATAATTCCAGAGTGGGGGGTGGTGTCAAAAACCTTGGCGAGATCTAAATAGGCAGTGTGAACCACCTTACCCTCGACTAGGGCTTTGGTGACTATGGCACTGATGGGCACACATGTACATATAAATGCAACCAGTTTATTACTGTAGAATGCTCCAACAGAAACCAAATTGCATTAACCTCTGTCTTGATTGTATTACTCACAGCATGATTATAAAACCCATTTCTACCATTAAGAAACTGAAATTTTTATCTCTGTACATTTTTTGGGGATTTTTGTAGCTTTAATGGAGATTTTCTTTCCAGGCCTCCACAGAAAATGGGCCCTACAGCCCAATCGGACCATCCCAGTAAAAAAAAAAAAAAAAAGGCAGTAAATAAACTATATCAATAAGGAGCCAAACAATTTGGGAAATAAAATTCAAAATGTGCTTACAGCCATTTTCAACTATAGAAGATAATTGAATAAAGTATGGTTGTATTACAATTACCACAACTGTAGACGTTTTAGTAGATCAATGTTGCAGTACTGACCTTAGGTCTTCTTGCCATGCAGAAGCCTGAGAGCAGCCCAATTCCCAGAGACTTTGCATCATCCCCAGCCAATGGAAGTCTGAGGATCGATATCCAGATGTCAGGCTATAAGATGGGTGCCCATCAGTGCCATTTTCAGGTCTTTCTAGGCTGAGGCAGTCACAGTCTAATGTCTAAGGACAACATAACCCTTCCAGTTTTCTAAAATTTTGAGGCAGAGAAACAGTCAACTAGAAGAAGAGGAAGGCATTTAAGGAGGGGTAATAATGATAGGATAAGGCACCCACCCCAAACCTCAGCCATGGGAGGCCAAGCAGACAGAGGGGTAGAAGGGTGGGAGTTAGTACTGCAACAAAGATCTACTCAAACATCTACAGTTATAAGTATAACACAATTGCACTATTTTTTCATAGTCAGTGTTGCAGGACTGATTTTTAGAAGTCCCAAAGCTACATGTTGGGAGGTTGGCTGCCTGACTGCCCCTGAGTTAGCAGGTTCTTTAGAATAGCAGTGGCAAAATCGGCCCTAGCTAGAAATGCCTAAATGGGAATATTTGGTAAAGGTGTGGACAAAAGGCCAAATGGCAGCTTTCAAGATGGCCTGAGTAGGGATACCTTTTAGAGAAACAGTGGTGGCTACCCTGTGTCTTATGGAGTGTGCTCTGACAGATGCTAGTAGGTGTAGTCCATGAAGAGTATAGCAGGAGATAATACAACCAGCAATCCATTTTGAAATTGGATGTTTGGATACATGTCTGTCTTCGTTTCCTTCAGTCAAGGCAACTAAAAGCTGTTCTACACTATTTGGAGACTGTGTTCCATTAAGGTAGTACCCAATCTGTTGGTGCATACCCAGAGAATGCAGGGTTTTTTTCAGCTTTATTTTGAAGATTAGGATAGAACACTGGCAGGTGTATAGCTTGGTTTAGAGAGAACTCTGATAGTACCTTGGACACGAAAGAATGGTTAGTTCTCAGGGTAACTATCCCTTTGGAATACAGTGAAGGGTATTTTGCACATCACGGTTTGCAGCTCTGAGACCCACCTGGCTGAAGTGATTGATATCGGGAGGGTGGTCTTCCAAGTGAGTATCTTTACAGAAGCAGAGGCAGCTGGCTCACAAGGTAGCACGGTACATTTTTCCAAAACATAGCTCAAGTCCCAAGAAGGAACAGGGCTTCTCCTGCGTGGTCTCGGGTATAATAAATACCCCTTTTAGAAACTATTTCAGATCAGGGTGAGTATAGATAGGAGGAACAAGGTATGCAAGCAGAGATGGCAGATGCATGTACCTTAATACCTGAATAAGAAAGACCCTTTTTAAATTATTCTAAAAGGTATTCCAGTACTAGATTCATGACAGCATTAGGTGGCATTTTACCTTTGGCTTGGTACCAAAGAAAACCTTTTCCACTTTGATAAATATGATTTTCTGGTAGTTGGTTTTCTTGCCTTTCTCAAGATACACAACACTTCAGTAGAGTAATTTACAGTGTTTGGTGTTAAAACCCAATCCTCTGGGCTGACAGCTTGAATGTGCTTAGGTATGGGTGAATGAAAATCCCCTTCAGTTTGGTGAGTAGATCTATCACCAAGGGATGGGTGCATCATCTCCCCTCGTTGACTGCCAGCAGAAAGGAGAACCAGTGTTAGCTTGGTGTCACCAGATATCAGCAATTATTCAACTCGTATCCAAATTCCCACATCGTGGGAGCACCTCCTTTTTATTTATTTTATTATTTATTTATCCTTTGTTGACCAGATTGGTCCCAATGGGGTAACAGACTCTTTTCAGTGGAGACCCGGGGTTGTATTTTTACTACTAGGGGAAATTTGGCCAGATCATTGGGAAATTTCCCTACTCTTGGTAGTAGGGGGATGAATCTGTGTGTTAGAATCCCTACCAAAATTGTTTTTAGGCAATGTGGAAGCAGAGAAAATGTTTGCTGATGTTGAGGCAATCGGGAAGGAGATGGAACTAAATGTAGCAGCGGAGAAGGATTCAGAAGATATTCTTCAGAAAAACCTGTTTGTGGTGGCAGAATCGGCAGAAAATAAGAAGTTATGTACCTACCATAACGTTCCATGTTAGTTGTCTTCTCTCGCCTTCTTTCTTGCTTGATGGGTTCGGAGCCGATCCCTCGGCTCCGACTCGGCACTTGCTAAGCTCGAGAGTCACTTTTACCAGCTCGAGGCAGCCCCATATCCCATGATGCAAGGCGGTAAATACCCAGATCTCGTTTGATGACAAAGGGCAATAGCACCAAGCATAAAACACTTCCAAAAGGAAGAAAGAAAACTTACAGGATGGAAGAAGGACCAGGTCTGAATGGTCTTTAGCATAATAATTTCTTATAACAAGGTCTGTCCAGGCCTGGGGGAAGGAGGGAGGGTCGAAGAAAGAAGGCGAGAAGACAACTAACATGGAACGTTATGGTAGGTACATAACTTCTTAATGTTAAGTTGTCAATCTCGCCTTCATTCTTGCTTGATGGGACCGCCCCTAGCACCTCTATCCTGGGTGGCTCAATGGAACAGACTCTTGAGGACTGTAGAGCCAAAACTGGCTCTGTCCCTGGAGGCCAAGTCCAATTTGTAATGGGAAACAAAAGTGTGAGGAGTGGCCCAAGTGACCGCTGCACAAATAGTGTCTAAAGGAAGTCTAGCTTGAAAGGCTGTAGAAGTAGCTAAGCTCCTAGTTGAATGTGCTTTAGGTTTTGAGCACAGCTGTTTTCCCTGAGAAGATAAATTTCAGAGATGACCGAAGAAAGCCATCTGGACAAGGTCACTTTAGAAACAGGAAGGCCTTTCTTATTATCCGCATAGGAAACAAAAAGTTGATCAGATTTTCTAAATTTTTTTGTTCTGTCCAAATAATATCTGAGTTGACGGTGGACATCAAGATAATGTAGTTTTTGTTCGGCTCTGTCTGAATAGTTTGGGAAAAAAACAGGGAGATCAATGGATTGATTCAAATTGGTCTTTGAAGCGACCGTAGGCAAAAAGGTCGGATTAGTTCTCAAAGATACTCTGTCTTTGTGAAAAACCAAATAGGGGGGTCGAACCGATAGAGCATGAAGTTCAGACACCCTCCTGGCCGATGTAATAGCCACTAGGAATAAAGTTTTCCAAGAAAGAAATTTCAGGGAACAAGAAACAGCTGGCTCGAAGGGGGGAAGAATCAAGGATGTCAGCACTAAATTTAGATCCCACTGAGGAGGAGGATTCCTGATTGGAGGCTTTAGTAGGAAAATTCCTTTCAAGGCGGCCCTGCAGAGCCTATGGGACATAATATTATGATCTGCGACCCCGACATGAAAGTTGGAGATAGCAGCCAATTGAACTCTGACTGTGGAAGAAGAGGAGCCTGCATGAAAAATCTCTGCTAAGAAGTCCAGGACTGCCTGAACAGGGGCAGTGAAAGGATCAATATTCTTGGCCTTAGCCCAATAAGAGAAACGTTTCCATTTGCTTGTATAAATCCTCCTGGTAGAGGATTTTAAAGAAGCTACTATGATGTCTCTAACTGGGTTAGAGATCAAAGGAAGCCTGGCTAAGGAAGGAAGTGGAGCAACCATGCTGTGAGGTTGAGAGAAGGGATAGACCGGTGCAGCTGACCGGATTGGTGAATCAGAAGATCTGGCACTGGGTCCAGATGCCACGGCTGCACCAAAAGGTGACGATGGAGGAACGGGAACCAAACTTGTCGAGGCCAGTAAGGGGCAATGAGAATCAATTTGGCTCTCCAATCGGTAGCTGTCTGGATAGCTTCAGGTATCAGAGGAAATGGAGGAAGGCATAAAGTCGTCCTGGGGCCAATCCTGGGTCAGAGCGTCTCTGGGGATGGCCTGGTAGAGGGAAGAGACAGAAGAAGTCTGGGCATTTGCTGTTTTGGGGAGTAGCAAAAAGATCGCAACATGGACGACCCCATTCCAGAAATATCTCTTCCGCTATAGATTGCTTGAGAGACCACCGTGAGGCATGAGAATAGCTCTGCTCAATCTGTCCGCTACAATGTTGGTTTTCCCAGGGATATGCGTTGCTACCAGAAACCGATGAGAGGAGATCGCCCATTGCCATAGTCTGAGCGCTTCTCGACACAAGGGGTAGGACTTGGTTCCGCCCTGTTTGTTGATATACCAAACTACAGACATGTTGTCTGTGTGGACTGCAATTGTCCCTACGGAAGAAAGTCGTTGAGGGCTTGCAACGTTAAAAGCACTGCTCTCATCTCCAGGAGATTTATGTGCGGATGTGACTCGAGCGGCTGCCACGGCCCCTGAACCATCGTGGCCTGATAATGACCCCCCCCACCCGATCAGGGAGGCATCCGTGGTGACAGTGGCTACCGGGGAAGGGGTACAAAGTGTCTGCCTTGGTGAACCTGAGGAGATGTGATCCACCAAACAAGATGATCTTTGCAAGTCTGTGTCACCAGAATCTGGTGACGCATTGGAAGTTGTTGGTACGACCACTGTGTGAACAGCATCCACTGAAGAAGGCGCATGTAGAATCGAGCCAGGGGAAGAAGAGTAATGGCCGCAGCCATGAGGCCTAATACCTTTAGAACCATTCTGGCCTGTACTTTCTTGTTGGCCAGAATGATCCTGACATGACTCTGAATGTCTGAAACTCTTTGATCTGTAAGGGTAGCTGACATCCGAACAGTGTTTAAGTTTGCGCCTATGAAAGTAATAGACTGGCAGGGCGATAAGGATGACTTTTCGAAGTTGATCAAGATGCCCAAATGAGAACAAAGATTTATTGTGTAATCCCTGGCCTGAATAAGCTGATGCCTGGTGGTGGCTGACAGGAGCCAGTCGTCGAGATACGGAAACACCTGGAATCCTTGACGTCTCAGGTGAGCCGTGACCACTGCCATGCATTTGGTGAACACTCTGGGGGCTGTAGTGAGACCAAAGGGCAGGGCTCTGAACTGGAAATGACTGGACCCCAGCCGAAAGCGGAGAAATCTCCTGGAGCGTCTGTGAATTTTGATGTGATAGTACACATCCTGAAGATCTATTGAGCACATCCAGTTGTCCTTCTGTAAGAAGGGCAGAATTGACTGAAGAGTGACCATTCGGAATCTTGTCTTCCTCACAGACTTGTTGAGTCTGCTGAGATCCAATATTGGTCTCCAGTCTCCCGTCTTTTGGGGACCAAAAGAACCTTGAGTAGATTCCGGGCTCTGAATGGTCTGTTGTAACTGGCTGAATGGCTCTTTTTTGCAGTAGTTTTGAGACTTCTAACTCTGCAATTTCCCTTAGACCGGGTGGTACATCTGGAAGGGAATTTGAGGGGAAAGGACTTTCCTCGAAAGGAATTATGTAACCCTTGGATATGATCGACTGTACCCATCTGTCTTGAGTGAGGGAATAACACAAGAACGAAGCAGTGGAAGAAGTATGTAGCTGCTCGTACGACAGGACACAGAAGTATATCCAAAGTAGATTTTATTAGTAGATCAACAAACGGCCATAGATCAAAACAACACTGGTTAAGCGCTTTCGGCTGTACCCCAGCCTTCCTCAGAACAACTAATGAGGTGTGCAAAAGGTGTATATATACATCCAGCTAGTTACAATTAAGTAATTAATTGATAAATTAATTAATCAAGTCGGCTGAAAGCCCGCCAAAACCAACAAAAACTGAATAAAAATCTGTATAAAACTGAATTGCTTAAAACAGATGACTGCTAGGCAGTAGTGCAATACTGTGTTGTTCTAAAAAGCTTTTAAAAATGTTTGAAAATATTTACAATAATCTGTACCATACATATACAAGTTCTAAACATTCAATAAGTTCGAAAAGTTAAAAATATATAATAAAAATATATTAAAAATATAATAAAACAAGGGTTGGATGTAACATAACTACTATTGCATCTAATACATTCAGCGGACCAATACACATGTCCTTACCAATATCCCAAACATTTATGCTTATGTTTATTCTAATGCTAAAAAGGGTTTTAAGCTAATAAAATCATTGAGGCCAGGAGGTCTTGTAGAATCTGTAATAATTTGCCACTTGCTTTCACAAAATGATAGTTTCATTTTCCAATCCCCTCCAAAAGGTGTACAATCAATCTGTTCAATAATGGAAAATAAGAAGCAGTGGTCTTCCCTTTCTCTAGAATGTGTCTGTATAGTGCATTTTTGTGTCCTGCTTCCTATTCTGTACACATGTTCATAGATTCCTGTTAAATTGCCTCTCTGTTTTTCCGATGTAATGTGCGTTACATTTTGTACAGATAGCCACATACACAATCTGTTTTGTTTTACAGTTTCCTCTTCCACATCTAATAGTTGTGTGACAGATGTCTCCTAGAATAATGGTCTTACTTGGATTTATGTATTTGCACTGCTTGCAACTTCCACATTTCACTGTGCCAAGTTTTTTGTTGATGTTTTGTTTGGAGCAGCTGTCTCTTTCCAACAGCCTTTTCAAATTGGGGGCTGTTTAAAGACACATCTTGGTGCTGGGTCCAATATGTGGTCCTTATCCATGACCATCAAGGTGTTCCAATGTTTTCCAAAATTTCTCTGATAATATATGTGCTAGGGGTATATGTAAGGACACAGACCCTTTCCAAGGGAGTAGTGGATGTGGACTCCTTGAGGGATGGTAGGTATGAACCTAATAAGGGTGGATATTTTTTGCCCCATTCCCCTTGTACAAATTTAATAACCTTGTTGACCATTTTAACAGGGTACGCTCTGCTTAGAAACATGTCCTTGATAGTATTGAGTTCAGATTCTAATATGTGTAAATTGGATGACATCCTAGCCGCACGTATGCATTGTCCTTTAAAAACGTTATGGAATACGTGTGGAGGATGGTTGCTGCTGTAATGAACGTAATCATTTGAGAAAGTAGGTTTTCTGTATATTCTCTAAGTGAAACCTAGTTCATTACTGCTCAAGAGTACATCCAAATAAGAGATCTCCTTATGACTGAATTCATGAGTAAATTGAAGAAACTCCACAGTGTTGTTCAAATAAATCATGAATTCCTGTAGTCTATCTTCGGATGCCTTCCATAAGATAAAGATGTCGTCCAAATATCTGATGTATAAAGCAATGTCCTTGTAGTAGGGGCTTTTGAACACGTGTTCTGATTCCCATTCTGCCATGACGAGATTGGCAAAAATCGGGGCGCATGCTGCCCCCATGGCCACTCCTCTGGTCTGCCTAAAAAATTCTCCCTGAAATGAGATGTAATTGTAGTCCAGTACAAGAGACATCATATCACAAATGAGGCTGATCTTTTCCCATGAAAAATCGGTGAACTTGGTAAGGCTTCTTTCAAAAAATTCCAGTCCCTCTGTCCTGGGTATACTGGAAAAAAGGTCGACCACATCCACTGTTAAGTAGATCAAGTTAGTGTTCCATATATCCTTGGTGATGGCCCCCAAAAACCTCCATGAGTCCTTGATAATATGTTGAATGTTGTCATAAGTCTTCTTGAGCCAACTGTCTATCAATCTACCGATGTTAAATGTTTTGGACCTGGAGCCTGATACAATAGGACGAAAAGGTGGTTGAGAAACGGATTTGTGTATCTTGGGGATACCCACCATCTTGGCTAAAACTGGATGGTCCACCTTGATATAGGAATATGTTTCGTTGGTAATCCTGTTGTCTATAAGATATTCCTCTATGATGAGGTCTATACGCTTGTGGCCTATGTTCACCTGATTGAGGGAAATGCTCTCGTAATTCCCGGAGTTCTGAAGTATGTTGTATATCTCACGGTTGTAGTTGTCAGTAGAAAAAATCACAGCTCCCCCTCCCTTGTCAGGTTTCATAACCCTGATATCTGTGTTTGAGGTGAGATCCGATAGACATTTTCTCTCCAACACTGTGAGATTGTCATCCGTGCTGTGTCTCTTGTCTTGCATCCTGGTATAAGACCAGTAAATGTCATGACATACAAGCTGTTCAAAATTGTGTACATGAGGGTTGGAAGCCGGTATGTATGTGCTTTTCTTGGTTAACTCGGTACCTGCTATGCCCTTGATCTTGGTATGGGACTCGGTATTGTTGTTGAATTGCAGGGCTAAATTCAATTTTCTACAGTATTTTTTAATCTCCTTGATGTTATCAAATATGTTCCATCCTCTCGTAGGAATGAATTTCATACCTTTGCTTAGCAATTCTGCACATGCATCAGTGACCTCCATGGTGGAATAATTGAAAACCTTGAATCCATCGTGAGTGATGATGGTGGGATGTGTGTCAGGGTGCGGGGGTGTTGTGTGATTTTCAAAGGGAATCGTCATACTACTGATAACTTCTGTAACCACATTATCCGTAGAAGTGTGTGTGTAGGACTTATTCAAGTCCTGTACCATTGTTTTGTTCCCCTCCAAGCTGGATGGTATCTTCCCCCCTGAAAATTTTCTTCCTGATGTGGTTTTATGGATGTTACATTCCTCCTTCTACTGTGTGTGTTGCTGTCTTGTTCCTTATTTCTGGGCCAAACATACACTCTGTCCTTCTTGTAGGCTTCCAAATCCCTATGCATTTTCTTGTCTTTCCTATCTACTGTATGCTGTATGTTGTTATCAGCAAACTGATATTGCTTGTTGTACAAGTCTTTAAAACTTTCAAAATCTGTATGTTCTATAATGAAAGTGTTAGTCTGTTCTAACTGGGCGGCTAAAGAACTTATTTTGAGGTCCAAATGCTTTATTAGTAATGTCATGAAATCATAACCAAACCCATCAAATAGCTTATTAAAATCATTTTCCACAACCTGGGTGTAAGAAATACCCAGCGGTAATTTAAAAAATCTAATACCTTTGGGTACAATTTTAAATTCAATACATTTCTTCAGATAGCTACAATCAATCTTTGCATTCTTATATGCTGTAAGTTTCTTACCAAATTCTAGTATACACTCATTTAAACTAATACTATTATTATCTATATGGCTGTGATGTTCATGCGAACCTCTCATACCATTGTCAAAAAAATCATAGTCATCTCTTAAAAATTGTTCAAACAATTCTCCTCCTTTAGCTACACTGTTTTTAGTATACTTATAACCATTATTATGTACAATGTCCACTTTTTCTTTAAAAAGAAATCCATTAGAAGTGTTGAAATCATGTCCCAACTTAATGGGAACAGTACCTGTAATGTCCTGAACGGTCCCATGCCGACCGTTGAAGTGCTTATTGCATTTCGGACGTGCTCCCCCATAATGGTTGTCCGATCGCTTTTTGTAAACACTAAAATCAAAAGTGCAATCTTGTTCCACGAAATCGTGGCGTTCACTTAGCAAATAGTCCTCCTCTGTGTGTGCCAAGTCCAATACTCGAGTTCTCCATCCTCTTATCTGATTCGGTTTCCCGAACATGATGTGTAGTCGGCGGATTTTCAAGGACACAGTCAGTGTCTAGTAGGGCTTTAGGAAAGCCACAGTCCGGTGTGCTCACCTGCCACCTACCAACAGTCTTTGCCTCTTCATATTCTTTTTGCGTAGTGTGTGCATTACGGAAATGGTGACTTCGATTCGTCCTCGGAAGTTGTGTGCACTAAATGTGCTCGGACCAACTCGGTGGATTCTCCGGAGTTCCTTCCTTCGAATGGTTTCTCATTTTTCTGTGAAGCCAATGCAGTAAATAAGCTGACAAGTTTACGCACCTCATCCTGAAGTGCTGTTACATCGGCCCTAAGTTCGGTTATAACGTCCCTCGACAATGAAGCAGCAGGAGACATAACTTCTGCCATAGTAACAAACTCTCCACAAAAAGTATGCAATAACACAAGAACGAAGCAGTGGAAGAAGTATGTAGCTGCTCGTACGACAGGACACAGAAGTATATCCAAAGTAGATTTTATTAGTAGATCAACAAACGGCCATAGATCAAAACAACACCGGTTAAGCGCTTTCGGCTGTACCCCAGCCTTCCTCAGAACAACTAATGAGGTGTGCAAAAGGTGTATATATACATCCAGCTAGTTACAATTAAGTAATTGGAGAGAAAATGTCTATCGGATCTCACCTCTAACACAGATATCAGGGTTATGAAACCTGACAAGGGAGGGGGAGCTGTGATTTTTTCTACTGACAACTACAACCGTGAGATATACAACATACTTCAGAACTCCGGGAATTACGAGAGCATTTCCCTCAATCAGGTGAACATAGGCCACAAGCGTATAGACCTCATCATAGAGGAATATCTTATAGACAACAGGATTACCAACGAAACATATTCCTATATCAAGGTGGACCATCCAGTTTTAGCCAAGATGGTGGGTATCCCCAAGATACACAAATCCGTTTCTCAACCACCTTTTCGTCCTATTGTATCAGGCTCCAGGTCCAAAACATTTAACATCGGTAGATTGATAGACAGTTGGCTCAAGAAGACTTATGACAACATTCAACATATTATCAAGGACTCATGGAGGTTTTTGGGGGCCATCACCAAGGATATATGGAACACTAACTTGATCTACTTAACAGTGGATGTGGTCGACCTTTTTTCCAGTATACCCAGGACAGAGGGACTGGAATTTTTTGAAAAAAGCCTTACCAAGTTCACCGATTTTTCATGGGAAAAGATCAGCCTCATTTGTGATATGATGTCTCTTGTATTGGATTACAATTACATCTCATTTCAGGGAGAATTTTTTAGGCAGACCAGAGGAGTGGCCATGGGGGCAGCATGCGCCCCGATTTTTGCCAATCTCGTCATGGCAGAATGGGAATCAGAACACGTGTTCAAAAGCCCTTACTACAAGGACATTGCTTTATACATCAGATATTTGGACGACATCTTTATCTTATGGAAGGCATCCGAAGATAGACTACAGGAATTCATGATTTATTTGAACAACACTGTGGAGTTTCTTCAATTTACTCATGAATTCAGTCATAAGGAGATCTCTTATTTGGATGTACTCTTGAGCAGTAATGAACTAGGTTTCACTTCGAGAATATACAGAAAACCTACTTTCTCGAATGATTACGTTCATTACAGCAGCAACCATCCTCCACACGTATTCCATAACGTTTTTAAAGGACAATGCATACGTGCGGCTAGGATGTCATCCAATTTACACATATTAGAATCTGAACTCAATACTATCAAGGACATGTTTCTAAGCAGAGCGTACCCTATTAAAATGGTCAACAAGGTTATTAAATTTGTACAAGGGGAATGGGGCAAAAAATATCCACCCTTATTAGGTTCATACCTACCATCCTCAAGGAGTCCACATCCACTACTCCCTTGGAAAGGGTCTGTGTCCTTACATATACCCCTAGCACATATATTATCAGAGAAATTTTGGAAAAACATTGGAACACCTTGATGGTCATGGATAAGGACCACATATTGGACCCAGCACCAAGATGTGTCTTTAAAACAGCCCCCAATTTGAAAAGGCTGTTGGAAAGAGACAGCTGCTCCAAACAAAACATCAACAAAAAACTTGGCACAGTGAAATGTGGAAGTTGCAAGCAGTGCAAATACATAAATCCAAGTAAGACCATTATTCTAGGAGACATCTGTCACACAACTATTAGATGTGGAAGAGGAAACTGTAAAACAAAACAGATTGTGTATGTGGCTATCTGTACAAAATGTAACACATTACATCGGAAAAACAGAGAGGCAATTTAATAGGCGAATCTATGAACATGTGTACAGAATAGGGAAGCAGGACACAAAAAATGCACTATACAGACACATTCTAGAGAAAGGGGAAGACCACTGCTTCTTATTTTCCATTATTGAACAGATTGATTGTACACCTTTTGGAGGGGATTGGAAAATGAAACTATCATTTTGTGAAAGCAAGTGGCAAATTATTACAGATTCTACAAGACCTCCTGGCCTCAATGATTTTATTAGCTTAAAACCCTTTTAGCATTAGAATAAACATAAGCATAAATGTTTGGGATATTGGTAAGGACATGTGTATTGGTCCGCTGAATGTATTAGATGCAATAGTAGTTATGTTACATCCAACCCTTGTTTTATTATATTTTTAATATATTTTTATTATATATTTTAAACTTTTTAAACTTATTGAATGTTTAGAAACTTGTGTATGTACGGTACAGATTATTGTAAATATATTCAAACATTTTTAAAAGTTTTTTAGAACAACACAGTATTGCACTACTGCTTAGCAGTCATCTGTTTTAAGCACTTCAGTTTTATACAGATTTTTATTCAGTTTTTGTTGGTTTTGGCGGGCTTTCAGCCGACTTGATTAATTAATTTATCAATTAATTACTTAATTGTCTCTAGCTGGATGTATATATATATCTTTTGCACACCTCATTAATTGTTCTGAGGAAGGCTGGGGTACAGCCGAAAGCGCTTAACCAGTGTTGTTTTGATCTATGGCCGTATGTTGAATTACTAATAAAATCTACTTTGGATATACTTCTGTGTCCTGTCGTACGAGCAGCTACATACTTCTTCCACTGCTTCGTTCTTGTGTTATTGCATACTTTTTGTGTTGAGTGAGGGAATGCCAGGCTTCTGGGTACAGTGATAATCTTCCCCCGACTGCCTCCAAGGAGGGACAGCCGGGCAACATCTAAGGGATGCTGAAAGGGCTTGTCAGAGAGAGGCTCTCTGTTTCCCTGGTTTTTTGGACCCCCTCTGCCTCTAGAGTGGCGTTTGTTGTTGTTACCCCCTCTGCCTCTAGGGGTAAACTGACCACGTGAATCCGGCGTGACTCCTTGGGATTTGCGGAACCACATTTTGCCACCTTTCTGTCCTTTGGGGTAAGGTCTAGAAGGGGTGGAAAAACGGACTCCTAAGGCAGAAAGAGTCTTGCCGTCCTGCTCACACCTGGTCAAAGTTTCCTTCACTTGAGGGCCAAACAAAGCTGACCCATCAAAGGGAGAATTTGTGAAGGACGCCTTAAAGGGATCTGCAAAGTCACATAGCCGCATCCAGGCTTGGCGTCTAAGAGCCACACCTGTACCTGCTCCTACACTCCATCAGCAACATATGATATTAGCCGCATGGAGGAGTTTGCAATGGAATTAAGGGTTCCTAGCTGCGAAGCAATTTTTTCCTGAGCTCCTGCAGCTGTAGGATCCTGAACAACATCACCTAGCTCCTTAAGGATATCCCTTTGGAGTCTGGTGAAGTGACATAGGTAATTCAGCGAGCATAGCAAAGGTCGCTGAGGAAAACATCCGCTTACCGTACCTATCCATGGTCCTAGAGTCCTTATTAGGAGGATGGACGGTGCGGAAGGATCTGCAAGTTCCTTCTTGGTGGCAGCAGCCATCACCATGGCATCAGCGGGGACACCCTTAGTGAGGAATTGCTTGTCACACGGGGCAGTGATAAATTTTGAAGGCCTCCTAGGGACTGGCTCTACAGAGTCAGGAGCAGCCCACGCCTTTCGGGCAATAACCTGCATAAGGGGGTCGAAAGGCGGAGACACCCAGGAGGTGGAGGGCCGAGATCCAAACGCCCCTAGGTATACTGACTCATCCTCAGAGGGATTATTGGTGGGCCAGTTTCCCCTCTGTCTAAGGAGTTCTAGGATGTCTGAGAAGGAGACATCCTCAGAGGGGGATCTTGGGGATCCCTCTGACTCATCAAAGTCAGTATCTGAAGTGACAGACTCAGGGGAGTCTACATGTTTCCTCTTACAAGTCCTCTTCCTAGGAGGATCTCCCGAAACATCAGGAGAATCCTCGGAAGAGGGGGAAATTCCCAATGGGGAAACCTGAGGCGGAGGATCTCTGGGTCCTGTAGCAAGAGAAGTGGCAGAGATGTCAACAGGCACTATAGAGGGAGGAGCTAAGGGAACAGACTGCTGGCTGATACCAGTGGCCAGCACACTCTTCATCACCTCGAATGCTCCCCTCCCAGGCAGGTCCGAGAGAACCCGTTCCGAAGAGCTAGGAACTCCAGGGACCACCGAAAGGGAAGTCTCCGAGGCAGATGTCGGAGCCGAGCTCACCAAGGCCGAGGCTCCAAGGGGAAGAGCGGGCTCTGACAAGGGTCCGATGCCACTCACCCCCTCGGAGGAGACCATGGAAGCCCGGCCACCGAATCCCTCTAAGGAAGGTCTCGAAGAGGAGATAAGAGTAGAGGCTGAAGGAACAGAAGGGGTATCCGTCCCTCAGCCGTAGCAGTAACCATTCCCGAAGACTCCAACTCCAAGCTCTGGGGTAGAGTTGAAGGAGGAACTGCAACGGGTGTGGACCAATAGTCGTCTGTTGAGACGGACTATGTAACATTTGGGCCAGTGCCTGTGACTTAAGTAATCTACTGACCACTCTCTCTAAGTCATGGTCAGAAAGCCTGGATGACCTTGACGATCGGCTCCGATGGCTCCGTTCGAGAGGAGAGGTGAAGCCGAGCAGTATTGGCTCCAAGGAAGGAGACCTCGACCTCTTCCTCGAAGGAGCCATCGGAACCGATGAAACTATTGAACCTGTCGGAGCCGACAACTTATCGGAGCCGACAGGTAACCTCGATGCATCGGCTCCAGCCGGAGCCGATACAGCCACAAAAGTAACGGTGTCGGAGCCGATCGGAGCCGACACCGATGCCTGAGCCACATGGTGGTTGGAACCGATCGGAGCCGACACCGAAGTGGTCGATGCAGATTCGGCATCGATAGCCATCGGTGCCGAAGGCTTAGTTAAGCCAGAATCGGCTCCAGCCGGAGCCGATCTCGACTCAGAACGCAGTCGGGCCGAGGCCGCAGGCTTTGACACAGAAGCCTGGGCCTTGGAAGACTTGGTAGTCTTGGATGGAGCCGACTTAGCCGGAGAGCCCTCCGGCTTAAGAAGGCCCCTCAGTATCAACTTATTTCTTCTTTCCTGCAGGACTCTCTGGCTGAAAGAATGACAAATAGCACAGGAGTCCTGCAGGTGAAGAGGCCCCAGGCAGTACAGGCAAGAAGTGTGACCGTCTGTCAGAGACATTTTCTGACAGCACGAGTCACACTTCTTAAAGCCTGAGACCCTTTCTTTTGACATGGTGCAAACAGACACACACACCAGTCAAAGAATTAAATTAAATATACCCACAGGTATAACTAAAAAAACACACACACACACCCTAACAGGGGGGGGATGGGATGGGAGAAAGTCTGACTAAAAAAATAAGAAGAGACAGACAAATTTCTGTCAGAAAAAGTTTAAAACTAAATAAAACTAACAATAAAGGGTTTTTAAGTTAAAAGGGGCTAAAATAGCGAATTAGCAAATCACTTACCAGGAGCTGGTAAAAGGAGGACCTTGTAAGCGAAGCGGCAAACGAGATCTGGGAACTTACCGCCTTGCATCATGGGATATGGGGCTGCCTCGAGCTGGTAAAAGTGACTCTCGAGCTTAGCAAGTGCCGAGTCGGAGCCGAGGGATCGGCTCCGAACCCATCAAGCAAGAATGAAGGCGAGATTGACAACTTAACATATGTGTTATTTCAACCCTCCAGTTGGGAGGGTTGAAGGATGACTATCTAGAAGAGCTAATTAACCAGGGTGAACCTGAAAGTGGAGCTGCTGTATCCTGGAGTGACAGTATGGAAAAATTAGAAAACGGAGAAAAAAAAGAGAAGGAAAAAGAGCCAGAGAAGGTTCCACAAAAAAGTCTAATGTTCAAACGGTAAAAAAGCAAGTAAGGAGAAGACAGAGGAAATAAAGAAAAAAATTGTTGTTCGGGTGAGCAGTAAAAAAGAAAAAGCCCTGGACAGACATGAGTTATGGGACAATGTTACTGCACCTTTGGGAACAAAAGCTGAACAGGTAACAGCTTTCATTTTAATTAACAAAGAAACTTTTTGTAACCTTTTTTTTTTTCAAACTGGTCAGGCCATGGACATTTTTTTGGGGGCCTATGAAAAAAAAAGCAGACTTTCCATGGTCGGAATATGTGGTGCAAGCCTTTTTCAGGCAAACTAAAAAACAGAATTTTGGTTCAGTTTAGAAATGAAGTAGAAGCAAAAGAACTGAGTGAATACTTGTTAACAATATGTAAAGAAGTGTTTGACACTACTACAATCTATGATGAAAGTGGATTATGGACTAGGGGTGGGGAATATGGCATAATTTTGAAAATGGAAAATGACAATGTAATACACATACCTAATATTATTAATATGCATGGCAATAAAGGTTTTGTAAGGTACAAAGGACAACCTAAGACTTGCTATTTTTGTGGAGAAAGTGGTCATTTAATTAAGGGGAGTGACAAAATAAGATGTTATTTATGTGGTCAGACAGGCCATTAATGCAAAGAAATGTGAAATGAAATGCAAGTAGTGTGGTAATGCAGGACATTCATGGCTAGAATGTGAGGTTGAAATACAAGAAAATGACAATGAAGATGAAATTATACAAGAAAAAGATATAGGAAATGCTGTACAAGAGCACACAACTCAACAAAAAAAACATAGAAATGTTATTTAAATTTAAGGGGAAACACAAGGGGAAGGAAAAAGAAAAAAAGAGACAGAGGAAACAAGTGGAGAAGAATCTGAGTGGCAGATAATAAAAGGCAATAGAAATTCAATAGGAAAGAGGGATAGGGAAAGAAAAAAATAAAAAATATAATGGTTAAAGAAAATAAGAAAGTTAAGAAAGGTAAGGGATAAGAAGATCATTTTAATAACTCTTCTATAAAGCTGAAAATATTAACTTTGAACGTGAACAGTATGAAGAAATTAATATAAATCATTCCAAATCCCGTACCCACTGCCAATCCCTACAATTATTACATTGGCTCAAATACCCCAACCTACTAGATTACCACCAACTCAAACCTGCTCATCAAATATTATACTATCCAGAGAAAACTCCTGCCCTATTTGGTCTCAAACTTCTATAGCTAAAACAGAACCCTAAGATCCAACAATAAAGCACTGATCACTACCACCCCCCCTGCAAAAACAGCTCAGGGGGATTCTCTCTTCCCCAATGTAGTAACAAAAATATGGAACACCCTGCCTCCAGACCTCAGAATGCAAAGCCAAACTCTGGCATTTAAAAACCTCCTTAAAGATTATCTGCACCATAATCACCTGTGTAACTGCGACCCACCCTGCTGAAACCACTCCAACTCCACAGTTTACCTTATAGCACACCGTCAACTTACTGCCTTATGCTCTGGGTTTCACCAACTTGTCTAATAACTAACGACATCTGTAAATATTGTATATATAGTTACAACTTGGCTTACTGTACTTTGTTACAATATGTTCTACTACACTAACACTTCTGTATTAATTTCACCCACTATGTTTCCGACTTATGCTACTGTAAATTCCTCTCCATCTCAGTTCATACTTTTGTAATTAATCACGGTCATTATTTCACTTTCTGCACCATCTGGAGCTTTTCTCCCCAGGACTCAACTGAAAACTAACACCAGTTGTCCAGCTGGACTATCCTGATAAACAAATGTTAAATAAATAAATAAAGTGTGCGCTGCAGTAGATGCTCAGGTAATAGTGTTAAAAGATATTAGAATATTAACAGAAGAAAGATTGCAAACAGAAAAACTTTGGGATGGTAATCTTATTCATAACATAAGCAAGAGACATGCTGAGATATTTGTATATTAAGCCAAGAAAATTAAAAAAAAAAAAAAAAAACATTAGATACTGCAATAGTTGAACTGGGTAGAGTAACAGTAGTGGATATAAGATAGAAAAAATGTATATACAGACTAACAGCTTTATATGCATATGTAACAAAAAAGGAAGAGAAACAATGTTTAAAAGTATACCCAATTATCTGTGTGAACATGGGTATGATAATGGCATGGGATTTTAATTGTAATTTGATCTAGGTTCAGTGTTTAAGAAAGAAATTATTTCTTTATATCAGACGGTCTAAAAATTACACAAAAAGCAACTGTATACATACTAGGTTTTCTGAATATATGGAGATTTGGATAAGAATTCATGAAAATGAGGAGTATATTAAAGTAGGAAAAGGTATAAAAAGAATAAATAGAGTCAGAAAAAAGAAAATAAATTATAGACTTATGGCAACATATTGGTATGAGAGATTTTTCTGAAAACTGAATAATTTGGTGGATGCAATTTAAAACGAAATACAAAAAATTATTTTAGAATGCATAGAAAAGAAAAGAAAAAAGAAAAAATGGAATACAAAATATTAAGTCAAAAATATTTTCAAATTTAATAGAGGAGAAAAAAATCATTTTATGAAAAAAAAAAGAATTGTATAGAAGAAATCAAAATAAGGTTAATAAATTATTATATAAGCAAAAATATTTACAAGCAAAAAGTAGCACCTTATGTAAGATAATAAAAGAAGGAAAGATAATGAGACTTAAAAATAAAGGGAAATAAGTTAAAAAACAAGAAGAAATATTTGAAATAATTAAAGAATATGTATTAGATTTATATAGTAAAAAAGAAGTTAACGTAGAGCAAATTTACAATGAGGAAAATTACATGAAGATAATGAATACTGAAAAACAAAAATGAGTTAAATTAGATCTTAAAAGATATTGACATTAATTCAGCTACAGGTTTAGATGGAATTGAATATAGCATGTATAAAGAAATGTATGATTAGGATGGCACAGTGGTGCAGTGGTAGCATTGTCGCCTCACAGGAAAAGGTTCTCTGGATAGATTCTCATCTGGGGTGCCTTCTGTGCGGAGTCTGCATGTCCTCCCGGCGTTCGTGTGGGTTTCCTCCAGGTCCTCCAGTTTCCTCCCACGTCACAAAAATATGCGTCTGGAGCATTTCTCCCCGGGCCTCAGCTGAAAATGGTCTTTGTTCCAAGTCGGACTTTCCCGGTAAACAAATGTTAAATAAAATAAATAAATACTTTTTTTGGCAAAAACTGTGTTTTATAGAAGTAATGAATGAGTGGCTAAAAAAAGGAATCTAGTATAAAAAAATATGAACAGGTGTGATAAAATTTATATTAAAGAAAGAAGATAAAGATGATCAATTACACTGAACAACAGACTATAACATTTTTGAGAATAGAAACTAAAAGATTACAATGTAAAATAGAAAGACTACTTGATCAGAATTTGGGAGAAAAGGACATGGCACTCAAAACCTATTGTGGATAATAAGGGAAGTAACTGATGATATCATTAATAAAAAAGTGGAAACAAATCTTGATAGAGGATGTTAGTAAGGTATATGATAATATTCAGTATAAAACATTCTGGGGTATTTTACAAGCATACAATATAAGTGAAAAAATATTGCAAGTAATTAAATATATGAAAAGAATTATGTGAGACTGCATGTAAACGGTTGGACTGGGGATAATTTGAAAATAGTGTGCGGTATAAAACAAGGACGGCCTGCAAGCAGTATGATCTTTGCTATAATCATGAACACAGCAGTAATGGAAATTAATAAAATGTCACGTAAGGGAGGATATAGAATGATGGAGGAAATACAGTTGCCAATAATGTACACTTATGCTGATAATATTGTAATAGCAAAAAATGATGGAAAAAATTAATGAAAAATTAAGTACACAGTTGAAGGAAATTGGTTTATGCATGAACAGAGAAAAGTAAAGGATTTGGGTATGAAGGTATTATAGGAGGTGCGTACTTTAGGAACAGTATTTGGAAGTACAGAATACAGACATGGGCAAGGGGACAAAATTAATAAAGAAATAAAAGACATGATTGCATTTTGGAAGACATACAAGTTTTCATACAAGACGAAAGCACATTTAATAAACACCATAATTATAGGTAAAATAGCTTATATAGCAAATGCTTACATGATGCCAATGAAACATGAAAAAGAAATTATGCAGAAATTTTTTTCATTTATTTGGGGGTCAAGACTGAACCTGGATAAAGAGGGGGAATTTTGCACATGAAAGATGAACAAGGGGGATTTGGGCTATTAATCCGACTGTGCATGCAGCCTCTATGCATGTATAAAGTACTAAAAGGAATAATGGAAAATAATAAAGACTTGATAGAAAAAATAATGTATTGTAAATTGAGAAATTTGGGGAGGAATGGAAATAAAAAAGAAGCAAAGGTGTTTTTAATGAAGAAATGAAAGAATTTTACATCAAAATTGTATTGTGGAAATTAAAGAATGTGACTGAAAAAAATAGAAAAGAATGGTTTGTTAATATTATGAGATCCTTTTATTTAGTGGATCCATGGAAATAGTTGGAAATAGATAAGTTTACCAGTGGGGGCCTACAAGAGAAAACATGATAGTTTATGTAATAAATGTAAAGAATTGGAAACTATAGAACATGTTTTTTTTAAAATGTGAGAGAATTCAAAAACCGTAGCAAGAGGTGTGCAAACATGATTTGATTAAAACTTATTTAAATTTTGAAATGTTAAACATGGACATTATAGAGTATGGGTTTTATGGGACTACATCCCAGAATGTAGTAAAAAAAAAAAAAAATGGTCAGAATCATATTTTATGTAACATGGGTCATATGGAATGAAAGACTTAATGAGATCAAATAAAATCAAAAATGGACTTTGACAAAAATACTGGAGAGAATACGTTTTTTGGTTGTGGGTTAAAGAGTGGGGGGATACTTAAAATAAGAATATCAATGTTGAGACTGATGTTAAAATATCTACATATTGTAAATATGCAAAAAAATATGAATTGTATATATGTATATAAATAAAAAACTACTCCTTTTCAATAGGTGCTGTGGGATATTTTAACATCTATGTGAGGTATGACCAACTCCGGCAGATGGGACCTTAATTTAACATCTCATCCAAAAGAAGACACACTCAGAAGTGCAATAGTTCCCTAATGCTGCACTACAATGTCAGCAATCCACCTACCTGGAGTGGGAATAGAACCCGAAGCCTTCATCACCAACGGTGAGAGTGCTACCTGTTGCACCACTAACACTGCACAGTGTGAGCCATAGGCCCTCTTACGAGTTCGTGGGTACATTTTTTACATCATCATTTGATGCTCTGTGATATACTAATGCATCAGAATAACAGTGCTGGTTTTGTATTATATTTGAATTCCTTTTGCCCCCAAAACAGGCATTGTTGGGCTTGCCAAACTGATATGATTTTTTTCCCCTAGAGTCTGTCTCTCTCTTCAGCACAGTATCCCCTTGACATGACTCATCTTAACACAAGTGTCTTTCATTTATATACAGCAACAGTGCTGTTGTGTCAGTGACTTCATACCTGATGAAAATCATGACCATTTTTTTATTTTCTTGTTTTCATTTAATGCCCTTGATTTGTACTAATTGCAGGCTGTTTCAAATGTTTAAGCTCTCTTCTAAGCTAGCAAGTTAAGTAGACAAACTTGTAAGCCTTAAACCATGGCCAGACCTTGCAACATATTCTTTCTGAAATGTCAAACATGTCATTTCAATGTGACGGCCCTGTAATTTATCAAGGCAGAAAGATTTCATTTCAAGGGTTGCTAAGGTTGGCAGGTCATCAGTTTATGTCATTTTTGGATTGTTCCTTAATTATGCATAAAAGTAGCAAAGAATAAACAGGCCATTGTTGCAGCATTAGCATTTCATCCTTGTTCTTGACAAAAAAAAGAAGTTATGTCCTTACCATAACGTTCCATGTGGAGTGTTCATCTCGCCTTTCTTCTTACACATGGGTGTCGGAGCCGATCCTCGGCTCCGAGTCGGCTGCTTAGCAAAGCTTTGCATCCAGAAGAAGCTAGAGACCAACCTACCTCCCACAATCCCCTCTGCCTTTACCTCAGATCTAGTTTGCAAGAAACAACACCAGATCCAGTAATAACAATGTAATCACCTATAAAGAATACATACGTATACACAAGGAACGTAACTAGCTCAAGCCAGTAGAACAACAGAGAGACCACTAGTGGGAGACAAACAGACCAGACTTCTAAACCGAACGTTCTTCCAGACCTGAGGGTGGGAGGGTGGGAATGTAAGAACAAAGGCGAGATGAACACTCCACATGGAACGTTATGGTAAGGACATAACTTCTTTATGTGAGAGTGTTCAATCTCGCCGTTTGTTCTTACACATGGGTAGCGTCCCTAGCTCCGTTACCCTGAGTGACTCACGGAAGAATGTTCCTGAGCACAGTGGAACCAAAAGATGCTCTGTCCCTGGAAGTCCTGTCCACTTTATAATGAGTGATGAACGTATGTGGTTCAGACCAAGTGGCGGCTGCACAAATAGTGTCCAAAGGCAGATGAGCCGCATGAACCAAAGATGTAGAAACTGATCTAGTAGAATGTCCCTTTGGTTTGGTGGGCAAACTCTGATTAGAAGCAGAATAAACGAAGGTAATACAATCAGTTAGCCATTTGGAAAGAGTACGCTTTGTCACTGCCATGCCCTTTTTGTTGTCCGCAAAGGCTACAAAGAGTTGGACTGCTTTTCTACGGTCTTTAGTTCTATCTAGGTAGAATCTGAGTTGTCTATGAACATCCAACTTGTGCAACATATATTCCAGCTTATTGGAGTGGTTTTTGAAAAATGTGGGAAGCTCAATGGACTGATTAATGTTGTTAACTGAACAAACCTTAGGGAGGAAAGAAGGGTTGGTGTGTAATGATACCCTGTCCTGGTGAAAAATTAAATATGTCTGCTTAATGGAAAGAGCTTGAAGTTCTGATACTCGTCTGGCTGAAGTGATAGCTACTAGGAAAAGAGTTTTCCAGGACAAGAACTTTAAGGAACAGGAAGAAGCTGGTTCAAAGGGTGGTAACATTAGTTGGGATAAGAGTAGATTTAGATTCCAAGGAGCTGTAGGAAACCTAACTGCTGGTCTAAGATGAAAAGACCCTTTCAAGAAGGCTTTACAAAGCCTATGAGCCATAATGGGCACTCCGTTCTCTCCTACATGAAAGTTCGAAATAGCAGCCAACTGAACTTTTAAAGTGGCAGTAGAGGCCCTTTGATGAAACAGCATGGACAGAAACTCCAAAATCTTGTTTAGAGGGGCCACTAAGGGGTCTACATGCTGTGCAGTCGCCCAGTAGACGAAACGTTTCCACTTACCGGTGTAAATTTTTGTAGTGGAAGCCTTATGAGAGGCTACCAGAATGTCCTGAACTGCCGGAGAGAGAAGATTAGACCTGGCTAAGTAGGGAAGCGGAGCAGCCAAGCTGCTAACTTGAGGGACAGGAGCGACGGGTGGGGAGCTCCTGACGAATGAGTCAGTAGGTCTAGCATCGGGTCCAGAATCCAGGGCTCCCGCATTTGGTGAGCTTGAAGAAAGGGAAACCAAATCTGTCGGGGCCAGAATGGGGCAATGAGAATTATAGTCCTCTCCTGGTCCTTGGCTTTCTGAAGAAATCTGGGTATCAGAGGTATAGGGGGAAAGCGTACAGGAGACCCGGGGGCCAATCGTGAATCAGAGCGTCCCTGGAGGGGGTAACAGGGCAAAGTAGCTTCTGCATTTGGTGTTCATTGGAGACGCAAATAGACCGCAGCAAGGCTGGCCCCACTTGCGGAAGATTCTTTCCGCCACTATCTGGTTGAGGGACCACTCGTGAGGTAACAGGATGGCTCTGCTCAACCTGTCCGCTACGACGTTGGATAACCCCGGGATGTGCGTTGCTATCAGAAAGCGACCCGTGGATTCTGCCCATTGCCAAATTCTCATGGCTTCTCTGCACAACTGGTAAGATTTGGTTCCTCCTTGTTTGTTTATGTACCAGACTACGGACATGTTGTCCGTCTGAACTGCAATGGTCCCTAGAGGTAGAAGGGGGGAGTAGTGTTGCAACGCTAGAAACACTGCCCTCATCTCTAGAACATTGATGTGCAGGTTGTACTCTAAACTGGTCCATTCGCCTTGGACTGTCTGTCCCTGAAAGATGCCCCCCCCCACCCTATCAGGGAAGCGTCTGTGGTCACTGTGGCTGACGGTGTGGGTAACACAAACGGTCGGCCGCTGATGAAACTGAGACTCTGTAACCACCAGGACAGGTGTGCTTTGCAGGTGTTCGTAATGTGAATCTCGTGTGTCAGTGGTAACTGTTGGAACGACCACTGTGCGAACAGCAGCCATTGGAGAACTCTCATGTGTAGCCTCCCCATGGGAACTGCAATGAGGGAAGCTGACATGAGTCCCAAGACTTTCAGGACTAGTTTGGCTGGAGATTTTTTGGACAATAGGAGGAGAGAAACGTGTTCTTGTAGGGAAGCTATTCTTGCGGAGGGGAGTTTTAGTAGCAAAGAACGGGTATCTAGATCTGCCCCTATAAATGAAATATGCTGCGAGGGCTGTAACGCAGATTTTTCGAAATTTATCGAAATCCCTAGCTGAACACAAAGGCTGAGTGTGTAGTCCCTGGCCTGTATCAGTTGACGCTCGGTGGTGGCAGAAAGGAGCCAGTCGTTCAGATACGGAAACACCCGGAATCCTAGGCGTCTCAAGTGAGACGCTACCACTGCCATGCATTTGGTGAAAACCCTGGGGGCTGAGGTTAGACCAAAAGGCAGGGCCCGAAACTTAAAGTGGCTGGCTCCCAGCCGGAAGTGCAGGTGATCTCTGGACGCTCTGGCCATTTTGATGTGGTAGTAGGCGTCCCTGAGATCTATTGAGCACATCCAGTCGTCCTTCTGTAAGAACGGAAGGATCGATTGAAGCGTGACCATCCAGAACTTTTCTTTCTTCACATAAGTATTGAGATTGCTTAGGTCCAGAACTGGCCTCCAGTCCCCTGTCTTTTTTGGAACTAAAAAGAACCTTGAGTAAGTTCCGGATCCTCTTTGGTCCGCCGGGACTGGTTGGATGACTTTTTTCTAGCAGCTTTGAGATTTCTATAGCTGCAGGTTCTCGCAGATGGGGTGGTACATCTGGGAATCTTTTGGTAACGGGAGGAATAGAAAAGGAATTTTGCAACCTCTGGTAATAATGCTTTTTACCCATTTGTCTGAAGTAAGGTTTTGCCAGGCCTGAGGGTATAAAGCTAAGCGTCCCCCAACTGCCTCCAGAGCAGGACAGTCGGGCCTCCTCTCAGGAGTGCTGGAAAGGCTTCCCAGGGATGGTATCGCTGTCGCCTTGGTTCTGCGGACCCCCTCTGCCGCCAGGGCGGTGTCTTCCACTTCTGCCCCCCTCCCTGCCTCTGGAGGGGGCATCACCCTGTGTGCCTGGGAAAGAACCCTGGGGTTTACGAAACCACATCTTTCCACCTCGTTGCCCTTTGGGGTACGGTCTGGATGGGGTGGAAAAATGGACTCCGACAGCAGACAGAGTCTTTCCCTCCTGCTCACACCGGGTCAGGGTCTCCTTTACTTTGGGGCCAAAAAGAGTGGTACCATCAAAGGGGGCATTAGTAAAGGAAGACTTGAAGGCTTCCGCAAAGGAGCACAGGCGCATCCAAGATTATCTACGAAGAGCAATCGCTGAAGCTGCAGCCCTGCTCGACCCTTCGGCCGCATACGAGATGAGCCTCATGGATGAGTTCACAATAGATGTAAGGGTATTGAGCTGTGCTGTAACCTTATCCGAGACAGCAGCATCTGTACTACCCTGGAGGGTATCTCCCAACTCTTTGACTAGATCCCTCTGTAATCTTGTGAAGTGTGTCAAGTAGTTCAGCGATCGCATGGAAAAAGTCGCTGAGCTGAAAATGCGCTTCCCATATCTGTCCATGGTCCTAGAGTCTCTGTTAGGAGGATGAACAGACAAGGAAGATTCGGACATCTCCTTTTTCGTGGCAGCTGCCACCACCATAGCGTCCACTGGAACTCCCTTAGTGAGGTATTACTTATCCTGAGGGGCAGTTATATACTTGTTAGGCTTCCTGGGAACTGGCTCCACTGTGTCAGGTGCCTCCCATGCCCTTCGAGCAATTAATTCCATTAACTCGAAGGGCGGAGTGACCCAGGAGGAAGAAGGGTGAGCACCAAATGCCTTCAGCAGAACCGACTCATCGTCAGAAGTGGGTAGGGCCTGCCAATCACCTCTCTGTTTCAGGATCTCCAGGATGTCAGAAAAGGAGACATCCTCCGAAGGTGATTTTGGGGACCCCTCTGACTCATCCAAGTCAGTATCCGATGTTAAGGATTCTTGTGGAGAATCTAAGTGCCTCCTCTTGCACAATCTTTTCCTCGGAACGTCATCGGGGGGGGCATTCGATGAAGCCTCCGAGGAACAAGGGGCTCCCTCTGGGAGTGGCTGAGACACTGGTGCTCGACGCTTTTGTGTAGTCGTGGGTGCAGAAGAAGACAACGGACCTTTATGGGAGGGAGAAGTTGCTTCTGCTGAAGTGGTTGTCTGAGAAGACAATATCTTCCTCATAAGGTCGAAGGCCCCTGGACCCCGAGCCGAGGAATCCCCCGGTTCTGAAGAACGCGGAGGTATCTCTGACGCGGAAGCCAAGGGCATCGACCCCGAGGATGGAGCCGAAGTGATCCGTACCGAGGCACCGAGGGGGAGAGTCGGCACCGAAACATCTGTTCGACTCTCGGTCCTGGAACCAAGGATAGATCGTCGGCTCCGCAAGTCCGGTAATGGTTCCGACTGAGTCGAGGTCAACGGTGCCGACCGAGAAAGGGATGGTTCCAGCACCAAGGGCTCCACTATCATCAGATCAACGTCTCCAGGCTCCGAAGGCTGAGTAGGCCTCGGAGAAGGATCAGATGGAGATAAAGGAAGGCCTTTGAGTCTCGACACCAATTGAGAGGAGACTGCAATGAGTTTGGACAGGGCCGTGTTCTCCATTAACTTCTGCACCACATGATCTACGTCGGTGTCGGAGAGGGGCCTGGAAGATAGAGTCGAAGGAATCGAGGACGGTGCCGACCTCAACAGAGCAGGAGGTGGAAACTCCGTCACCGGTTCCAAGACTCGAGGCTCGGTGACAGACAGAAGCTCGACACTCGGCCCCGATGTCTGTGGAACCGGTGAACGAACCTTAAATGAAGAACTCGGAGATGATGACATGGGCTCCGATGTCTTCGACTCCTTCGAGGATTTAGAAGCCTGGTCTGACTTGTCAAGAGCTTCCTGGAAGGCAGGCTTCAAAAGACCTTTGTCCATAAGCTTCCTGCGCCTATCTGTCATGACCCTTCCACTAAAGGAATGACAAATAGAACAGTCTTCCTGTAGATGGAGAGGGCCAAGACAGTAGACACAGGAGCTATGGTTGTCGGTGACAGACATCTTCTGCCTACACTGACACCTCTTAAATCCTGACTTAGCTTTCTCAGACATTCTGTAAGAAAAGTACTGTACACCATCACAAAACACAGACTCCTTCGAGGATTTGTCAAAATAGGTTAGTAAGTCACAGCAATAATATTGCAAGTATCAAATTCTAAGTTTAGTAGTAGGTGGGGTAGGCACTAAGGTAAAACTAAACTATATATATATATATATATATATATATATATATATAAACTATATATAATAGAAAAAGGATGACCAGACCACACACACACCCACACTAAATATGTGTGTCAAGAATCCTAAAAATTTTCAAGAAAATTTGTTAAGAAAAAAAGTTAGCTTATCTTCCCAGTTGGTCAAAGCTCTTCAGAAACGATGCGATCGGTTGCAGCGGCAAACTAGATCTGAGGTAAAGGCAGAGGGGACTGTACTGTGGGAGGTAGGTTGGTCTCAAGCTTCTTCTGGATGCAAAGCTTTGATAAGCGGCCGACTCAGAGCCCATGTGTAAGAACAAACGGCGAGATTGAACACACTCACATTTTATACTAAAACTAACTTTTGGAAAAAGATTTTCCATTTAGCTGTAAAGGTGTACACTTTGCTGACCTCAGCAAGAAAATCTCAAGATGTAAAACTTTAAGTGATAACACTAAGAACTACGTCACGCAGGTGGAGGCAGATGTCAAAGGCAAAAAATAGCAGAACCTTCATGATCTGCAGCAGGAGAAATGAAAGAAAAGAAATTAAAGGCACTGGAGGGTTTCTTAGATATGTAGATTCATGGGTTGATAGTCTAGTACTAGGCAATCACATAACTAGGTTAGTGTAATACAAAAAAGGAAGTAACATCTACCAAACATACAATACGAATAAGCAAATATAGATATAAAACAAAAACTAAATCCCATTATTTATGTAATATAAACTAAAAAATACCACGAGCCTCCCAAGGAATCAACAGTCAAACGAGGAGAGAATCAAGTTGAAACAAAAAACTGTTGAAATCACCATGAAATGAACAGGAATCCATGCTGAAATATCCAATCTTTTATTAGGCAATAAAAATAGAAGATGAGCGCTTTCACGTGCCACCTGCACGCTTCTTCAGATTATTTATGTAATAATTAATTACTTAACAACCCCAGCTGTAGAGCATTCAGCAAGAAAATGCACATAACTTCCACCTGTAATAAATGCAGAGTTTTATTTAAAGATAAATCGTTCCTAGAATATGTAACTAATAAGAAAAAAAAATGTTACCAAAGGAGAATTACAATCTTAGAAGTCTTGTGGTACTGGACTGGTTGTAGAAAACTTTAATGATTCTAACATGTTTCAAAATGCTCTAAGTATGCTAGTAGTCTATCCTGCATAATATTTAGGACACTGATACCCACAAATGTATGCAGACTACCTGTCTTAACAGTAAAAAGGGTAAATTTAACTACTATCCCAGACAGTAGAGATTATGTTTATTATACTACTAGAAATGTAACACCTTAGAAGGACTTCCTCGTATTATATAGGGGCACAGGCAAATTACATTAGGCAATGTAATTTTGTTTACTCTTTTTTTTTTTTTTTAAGAAGATGGATGACTTATCAGAACTCAGTCTCCTCAAAGGACCATGTGGTCCATTCAGAAATGTTTCCCAGGGAGTTGGATAACTGTTGTAGAACAGAGTAAAGTGTTTCAAGGATGTGCAGATATAAATAGTGAGCATGTGCTACACTCAGTGCCATTATGAGAACGCAGCCAGAGAGTGAACCTGGAACCTGTATGAATATGCTAGCTTGTTTATTAGTTTACCTAAGTTAAAGTATTAAGCCTCAATCCGGATGTGTTTGTACATAATAAAGCTGCTTGAACATAACCAATGATGTCTCGTCTATTGTGTCCTGACTAGACGAGCAACATGGAGTCAGAAGGATGCCAGAGACTGATATTCAGAACCACGAGGTGCAGAGACAACAGTGAAGGTAAACTAAGAGAAACGAGCACGAAAGGGAGCCAGAAAAGCATCAAAGGTAATGAAAAATTGCTCGAACAATTTATTTTATAAAAAAATGAAATGGAGCATTACAAGGGGACAAACCACATTATTAAACAAGTAAAAAGGCACAAAAGTTTAACTGATTAAGCCAAACGTTTAAGATAAAGTTATTTGATAAAACAATTGAGAAAAGCTCATAAAGGGTTAGAAATTACCTCCGAGTTGCAAAATGAGTATGTTTAAAGCAAAATTTGCATGTTTAGAGTGAAACAGGCACAAGAAAAAGTACAGTTGTGTACACTTACCATAAATGTAGATGTTCGAGTGTATTCACTGTTGCAGTCATTACATTTGGGTAATCTGCTGGCAGGTTGCCCTCAAGTCAGCCTGATTAACAAAGTCTTGGGTCCAGCATCGGTTGCTGTCCCTTCTTCCATAACGTCAGGTCGTCAGGGGTATAAAACATGCAGCCAACGCCATTACATCAGTTTTTCTTGCCCCAGATGTCAGGTGTCCCCCAAATGGGGAGCAAATAAAATTATAAACACAAAAATGTATCTCCAACCAAAAGCAAATACACCAAAAAGGCTTTTAAGCATAGCAAAAGAAAGTAGAGGTATAGTAAGAGATAAACAGGGGGCTGGAGGGAGGGTACCCAGGACTGCAACAGTGAATACACTCGAACATCTACATTTATGGTACACAAATGTACTATGTTCTTCATGTTTCACTGTTGCAGTCATTACATTTGGATAGATTCCCAAAGCTATGGTTGGGAGGGTAGATTCCCAAAGCTATGGTTGGGAGGATGGATTTATACAGCATTAGGACCAGCTATAAGGCCCTGCAAGACGGCAGTGGCAAAGCCAGCTCTGGATTTAGAGAAAATTGGTAAATGATAATTTTTGGTGAAAGTATGTACTGAACTCCAGGTAGCAGCTTCTAGAATATCCCTGGTAGGAACACCTCTGAGAAAGGCTGCAGAAGTAGATGCAACCCTGGTGGAATGAGATCTGATCCCCTAGGGGATAGGTTTTCCATGTTGCTTATAGCAGAAATGAATGCAATGGCTTATCCATTTAGAAATTGTTTGTTTTGAAATAGCCTTTCCCTCTGCCCCAGCAGCAAATGCCACTAAAATTGTTCAGATTTTCTTCGAAATTTAGTTCTGTCCAAGTAGAATCTACGTGGTCTGTGCACATCCAAGGAATGCAGAATCCGTTCCCCTTTGTTCTGTGGATTGGGATAGAAGGTTGACAAATGAATGGTCTGGTTAAGAGCCACACTGGAAACCACCTTGGGCATGAAGGATGGATTGGTCCTCAAAGGTACTCTGTCTGCATGAAAGATGATGAAAGGCGCCACTGCCATAAGGGCCTGTAATTCAGATATCCTTCTAGCTGAAGTGATTGCTAATAGGAAGGCTGTTTTCCAAGAAAGAAATTTTAAGTCTGCAGTAGCAGCTGGTTCGAAAGGAGGTAAAGTGAGATTTTCCAAAACAAAATTAAGGTCCCAGGCAGGGGTAGGAGCTCTCCTGGGTGGTCTCAAGTTCTTTGCCCCTCTGAGATACTGCTTGAGCAGGGGATGAGAAAAGAGTGGTGGTTCTGTGTTATAGTGAGCTGAAATAGCTGAAGCATGGATTTCAATAGAGGAAAAAGACAGGCCCTTGTGAAGCATCTCAGTTAAGTATTGCAAAATCTGAGGTAAATTGGGCGCTGCTGTGCTTATCCCTAAAGACTGGTTCCAGGCATAGAATATTTTGCATTTATCAGCATAAGATTTTCTAGTACTAGGTCTTCTTGCCTCCAAAATGACATCCATCACAGGTTTGCTGAGGGATGCCAAGGGTGAATTTAAGTGATTAGCCAAGCTGCAAGGTTCAATGCTGGGAGCTGAGGGTGCAGAATTTGGTTCTCCTGCTGAGACAGCAAGGAAGGTGTCTGAGGCAGGTGCCATGGCGATATTTGTGACACACTGCGCAGGAGTGGGTACCAGTGTTGGCGTGGCAAGTCTGGAGCAATCAAAATAATTTTTGGTTTGTCCTGTTTGACTTTTAGTAGAACTCTGGAGAGCAGAGGCAGAGGAGAAATGGCGTAGACGGATAGGTTTTTCCAGTTGAAAAACAGAGCATCCACTTTCCAGGCTTTTTTGTGAGGAGTCCTTGTGCAAAATTTGTCCTATGTCTGGGCTCCCCAATTTGCTTGTCAACATTTTAAAAATCCGTGGTTCCAGTTTCCACTTGTGTGGGTCCATGAGATTTCTGCTTAGCCCGTCTGCCAGTGTATTCAGTTTTCCTGGCAGGAATTGAGCTTGTAGTTGCACTTGGTAGCCCAAGGCCGTGTTCCACAATGCCATGGCTAGTCTGCAGAGGGGGTAAGGAATGTGTACCCCCCTGCTTATGTACCACATAACCGTGGTGTTGTCCATTTTTACCATTAGTTGTCCTGGATGAATGTAGTCCTTGAAGGCTGTCAGAGCATTCTGTACAGCTAACATTTCTTTTTGATTGATATGTAGGTGCATTTGATTTGGGTTCCATTTGCCCTGAATGCACTTCCCTGCCAGGTGAGCCCCCCATGCATAGTCCGATGCGTCTGCAGTTAGGGTTTGGGCAGCAGGGGGTAGTGTGAATGACAGTCCCTTGTTTTGGTGGCAGGCCTCTGCCCACCATAGGAACTCCAGGCATAGGTAAGGTATGATAGGAATCATTGTTTCCAGGCTGTGACAATGTTGACTCCAAAGACTTTTCAAGTACCACTGAAGTTTCCTCATATGCAGTCTTGCGTATGGAATTAGAAGAATGCAGGAGGCCATGAACCCCAAGGCTTGCAGTATTTGTCTTGCAGATAGCAGGGATTTTATGGCCACTTGTTTGAAGTAAGTTACAAAATGAATTTGCTTTTCTGGCGTGAGGGGAAGCCATCTGGCCAGTTGTATTCAAGTTTGCATCCAGGAATGTAATCTGTAGAGAGGGTACCAGTTATGATTTCTTTTCGTTTATGGTGTACCCTAGACAAGTTAGTACCCTTTTTACAAACACCAGATGATTTAGAAGTATGGCCAGAGAGAATGGAATCCTCTGCATCAGAATCCTCATAAGTAGGTATGGACAAATCCAAGTCATCGGAAGAATTAGAAGAAACAGAGTCCTGATCAGAAGATTCATAGTCAAGCTCAGCCCTAGGCCTCTTAGAAGGGGGGCGGGGTTTGACTAACCCTTATTAGAGTAATAAGACCTTCAGCCATTTTGATCATTTGTTTTTTAAGCATAGGGGCCTGAACATGTGGCCTGGGAGTCATTTTTTTAAACATAAATCGAGATTTAGGCCTTAGTATGGAAGGTGGAGTTGTTTTAATATGCAAGTCTGTAGGCCTGAAAACACCCTCAGAAGCCGGTACCTGCACAGCGGCTCCAGACCCATCCAAGGTAGAGACATCCGCTGGCTCCGTAGGTGAAGCATCTCACAGCATACCAGACTCTGAATGTGTCTCAGTAGAGACATGCGAGTCAGAAGTAGTGGGTATCAGGGGCTGCGAAAGCACCTCACTGAGTACCAGTGAACTGGCGACTGGCTTAGGAGAAGCGTCGGCAGTTTTGGACCTAGACGGCCTGTCTCTTGTCTTTTTCTTTGTGTTTTTTTGGAATTCCAGTAGTCGGATGGCTAACCGACATCATTTCTGGATAATTAAACCAAGAACTGAAATATTTAGAGGCAAAAATGTACTGACGACGGACAGTGCGCTGATTAAAGCACAAAACCGACAGCAAGGTAAGTTGTGGTCAAGGCTTAGGCAAGGAATACAGTACAAATGAAAATCTTTATGAGGTATTTGCTTTCCACAAGTAATACAATTATTAACTTTTACTGACATCGGTAGGGAGCAAGAAAAAGTTTCCCCAACGGGGTACTTAGCTTTAAGTTGAAGACTTCGGTTCTGAAACTCGAAAACGAAAATTTCAGTAGTCGGCCGACCGGCATTTAAGAACTGCTTCTGCTTCGGGCACCACACAGCAAGAAAGACTGATGTAATGGCATCGGCTGCATGTTTTATATCCCTAACAACCTGACATCATGGAAGAAGGGACAGCAACTGACGCAGGACCCAAGACTTTGTTAATCAGGCCAATTGAGGGCAACCTGCCAGCAGATTATCCAAATGTAATGACTGCAACAGTGAAACACAAAGAACATGTACAATGGGCATGAAAAGAGATTAAACAAGCAAAACAAATCTAATAAGGGCAAAAAAAAAAAAAAAAGGGCACAGTAAGCGTAAAGCAAGCCGATTGCATGTTTTGGGCAAAATGGTACGTTTTGGCACAACTTTGTATTGTATTCAGGGCATATTTAAAGTACTTACAGTGTGTGCTTATTACTGGGCATTTATTCTGAAGAGTCTGTTAGTGTGCAAAGTGCAACTATTTCGTGAAGTACAGTCAAAGTACAGCCATTTTGAAAAGTTTATTGTGCTGGATGTGTCTATTCGCAAAGTACCGCCATTAGAGTGTGTGTCTTGTACTATAAAGTTACTAAGTGAAGTTCTGCCATTTTGGGGAAGTTTCAGTGTGCTGCATACTGCTTATTCGCAAAATGCAATTGCTTCTAAATGTTTCTTATTCTCAGCTTCTCCTGCTCAGTTCATTTGCACAGAGCAGTTATTTGAAATGTTTCTTACACTGATAGGGGGCGATTTCTTACAGTATGGTGATTTCAAGAGTATTACAGCGCCCAAGAGACTTATTTCACAAAGTTCAGTTATTCAGAGGCTTGTTGTGCTACTGGGCATAGTTACAAGTACTGGCATAGACTTCTGGCATATGTATTTATGTGTATGTTCATGCATATTTGCAAAACCCCTCACTGGCATGTGTCAATATGGCAGACAGATTTTGAAATCCCTCACCATTTGTATTTGATCAGAATATTGCAGAAAACTGGATAATATTTGAGGAAGAGTACAATATTGTTATACAAGCAGCTTATTCAGCCAAAGATGCACGCACTAGAGCATTCATTTTGCCAAACCTAGCTGGGTCAGAGGCCATAGAAAGAGAGCATTCATTTGTGTATGCACCAGCAGTATATGAAGAAGGTGAAAACCATCATATTGTTGTACAGGCTGAATCAAGGGAAGACCATGAGTGCTTGAAGCACAAATTCAGAGAGATGTGTAACCCCCAGACAAATATTACATTAGAGAGGCACTTATTTTACACAAGAGATCAGAAACCAGGGGAAACCTTTGCATCTTATATAACTGACCTGAGAAACAAAGCTAAAATGTGTCGGTTTGCTGACTTAAAAGATGAGTTGATAAAGGACAGACTTGTGTGTGGTATTAATAGTGCTGCAGTGAGAAATATTTTGCTTTGTGACAGTGATTTAACATTGAGCAAAGCTATAGAGATTTGTCAAGTCCATGAAGTTGCAGAAAGGCACACAAGTATGCTTGCAAGTGATAAGAGTATGGATTCAACAAGCTCTAGAGTAAATGTGGACAGTATGCAACACGTGGCAAACAGAAGCAGGCCTAAACACATGGCAGCCACAGCCCTTGCTGGTTCACCAGAAAAAACATGTAGTTTTCCAGCAGGTTCTAAGAAACGTGCATGCTCAGTGCTGTACAAGTGTGAGTCAGCAAAACCCAAGTCCAACCTTATTGTTAACTGTTGTAACTGTGGAGCCAATCATGAGTCTAAGGGAGAAATGCTTAGCATTTAATCAGCAATGCCACAAGTGTAGGAAATTAAAACAACGAGCGAAAAGGTCAAACAGAAAAAACAATCAGTAAAAACTAAATGAAAACTCCAGCCAAGCTAGAACATCCACTGAGTGACCTCTCAAACCTCTTGTATCAGAGGCACACAGGATATATGCAAATGACCCTTATGAACATCAGGTGTTTCAGCTATATGGTGATTCTTAATGCCCATGATTTATTTCTTTTTAAGTCGTTTCAATGGACAATTTCAGGCCAATAAAGCCAAACCCCATAGTTGTGGATATGCATATTTCAGCCTTGTTATGACCTCATCAGCACACCACAAGTAGTGTGTTTGACTAAGCATAAGAAACGCAGGGCTGTTATACCCAGCTGATGCCCACATTACCATTAGAGTGACTGCAAAATATTCCAACTAACACTAAAACAAAAGTGAGAAGGTCATACAGAAAAAACAATCAGTACAAACTAAATGAAAACTCCAGCCAAGCTAGAACTTCCACTCTTTGTTTTAGCTTGTGCTGTGCTGATGAGGTCCCAGTTGCTAAGTTTGATTATAATTTCTGTGTGTCACAATTTGGTCATATTTCCAGACCTAGTGTGAAATACACAGCGACCTGGACTTTATATATGTGTATTTAGTTCTGTATAATTGCATGACCAAAAATGATTTATTTGATTGCATGTCAATTACTGTTTTCAACATTGCATGACTTATTACTCAAAGAGGGAAGAAATAGAACAGCTTGTGTGTGTGCTGTGTCTTTAAGAAGTTTCAAGGACTGAACTTGCATATATAAACAGCGAGCACATGCTATACTCAGTGCCATTTTGAGAGTGCAGCCAGAGTGAAAATGTATGAATGTAATAGCTAGTTTGTTTATAAGTTTACCCAAGTTAAAGTATATTAAGCCTCAATCCTGATGCATTTCTACATAATAAAGCTGCTTGAACAGAACCCATGAAGTTTCGTCTATCGCGTCCTGACTAGACAAACAACAACTGTGACTCATTAAAATACGAAGGATGCTCTGTTAGTCCTTTCTGGGATCATACTGGTTAACATGACATCAATATTCAAAAGGCAAACACTTTTCACTACTTTAATAGATTTCAAAAGGTTCTGTGTATGCCTCGTCCTAAACATTATGTGGGACAGATCACTAGATCAGTTAGAAAGAGGATTTCTGGGCATTAGAAGTTCAAAAGCACAACACCCTCAAGAATGTCATCTTTCTGAACCCTCAGGGCTGCATTTTTTTAATTAGTATATGCATATCCTAGGACAGATTTAATTTTTGATAAAGCTTTGTATGTATTACAGGTGAAAATGTATACTTTTATGTTCAATACTTTATAACTAGGGGATGAGTAATGAAATAGCATATAAATATTTGATTTAACTTGCTACATTTATTCTTATTGGTGGTTCTTCCATGTTTGACGCACTAGTGTTTTTTTTTTTTGTTTATTGTTTTTTTTTTAAGAAGTTCTAAATAAATGTTTCAGAAGTATTAATTATTAAAGGATTTGGTGCTTTTCATTTGGAGTCTTAAAGGTGAAGGAATTGTGTTTAAAAAAAACACAAGGCAGGCAATCAGTAGAGCATTACAAACCCAGCCAATAACTCATATTCAAAAATTCCCATCAGCCTCAAGGATGACAATACAGGAGAGTTAATTTAATTGCACTCATCCAAATATGTAGGTTTACTTTGAAGGTGAAAAAGGAGCTACTCTCTTCTACTGACATGGAGTGCACATTTGTACAGAGATGGCATATACATTGGGATACAGATCTGTCATGCCAAGTGTCTTATGTATCTGCTCATGAACATTTAATTCCTTTAAGTGGATATATTTAAAGAAACATTTCTTCTATGAAGGAAAAGATCAAAGAGAGTCGGATCCTTCACGGCTCAAAAGGCTACATATAGATCCTCATGGAGGGGTCTAAAAGAAACTCAGTAGTACAGACAGAGGCTGACAGTCTGTCCTGAAAGCTAAGATTGTTTTTGAAGCCAATGATCTGTTAATTAGCAAACTTTGAGATCTTTCAAGGGGTATGTTTACACACCCATGTGTCAAAAGAGGCATTATATTCAATAAATGGTCTGATGAGATACGAGTAAAGAGGAAGTAAGACTTCTTTGGATCTACAGGAGATGCTTTTGGAAATTAGATGAGCCAGAGAGAGAAATTGCTTAGCTTTCTATCATTTAACAAGGAAGAACAATTAAAGTCCAACATCCTTGACCTAAATTACACACTTTTTGTAGATTAGCCTTCCAGCATTGCATTACACCAAAATTAAATTTTCTACAGCCTTTTTCCTTTTATGTTTAGTAAACTTGTTGAATTAACAGCATAAGTGCAAGTGGTAGTTCTGTCCATGCAGTGCTGGTGGACAGAACAGAGAAGGCAGAAGGAACGTGGATGAAAGAGAGGTAATTTGCTTGCTAGAGGAGTGAGCGACTGAGTTTCTGCAATACTGATGGAGCTATTATGCAGGTGTGAAAATTGTGGAGGGGAAAAACAGCAACTTACTAAGTCAAAAAAAACAAACAGCATTTTGCTAGGAAAAGTTCAAATGAGTGATTAGTGAAAAGAAAAAAAGGGGGGGAACCACTCATTTATACTGCATCACAAAAAAACACCTGCACTGTGAGCAATCCAAGCTGTAATGAATGCTTGCTGTGCGGTCCCTAATGCCAAATTATACTATCCTCAGCGGACTAGACTGTAACCACATCCAATGGGCAATCCAAGCTATAATGAATGCTTGCTGTGCAGTACCTAATGCCAAATTATACTATCCTTAGCGTACTAGACTGTAACCGCATCCAATGGCTTGTGTATCTTCAATCACAAATGCCATTATAAAGCAAAATAACATTTTTTCTGTGGCACCTACTCAGAGCAGCAAAATCTACCTATTGAGCAACTGTTTACACATGACAATTTCTCTCCCTAAATGCTCATTAACTATAAATGTGCTTTTTTGCATTTTATCTGTAATATTATATGTAACACATACAGAAGGAGGGAAGTAAATAGGAACCTCAAGTGTGGAAGTTACAGACCTCTAGCTTCTGGAGACGCTCTCGCTCTTCCTTTGCAAGTTCCTGCTCAGTCTTCAAACGATCAGAGGGTTTTGCCTTCATTTCAAACCCAAGTTCTCGAACAATGATGTCATAGTCTTCTTGCTGTAAAGTGCAATATGCCAAGTTTAAAATATTAATATAATTCACATTCTCACAAAGACAATGCAACTATTTTGGATCAGTATTTAAAAAAAGTTACTATTTTAAAACAGCATGCACTAAAATGTCAGAGAAAATCTCCACTTCAGTTAATTACAGTATTTTGCAATGGCCTGCTTGCCATACTGAGGCCATACCACTTGACTGTCCAGACGTTTGCAGAACGTTCATATTTTTACCGCATATTTTGGTCTCTTCCTCAAAATCTGTGGTTTTCTGGTAACTCAGTCAGGATATAATTCACTAAATAATAACATACTTAAAAGTTAAGTACTCATCATAACTAGTCATTTGTGTTGTACATTTTCATTCTTCCTCGACCCATGGGTTTGAATCGGATCTGACTCAGCCTTATACTCCAGATTTTGGATCCAGCTCTCAAGCTCTTCCCTCTACCCATAATGCACTATTCCATCCCCATTACCTCAGACTGAGATTGCTGCCATAGAACCCTATAGCCAAGCAGAGACGGGTATAATTGTTGGCGCACATCAAGGAGATGAAGCATGTACTCTCCTTTATTTGAAAAATTTGAAAAGAAGACTGGTAACTGAATGGACCGATTAATGTTATTTTCAGAAACCACTTTGTGTAAAAAAGAAAGGTTTGTCCGTAAGGCATCCTTATTTTTTGAAAAATTATGTAAGGGGTTTTAGACTAAAGAGTATAGAGTTCAGACATTCTCTTTGCAGAAGTAATGGCTACCAAGATGACTGTTTTCCATGAAAAGAATTTTAAATTAGTTTTAGCTGAAGGTTCAAAAAGTTTTTGAGTTGGACCTTGTGGCACAACTGTCAGATCCCATGGAGGTGAAGAATCCTTTATTGGTGGTCTTAAAAGAAAAATACCCTTCAGAAAAGCTTTGCGTAATTTGGACGATGCAAATGAATAATTTCTGTCTCCTGTGTGAAAATTAGAAATTGTTGCCAATTGAAGTTTAATCGGAGAGAAACTTGCTCCTTCTTTAAAAAGGATTGTTAAAAATTGAAGTACCATAGAAACTGGAACAGAGAAAGGGTCCTGCTCATTATTCAAAGTCCAAAGGGAGAATCTTTTCCACTTGCTCTTGTATACTTTTTTAGTAGATTCTTTCTGTGAAGCCAAAATAATGGCATGTACAAGAGAAGAGAGGTTTGGCTGTCTAACCATTACTGGAAGTGGACAAACCATGTGGTTAGTTTGAGGGCTTGGATATTAGGATGTTGGATCCATGATGGGTGAGCGAGGAGAGGAGATCTGGAGTTGGCTCCAGTATCTCTGGAGGATGACAAAGGTGAGACTGTAGGAAGGAGGACCATTACTTGCAGAGGACAGAAAGGGGTGATAAGGATTACTGAGCTCTTCAGCCAACTTGCTTTTTGCAGAAATTTTGGAATCAAAGGGAGAGGATGGATAAGCATAAAGAAGACCAGAGGGGCCAAACATGGACTACAGCACCTCTCTGACTCCCCATGAGGGGGGATACAAGCAAAGTACCTGGTACACTTGTTGTAGGGAGTCTCAAAGAGGTCACAGCAAGGTTGGCCCAAACAACTGAAGATCATTTCCGCCACAGATTAAGAGACCACTTGTGAGGAATCATGACTGACCTGCTTAGTTTGTCCAGTAATACGTTGGTTTTCCCCGGTATGTGTCACAATTAGAAAGCGGTCTGATGAGATTGGCCATTCCCTCATGGTCACTGCAGAGGGGATAAGATATAGTTCCTCCTTGTTTGCCGATATACCAGACTACAGGCAAGTTGTCAGTCTGAAATGCAATAGTCGCTAGAAGGAGAGCATCTTGAAATGCCTGCAACGTCTGACTTCTAGTACATTGATATGGAGATTGGTCTCTTGGGGGGGACCACATCCCTTGAACTGTTCTTCTCAAGAAATGACCCCCACCCCAGCTGAGAAGCATCTGTGGTCACTTTGGCCACTGGAGGTAGTAGAACAAAGGGTTGGCCTAGATGAATATCGTTCAATTGGATCCACCAGTGGATGTGCTGTCTGCAAATTGGAGTGAGCTTAACTGGAAAGGTTGAAGAATGGACCACTAAACAGCTACAGCCCATTTAAGAACATTCATAAAGAAACATGCCAAGGGAAGTAACACAATGGCTGCTGCCATGGAACCCAGTGCTTGAAGCACTGATCTTGCTGAAGGAGATGGATGGGAAAAGAAGATGATGAACCTGACTTCTGATAGTGATGATACCTGTGTTGTCGTATCCAGAAGTGTACCAATGAACTCCAGCCTCTAGACATGTTAAATTTGATTTGGCACAGTTTATTGTTATATCCAATGACTTGCTAATAAGGAGCAAATAGTCCCTGGCATATAGAAGGAGATGCTTGGAGAGGGTGGTGCAAAGCCAGTCGTCTAGGTATGGAAACACTTGGAATCCTTTTAGTCTCAAGTGAACTGCCACCACTGCCATACAGCAGGTAAACACCATGGGGCTGAGGTGGGTCCAAAGGGCAGGGCCCTGAATTGGTAATGACTGGCTCCCAGCCGAAAGTGTAAGTGTCTTCGGGAGCATCTGTCTATTCTGATTTGATAGTACACGTCCTGAAGATCTAGTGAGCACATCCAATCATCCTTGTGAAGAAAGGGCAGGATGTACTGCACCATGACTATTCAGAACTTTGACTTCTTCACATACTAATTCTGAAGAGAATAGAATTCAGATTCTAAGCCAGTCACAAGTGGAGTCCCACAGGGCTCTGTCTTGGGACCCCTCTTGTTCGGCATTTATTTCTCAGATGTGCAGGCAAACATAGGGGGGTTGTGGCTGACAAAGTTCGCAGATGACTGCAAACTAGACGCCATAGTCGATACACCAGCTGACAAATGCATCCTTCAGAAGGGCCTTACAGAAACAGATGACTGGTGCCAGAGTAATGGCCTTAAACTAAATGCCAAAAAATGTATAGTCATCCCCTTTGGGAAAAACAAAGTGCCCACAAATTACCACATAGGTGGTAATCCATTAAGTACGGAAAAAGTAATCAGAGACCTGGGGACCCAAGTTGACAGTGACCTCTCATTTGACACCCACATCGCCAAAGTGGTTAGAAAGACCTTCTACCTTGCCCACCTTATCATGAAGGGATTCACATCCAGATCAAAGGATGTCATTGTACCCCTATATTCCTCCCTTATCAGGCCTATGATTGAGTACAATGCCCCATTTGGTATGTACCTCACCCGGCACCTGCAGCAGCTGGAGAGACCCCAAAAGTACCTCACCAAGAGGATCAAGGGTCTCCAACATATGTCATATGCTGCCAGACTAAAGAAGCTCCAGCTCTATTCAGTAGCATACCGCCTGCTCAGAGGTGATCTGTGCCTGACGTACAAGGCCATGTCCAATCCAGAATTAATGGACATGCTCCACCTCAAAAAATTTAAATCCATCAGAGCCACGAGAGCTAAAAATCTAAACCTCAGCACAAATATGAATAGGACATGCTGGAGGGACAGATTCATAACCCAGAGGCTTCCCGCACTCTGGAACAGGATCCCAAGTCCATGTTAGGCAAAGCCCCTCACTGACTCTCCAAGAGAAATCTTGACGAGTGGATGGGTGATCGTAGGTTTACCCCCAGGGGTCATCTCTGTGTCATTACTAGACAGAGGCACAGTAAACTAAATTTATTTTGTACACTTTTGTATCATTACATGGGGTGGCGAAAGCCACGTACACTATGGCTAGGCTTATAAATGCCCTAGGGCAGATAGCCTAGTACTATACTATGAAACTATACTGATTCAGACTGCTTAGATCCAAAATCGGTCTGAGGTCCCCTGTTTTCTTGGGCATTAAAACAGAAGTGTGAATAAGTTCCGAATCCTGTTTTGTCTGGTGGGACCTTTTTGATGACTCTTTCTAGCAGCTTTTGGATTTCTTGTGCTACTTTCCTTTAATGAGGTAGAACACAGGGAAGCTTCTTTCTTTTGGAGATGGGGAACAGGAAAAATGGTATGCAATAACCTCTGGGTATTATTCTTAACACCCATGAATCTTGTGTTATATTTACCAGGTGTCTCGGTGCAAGGACAATCGTCCCCTGCCTGCCTCCAGATTTGGCCAGTTGGGCAGCACTTCAGTAGTGCTGGAAGGGTTTATCTGTAAAAAAAATCCTGGAACCCCTGATTTTAACAGGCCTCCTCTGCCTCTATGGTGATGTCTTCCATTAGAATTTCCTCCTCTGCCTCTGGAGGAATCACCACCACATGGGTCTTGGAAAAGTCCCTGAGATTTTCGGAACCACATCTTACCACATTTCAGATTCCTGGAGAAGGATTATTGAGAGGTAGAAAACTTGATTCCTATGGCAGACAGGGTCTTTCCATTCTGTTCGCTGAGAGTAAGCATTTCTTTTACTGATGGCCCAAATAAGGAAATGCCATCGAATGGGGCATTGATAAAGAACTTCTTAAAAGGCTCCACAAAGTCGCATAGCCACATCCAGGCATGTCGCCTTATGGCAATGCCTGAACCAGCTGCTTGCGAGGTACCTACTGCTGTGTAACAGATCAACCTCTTTGAAGCGTTTGATATGGATAAGACAGTGGCCAGCTGCGACGACTTGCTTATGAAATTCTGCACACATGGACTCAGACAGTATTGGTCAAATCTTTCTGAAGTCTAGTATTAAGTTTTCCAGGTAGTTTAGTGACCTCAGAGCAAAGGTTGCTGAAGTAAAGACTCACTTTCCAAATCTGTGCAATGCTCCAGACTCCATGTTTAGCAGATAGACAGCAGAGTTCTGTTCTGCTAGCTCTGCTGTAGTGGCTGCCACCACCACCATAGCATCAACAAGGACTCATTTACTCCAGTGGGGTCTGTCTTTCAGAGGGACTAAGAATTTATTGGGTCTCTTTGGAATGGGTTTGACTGTATCCAGTTCCTTTCAAGCCCAGTGGGAAAATAAGTCTGAGTTCTCATCCACCCATCTTGGTAACCTAAGACGTAGATGTGCCAGACCCAAAAGCTCCCAAAAAATACCAATTCTTCAGGAGAGGAATTTTCAGAAGGCCAGCCACCTTTTTGTCTCTGAAATATCTCCAAAGGAAATGTCATCCTGTGGCAATATGGGGGACCCTTCTCTTTCATCAAAATTGGTATCCTATGTGGGAGTCTATGTGCCTCCTCTTGCACGTTCTCTTCCAATGTACTTCCTCTGGAGGATGTTCAGGGGAGGTGTCGGAAGAGAGAGGAAGTTCCTGTACTGGAACCGACTGGATGCCTGTTGGAACTGGCTGTCCCTGTGGAGTAGGTCTGACTGGCTCAGAATTCGGAACCTATAAGAAAAATGCGTTAGGATCCAAAAAATGAGAAGGTGGGTCTCTGGAGTTTGAAAAAGACCTTTCCTCTACCTCAAAAGGTGAAAAACCTGGAAGAGCTTCGACCCAGTCCTCTCGGAGTCAAAATCCTCGATGAAGGTAGGTCTCGACCACTCTCGGATCTGCGCCTCGAGGGTAGAACCAGATCCAAACTGTCCAGGATTGAGACTCAGACGAAGGGACACTTTAACAAAATCAGAGTCGAACCAAAGCCCTCTGATCCGACATCGACACTTCATCTCCAGGACCCATTCTGATCAGAGAATATTGGAGCAGAACTGGCCAGGGATATAGTTGGAGTTCATAGGTTCATACTAGGCTATCTGCCCTAGGGCATTTATAAGCCTAGCCAGAGTGTGTGTGGCTTTCACCACCCCTTAGGATGAGAATACTATACCCATTAGTTTGTTGTGCCTCTGTCCAGCAGTGATACAGAGATGATTCCCGGGGTAAACCTACGATCTCCCATCCACTCGTCAAGATTTCTCTTGAACAGAGTCAGTGAAGGGCTCTACCTCACATGGACTGGGATTCTGTTCCATAGTGTAGGGAGTCTCTGGGTGATGAATCTGTCCCTCCAGCACGTCTTATTTATATCCGTGTTGAGGTTTAAGTCTCTTGCTCTCGTGGCTCTGGTGGATTTGGATTTTTTGAGGTGGAGCATGTCCATTAATTCCGGGTTGGACATGGCCTTGTATGTCAGGCACAGATCACCTCTGAGCAGACGGTATGCAACTGAATAGAGCTGGAGTTTCTTCAGTCGGGCATCGTATGACATATGTTTGAGCCCCTTTATCCTTTTGGTGAGGAACTTTTGGGGTCTTTCCAACTGCTGCAGGTGTCGGGTAAGGTACATTCCGAATGGGGCGTTGTACTCAATCAATGGTCTGATAGGGGGTACAGGGGTACAATGACCTCTCCTGATCTGGATGTGAATCCCTTCATGATCAGGTGGGCAATGTAGAAGGTCTTCCTAACCACTTTGGCAATGTGAGTGTCAAAAGAGAGGTTACTGTCAACTTGGGTCCCCAGGTCCCTGATAACTTCTTCCGTGTTTAATGGATTACCACCTATGTGGTAATTAGGGGTTACCTTGTTTTTCCCAAAGGGTATGACTATACATTTTTTGGCATTTAGCTTAAGGCCATGGCTCTGGCACCAGTTATCCATTTCTATGAGACCTTTCTGGAGGATGTCTGTGTCTGATGGAGTGTCAATTATGGTGCCCAGTTTGCAGTCGCCTGCAAATTTTGTCAGCCACAATCCCCTATGTTTGCCTGCACTTCAGAAAAATAAATGCCGAACAAGAGGGGGCCCAGGACTGAGCCCTGTGGGACACCGCTCGTGACCGGCTTAGAGTCTGACATGGCACCAGCAACTCTAACCCTGTGTGTTCTGTCCTTGAGCCAGTTTGCAACCCATCTTGTGACATATGGGTTTACATCTATGCTGGTGAGCCTTTCTATGATGCCCGAGTGGGGTATTGTGTCGAACGCTTTTGCTAGGTCAAGGTAGGCTGTGTGAACTGCCTTACCCTCATCAATGGCCTTAGTGACTGTTTCAAAAGTCGACCAAGTTCAAGAGGCAGGATCTGCCCTTGACAAAGCCAAATTGGGTAGGATCCAGTGTCTGTAGGTCCCCAATGTCTTTATTTATGAGTTCCATTATGATCCTCTCCATAGCTTTGCAGACAAGGCTTGTCAAGCTTATGGGGCGGTAATTTCCAGGGTCCGTAGAAGCACTGCCTTTGTGGAGTGGGACCACAGTTGCCGTGACGCCATTCTTTGCACGTGATCCTGTAGTAAGGCTAAGATTAAACAGCAGCCTTATGTGTGGGTTTAGTTCCTCATTGAGTTCGTGTAGCACACAGCCGGGGACACCGTCCGGTCCCATTGATGCTGTGTTTTTGCTTTAGAGAGCAGCTCTCACCTGGGCATCTGAGATGTTTGGGAGCCCAGACTCTGGTGGGATAGATATTTCTCCTTTTGGGGGGGGGGATTTGCACTGAACCTGTCTGCCAGTATGTTGGCAATGTCTGTGGGTTCAGTGATTTTTTATCATTTTGGACTAATTCTGAGCATATCTGGGAGTTTCCACCCAGGTTTCTAACATAGCTAAAGAAGGCTTTATGATTGTCTTTTGTGTCATTAGCGATTTTTCTCTCAAAGTTGGCCTTGGATGATTTTATGAGTGATCATAGTTTTTGCTAGTATTGATCAGAGATGCCTTCCCATTTAGGGATTTTGCTCTGTCATGTAGTAGCTTTCTCCTCTTGTTGTAGAGTTTGTTTATGGCTGGAGTCCACCAGACCGGCCTGCCTTTGGTGGAAAGGGTCTTGATTTTATTAGGGATTGCTTGATCCATACATTCCTGGAGGTGCTCGTAGAAGGCATTTGTAAGGGTTTCAGCAGCGTGGGTTGTGGTTTCCACTGGCTCCCTTGAAGGATACCACTCCAGTCTTAAGAAGTGTGAAGTTTGCTTTTGAGAAGTTCTTCACTGTGGTCTTTTGCTGGGGTGGGGCGGGATGTGGATCTCCAGTGAGATTAATTTATGGTCTGATCTCACCAATGAGGGATATACTTCCGTGTGGAGCATTTTGTCCCCATGTTTGTGATGATCAGGTCTAGTATATTTTCTCCTCTTGTGGGAATGGTGACTAGTTGTTCCATAGCATTTGAGTTTATGAACTCAAGGAACCTTTGGGCTAGGGTGTTGGGGCTTGAGTAATGTTCCCAGTCTATGTTTGGGTAGTTGAAGTCACCCAATATGATGGTGTTTGGAGAGACATTCATACTCTCCAGTGTCTTCAGGAAGGCTGTGTGGGTTTCCTGAGTTTGAGAAGGTGGTCTGTAGCATGTTACAAACTGTAGGGCAGTTTTACCTATGGTTAATTGCACCTGGATGGTCTCCGATGCTTCGTGCATTGCCACTAACCTGGAGGTGTGGGTATCCTTTATGAATATGGATACTCCCCCTCCTTTTGTGGTTCGGTCCGGATTTTAGGGCCGGAACGCATGATATGAGGTATAACCTGATAGTGCTGGGGTGCTCTCAAAAGCCTTGAACCAGGTTTCAGTCACAGCACAGACATCGATGTTCTCCATACTGAGGAGGGCTTCGAGGGCGTGCATCTTGAGGTTTAGACTTCTGGCATTGAGCAGTATTACCCTTAGTTTTTCTCCATTTTTGTTTTCTAGGGCGGTAGGTTTATCATTTGAGCCTTGCCTAAAAAAGGCACTATGGGGTGGCAAGAGCCTTTGCCAATATCCGGAAGCCCAGGGTGACAGGTGCAAGCCCTCCCTTGCGAAGCAGTGTGGCTTGTCAAGCATGTCATCCTAGGCAGACAGACATTGGATCCCCTTAGAATGACACCAGTAACTAAGCCAATTATTAAAGCTGATCATTTTGTCTCTGTATTGTGGCATCATTCTTGGTGAGGGTAGGATACTGCTCAGGGTCAGGGTCATACCGGCCTGGGCTACATAATCTGAGAGCTCCTCTATGTCTCTTTTCATGTAGTCCAGGGAGGTACGTCTCAGGTCGTTCACACCGGCATGGACAATGACTGAGTCATACTTGTACTTGCTGTGGAGTGACCCGAGTGCTTGTGTTATGTGGCGGATTCTAGCGCCTGACAGGCAGCTTACTGTCATCTTTTCCTTGTTCAGTCTGGTGAGTGGGACGTCAGTGTGTCTGACTATGGAGTCACCTATAACAAGTGTGTCTGGCATTGTGTTTGGCCTTAAGGGCTGTGACTGTTTAGCACACTGACTTTGAGAACTATATGTTGCATGTCTTATGTCTTGAGGTGGCAGTTGCTTGGGTGTCTGCTTTGGAGGCCTCTGTAGTTTTGGTAGATTTTTGATCAGTGCCTCCGAGTATGTCTTTGTGTGTTTATGTGTTTGTTTTGCAGTTGTGATAGTTCTATGTGAAACTGGGTTTGTGGTGTGCGTGGTTTCCTTCTCCTCCTGTCTGGTCTTGCCAGTCCTGAGTTGAGAGAGCTCAGCCTCCAGTTTGGCTATATAGTTGCATCTCTCACATGTATTTGTGTTTTGTGGGAGAAGGAGTGGGTTGTCTGTGTACATGAGGCAATTGTAACATTGCCTCAAGATGCCCAGATTCACCAGCTGAACAGGAGAGGATGCTAGCAACTGACCCTTCGACATGCTAGAAAAAGTGAAAAGTTTGCTGTGTAACTGAGTCAGAAGGGACCTATAGGGAAATGGGTACTCAAGGGGATTCTAGGCTAATGTAGTACTTTATTTAGTATACAAGTACTTTACCTATATAAAAATGCTTTAGGAGCAAGTGCTGAGCTTTACCTATATAAAAATGCTTTAGGAGCAAGTGCTGAGCTTTTGAGATAGAGAATAGACTGTTTAGATTGCAAGTAGAGAAGTTCTAAGGGAAAAATTGAAAAGCAGACTTTACGGAGCCAGAAATAGTTTAACCTTGTTTAACCGGCGCTGCCCGATGGTGCTCTATGGGCAACTCCGCGCTAAATCACGCTAAAGCGGGCTTTATAGCAGGGGGTTGAAAAGAGCTAGGAATTGACCCAAAATGGCCAATAGACTACAAGTTTCTGGCTGGAACCACTGCTCTAGGGACAAAGTTCAAGTTCAAGTTACTTTCCTCAGATCTAACACTGCACCTCTCCGGGATCTTTGATCTTGAGACTTCAAAACCACTGGATGGATAGCAGAAGGAGATAAAATGGTCTTAGACGTCAATGGAAGACTCACAGAATCAAAAGGGGACAGAGGTGGTAAGACCCCTATCTGGATCTAAGCTTTGAGAAATTTCCATACAATTCTATCCACATCTACTTCTGACAAATTTCTGGAGGACCTAGAGGAAGTTGTGGATGGTGGCCTGGAGTGTTTCTTTGGAGTCTGAAACAACGGAGAAGGCAGGGTAAGTGATATGGGTTTTATGACAAATTCAGGAGTATGAATCCTATAAGAAGGACCAGACCTTTGGATCTAAGGACCTAACATGGAGATACTGAAATAAGGACACAAGCCAAAGTCTTCGGATCAGAGGGTTTTGGATTCGAGGATCAGGTCTTCGGATCTGACAATCTCTTAGTTGATGACTTCAACGAAGACCTTGGGGATTTCTGTGGGGAACACTTCTTATGCTTCAATGGAGCAGACTTGCTAAATTTGGTGGAGGTCTGAGCCCCAGAAGAAGATGTAGCTGGTAATAGATGCTTCAAAATCAATTTTGTTTCACCTATCTACCAAGGCCGTTGGGTTGAAGGTAGAACATATACCAAGGCCCTTGGATTGAAGGTAGAACATACTGAACAGGTAGTGTCCAAGTGCCCAGCTCCAAGGCAGTATACGCACTCCTTGTGGGCATCCAAATGAGGGATTTTGTGCCCACATGAAGTAGATTTCTTAAATCCCATCAGTTTATCTGACATGGTTAATAAGGAAGAGGAGAAAAACATTGAAACCCAAAAACAGGTGTTTTTTTTCTTTTTAAACACAGCAAAAATTTAGGAAAAACAACGTAAACTACCAGCAATGGTAGATTACAGAGATACCCTGTCAGCAAAGGGGTAACCAGAGGAAAAAATACCAACAATCATACAGAAGATTTTCTATTCAGCAGAATAGAAGGAAAGAAATAGTAGCAGAAATATTGTAAGCTTCTAATGACCTGTGAAATTAACTGAGAGAGAGGATAGCAAACATTTAAGATTAGGTTAAAAGAAGGTTAAATTAACTCAGGAAACACCATTATAAAAGCTCAGGAGAGGAGCCTGTGTCCGTTCATGATAGTGGCAAATGAGATCTGAGGTAATGGGGATGGAATAGTACATTATGGGTTGAGAGAGGAGCTCGAGAGCTGGATCCAAAGTCTGGAGCATGAGGCTGATTTGGATCCAAAGACTGGATCCAAACCCATGGGTTCATAAAAAAATGAAAAGAACATCAGATATGTGACTTTCAGATTTCACATCCTTCAGAAAATGTATAACACAAAATCTTTAATTTTAGCAAAATTCTAAGCTTATATGAGCAATATTTAAAAGACTGTCCCTATTTTTCTGCCTTTGCGGGCCCCCCCCCATTATTTTTGGCTTTGTCTAGGTTTCTTGTTCTAAGAAGTTGAGAGGTATGCTGCTTGCCTACACTTGTTTACTGTCCTACATGCTTCCTACATACTGCATTATCTGCAACTGCAGCCATAATCTACCACATGCAGGTAAACAACTTTTCATTTCTGAAAAAAAAGTTTACATTGTATATATAAAAACAGAAACAGCAGTAGCAGGCTAAATTAAATGTCACCTTAGAAAGCAAACTTGTACCAAATTATGTTACTAAAGTATTTATTTATTTTTTGTCACAACTGCTTCCAATCTTCCGAATGGAGTTTCTTCACTAACTTCTAAATTCAGAGCAAATGACCTCAGCTACCTACCCTTTTCCCAGTTACTATTAGTGTACCTCAGAAGACTCAAAATAGCTACTTGACAGAATTTTCAGAAAATGCAAAGCATGAACCTTCAAAACAAAAGAAGTTGAAGTGCCAAGGAACTCTTTATAAGCTAGTTTCCCCTTAAGGAAACGTCACTCCAGCCAACAAGCTACAAAAATACAAAACAATGCATTGATGTAATTTATCTACAGTAATAATTAAACACCCAGTCAAACCTGAATTAACAACTTTAGTTTATTACTATATTAATACTCTTGTTAAAAATATTCCATTTGAAAGTGACTGTGCTAGTCAGAGAGAACGTAACAAAAGTAGTGAAGCAAAACACAGTGCTAAAACTACAACAGCACTTTGAAGATGGTTCTACTGGGAAACCGCAAAAACTGCTAAAGCAATACAAATCTCAAATCAGTTATAGATAATACTGTGAATAGTTGTGAAACATACATAGCCATATTTAGGCACCAGTGAACCCTGCAGTCACTGGGGCTCCCCACCACACGTTGTTTTACTTTTGATATCTTAAGTTTGTCAAACCAACAAAAGCTAATACAGCAGAAGTTCATAGGTTGGTACTAGGCTAACGGCCCTAGGGCCTATACAAGCCTAGCCAATAACTCCCTGGCTATTTCTTCCCACACTATTTACTTCCCAGCAATCTTGTACATCTAATAAATTAGGTGGGTAATATCTTGATGCCAGGAAAGTGTAAGACATTATCTGCTGTGGAGGGGCACAGATATGGCTAAGGGCATGCACGTGTGTAGCCCTGGGTTAGCATGACAGCATACAACTTGAGGTGAGGAAAAGGATGAGAAAAATACTCCAGTGGCGCAGTTATGGCCCTGTCCCAAGGCACCTCAACCTCCTTGTTGGCCCCAATCCTAAATGGATTAAGTCTGGTTAAAGAGGAGTAGAATGAAGAGAGGTACAGGAGTCAGCTGTGTAGGAGGAATAAAACATTACTAAAAACAATGACTGCATAGCTCCCCATCTCAGAAATGATCACAGTTAGTTATCTGTGGCTAACAAATTGTTTTACTTTGTCTGCATGAGTAAGAAAACAAGTGCATTTTGTTGAAAGTAGTAGTAAAGTTTGACATGTAATGATAGTTTAATGCAGAACAAAACAATCAAAACAAAGACAAGTTTATTCTTTTTCTCTAACTGTGCTTATTGTATTTTTACTACTGAGTACACATTACATATTATGAGGTAAGCAATACCCAAGTTTGCTTAATGCTTTTTCAATGATGTATGCTAATATTTCTATTACTGTAATTAAATCTTATCAGGATGTTCAATATACTGTCTATGGCAATTACGCCTATGTACATTTATTAGGGTATGCATAAGGAAGAATATTATGTACAGGCTGATTGAACCCACTTTACCTTATACATAAATAAGTCCATAAATGGTTGTTGGTACTGAAAGAATGATCAGTCAGAATAAGAAGATGAAGTGTACTACAGGTAATGAAATGAATGTTTTAAGAAAGCCTGAGATTGATCAGGTGGACCTTATTACCTGGTATGGGCATGACTGACGTCAGAGTAACTGGGCATTCTGTGTAACCTACTACCTTTGTGTGGCACAGAAGTTTTGAATGCAACCACAGAATCAAACTGTGCAAAGCAACTGGACCATGGGGTCATTTACACCTTGCTTGTACTCCGCTTTAGACCTTATCTCTTTTAACAAGCAGCAATAAGCCAGCCATACCAGGGTGAATTTATGAATATACAGCAAACCATTTAATTCCTTCTGAAAATAGTTCATCACATTGCTTGTTCTGGAGAGGAGGCTAGTTCCAGAACAGATAGCAGCTGCATGATAAATATCTCTCTCTCCACTGTGATTTCTTTATCTGCTAAAGCAGGTTCAGATATCTGGTTCTAGTATTCCCCAAAATTGTTGGATTTGTGAAAAAAATAGGTCATCAGTTCTAATGTTCTCAGAATTGCTGAATTTGTGGAGAAATTAAAGTGCCTAGATTATTAGATCCCTAATGGTCTGGAAGGCAAAGCATGGGACTGCCCCAAAGGAGTCTGTAGGATGATGAATACAAGAACGAGGTTTCCAGCCTCTCTGGACAGCACAGGTCCTTTAGTTCCATCATCTTTTTGTCAGAAAGTTTTGAGGTCTCTAACTGCTTGATAAGTTTAGAAAGGTATATTCCAAAGGGGGCGATGTATTCTATTAGGGGCCTGACCAGTGCAGAATATAGAGGGCTCAGAACTTCTTTAGACCTACAGAAAATATCCTTTGCAATCAGCTGTGCCAGACAAAAGTTTTTCCTGACTACTGCTGCAACATGGTGGTCAAAGAAGAGGAAGTTATCTACCTATGTTCCAAGATCTCTTACATCATCTTCATCTCAAAGTGGGATGTTGCCTAAAATATAAGCTGGTTGGAGGGTTTGTTTGCCAAATGCAATGACAATTTTATAGCATTTAGCTTTAGCACATTGTCAGTGCACCAGCTATCAACATGTATTAAGTTAATTTTGTAGCTTCTGCATATCAGAAAAAGATTCAAGTATAACACTCAGTTTACAGTTGTCAGCAAATGTCATTAAACAGAGCTCCTCTTTATTTGGTGATCAGAGAAGTGTCTTCTAAATAGCAAAGGTCCAAGCACAGAACCCTTTGGCATTCTACTTGTTACTTTCATGCTGTCTGAGGCTGTGCCTGCCCCCTCAAAGTGTTGGTTCTGTTCCTCAGCCAATTAACTATCCATCTAACTACATAGGAAGCTATTTGCAGCATATTTAGCTTGTTGATAATGCTACTTTGTGGAATAGTATAAAATCCTTTGGCAGGGTCATAGTAAAGTCTTATAAAATTTATATCCTAGCATATTAGGTCTGTTACACTCCGTTCCATGGCTCTGCAGATGAGGCTCGTCAGGTTGATGGTTGTGTAATTCCCAGGGTTTGTGGTAGGATCACCCTTGTGAAGAAGCAACACTACTCTTGTATTTCAATCAGGAGGCAATGGAAAAGTTCAGGTTGAATCTTTGTAGGAGTGGGTCCACCAGTGCTTGTTTAGTGTTGTTCAGCAGGTAGTCTGGTATGTTATGAAGTCCCATGGGGATACATTTTGTGTTTTGTAAAGTACTTTCAACAAGGGTTCTTTAGTGATAAGAGAGGGTTTTAGGTCATTAGGTTTATGTGGGTTTGTTATACATGACTTGACTCTGATGAAATTAGCAGTGAATTTGTTCGATAGTATATGTGCAGTATCTACTGGATCAGAGTAGGGACTGCCATCCTCAGAGTTATTTCATAACTTGCTAAAGTAAGTATAGAAAAAATATGTAATTATCCCTAGCTTAAGAGCCTAGCCTAAGTTTATGGGAAGCTTTACATTTCCTGGTGGTGTTTTTCAGTACCTCGAATAACCTTGTGATGTAAACCTGGATTTTTGGGTGTTTGCTTTATTGATATACATATATAACATATATGTATATGTGAACTTTTTTCTCTCATACATTAGTCTACACATACGCTGCTTGACAACGAAATGTGTGTGTGTGTGTGTGTGTGTGTGTGTGTGTGTGTGCGAGAGTAATCTTAAGTAATGAAACTTTTATGTACTGAAAAATGGGAAAAAGGGTCAAATGTAGCAGAAGGGATGGAAACTTAGTGATGGGGTGATTGGATAACCAGGAGAAAGGGGTAGCTTAGGATGAGGTGTTAGCTTGAGGGCTACAGTAACTTGTGGTAACATAATCCCTGCTTGGGGCCCCCCCAAAATGTTAACACAGGCACAGGAAAAATACAGTAAGTATATGTTGAGGCTAGTTGTGGGACTACAATGGGCTAAAGCAAAGAAACTGTCACCAAAGACTTGTACACATTAGAACTAAATGTATAGTGTCATCACGCAATTACTTTATCCATTCCAGTCCATGAAGAAATAAGACCGCAAAAAAAGCCCTCAACCTGAAAGACGTTTCTTCACTTCTGCATAACATAGAGACATATGTTGCACCCAGAGAACGCAGAATAATAAAATGGAGGGGGTTTCAACAATGATGTGGTGAAAATATGCCTGAGAATTCCACAATGAGTTAAGACAACAGCAATTGAGAGCATGCAGAGTACTGGACGTTTAGAAAGACATAACCAAATGTTCAAGGAAACCTTATGGGTAAAACAAAGCACACACTTGACTGGGACTGATCTTTTAAAGTAAAAAAAAACTTCATGTATAATGCATATGGTTACAGCCTATATCAGCTCGTCTGTGACAAATAAGCAAAATTCAACACTTTTATCAATGCTAATTAATAAACTACTTGCCCTTAAAGGATCTACAAGATTATCTAGGTAGGACAACATATCTCCACAATACATGATAAAGAGCATTTACTAAAACAAAATTCTAAAAAAAACAAATAAACAATGCTATTAAGGAATAAACTATGGACAAAATGGGAGAACCACTAAAAACCCAACTGACCATCAAAACTTCAAACACCTCAGAAATACAAAAAAAAAAACTCGCCTATCTTGATAAAAATAATTATTACCTTCAATATCAACAAAACCAAAATCACAACCCCAAAAAATTCTGGTCAGGAATCAATAAACTGCTCCATCCAGGAAATACCAAAACACCTACACCAGCTAACTTAGCTCAGTTAGCTTAGCCCAATATAATAGCCAATACATTCAACAACAACTTCTCTGAAACAGTCACGTCTCTAGCAAACACCATGACTCCCCCCATCTTCCCTTCAAAAGACCTCTCCCCAAAATAACACCCCCACTCTAAAATTTAGTACAGTCTCCACAACCCTCATACGTAAGTTGCTCTCAAAACTTAAACCATGCACCCCCTTCAGCCGACAAACTACCAGCTGAATATCTGCAACTAGCAGCAGCAGAACTAGCATACCCAGTCTCCATCTTAATTAATAGAACAATAACCGAATCGACTATTCTATCCTGCTGGAAAGTCTCCCATGTCATTCCTCTGCATAAAGGAGGTAACACTAATGAACTTTCTAATTTCAGGCCTATAGCCCTACTATCTCCACTATCTAAAATTATGGAACGTTGTATACACCATCAACTCTTACATCATCTTTTGCAAAATAGCCTACTCATAGACTGCCAACATGGTTTTAAGCCCTACCATAGCACTTCCACTGCCCTTCTCTCCTTCACAGACATGATCAACAAAAATCGCAATAACAACCTTTTCTCCTCTGATTTATTCCTGGACCTCTCAAAAGCCTTTGATATGGTGAACCATCAACGTCTCCTAGACACTCTGAAATCTCTTTCACTTGACTCTTTGGTATTACACTGGTCTGACTCTTATTTGAAAGACAGAAAACAAGCATATATCCTCTCAGCTCCCAGTCACTATCGGTGTCCCTCATGGATCCATCTTAGGTCCCCTTCTCTTCTCCATATTTATAAATAACCTGTCTACTTCACTCCCGACATCCACTTGTATTCAGTATGCTGATGATTCAACTCTCATCTGTTCTGCTTTATCTCCAGCAGAACTTCACTCTTCCACCCAAAAAGTCTTTACGGCAGCAGAAAAATGGTTCCAACATATCTGTCTCCTCCTTAATCCCAAAAAAAAAACAAATTACTACTTTTCACCCCAACCCTTAAATCTGCCCCTATCTTCTTTTCCATTGTGTCTGACAATGGCACCATCATTAAACCTGATTGTTCCACTAAACTACTAGGTGTTACAATAAACAATCAACTAAACTTCGACTGCCACATTGATCTAACCATCAAGGCTGTTAATAAAAAGATAGGTGCCCTCTACAGACTTAAGCCCTTTCTTACTGCAACCACCAGAGTGTCTCTAGCCCAAACTTATCTCATCTCTACACTATTGTATGCCTCTCCATCTTTTATCAACCTTTCAAAAGCTAACCTTCAGAAACTAGCAACAGCCTACCATAGTATTGCCAGGTTTGCCACAGGTTCCCCATTTCGTACCCACCATTGTGTTAATCTCAAAAACCTTAACTGGCTTGAACTTCAAAATCTAATTCTCCTACATCAATTAGTTATCATATATAAAATTCTCCATTACCCCTCTAATACATCCATACTTAATAACCTCATTGCCCCATACAAGAATCTTACTTCCCTTCGCTCAGCCAACAAACTTCTAGTAGCCACTCTCAAATCTCATAATAAAGCAGGTGACTCCTTATTTAATAATGCTGTTGGCGCATACTGGAATAAACTTCCCATAGAACTGACCACTTTAGGCTCATCTCACCTTTTCAAAAAACAACTAAGAAACTATTTTAAATCCCACTGGCTATGCCCCTGCTCTAATCCTGACTGAGCTCAGCAAACAATCCCTCTCTACAGTCCTCTCCATTCACTTCTACTTGCCTCTATCACTACTTCTACCCCTCCAGTGTAGTGCACCTACCATCCCACCTGCTTATTAATTTTCCTATACTATCTTTTCTCCTTATACTTGATATATTACTGCAACCTGTCATCTCTCCTTTTATTTAAACCTAGATGCTGATCCCTACTGTGCAAATCTCTATCTTAAAACTAGTGCCCCGGCACAAAATGTTTATCTTAATTTGTTAATAGTGTAAATATTTATAGACTCTTTACGTGTTACTATTTTCTCTCTTTTTCATTTTTTAACAGTCCTACTCTTGCAAATATTATGGGATAATGATTCCTCACTATTTTTTAGTTTTTGTTAAAGTGCTTCTGTATTGTTACTATACTACATGAGAATATTTCTTTATTTGCTTATATGTTTGTATATTCCTGTGCTTTTTGTTTATTGTAAGTTACTAGTATATAGTGGAGCTTTTCTCCTTGGGCTTCTGCTGAAAATGGACATGTATCCAGCGAGACTAGCCCGGTCAACAAATGTAAAATAAAAATAAAATGTAAAATAATGTGCATACTACTGACAAAAGATGAAAGGTCCTGGAGTTTCTACTGGACAAGATGGCAGGGTGGGGTCTAAATGACTCCGAATTCAGCAAAGTGAGTGCTTAAGAAAATGGAGATTTGTCGGCAAGACAGTCTATCAAGCTGGACAGCAATAATAAAGAACATACAGACTTTCTAACAAGTAGAAATGAAGAAAACAGAGAACATGACCAGGTGGTCAATAAATATAAGAGGCGGACATATTAATCTTTTTAACAGCAGGTATGAACAGCAATCTTAAGGAAGTGATGCAGACATGACAGGTGCTTACTGACTGACACAGAATGGGTAAAAGTATATAAATGTATCGCTCTTATACAAAATTTGAAGGTGCTAGACATCCTCAACATGTTACATGTTAATGATTGACACTTCAATGTACAATTCTTTTTTTTTTTAAATAAAGACACAGAAGGTGAGCACATACACACACATACACATACACACACACACACACACACACACATACACACACACAGACACACAAACCTACATACCTAGGGTCAATTTAGTGTGTCCAATCCACCTGCAGTATGTCTTTGGGATGTAGGAGGAAATCCACACGACCACAGGAAGGACAAGCAGACTCTGCACAGAAGGCACCCCAGCCAAGAATCGAACTGAAGAACCTCTTGCTGTGAGGTGGCAACGCTAACCACTGCACCACTGTGACCACCTAAGAATTCTTATACCTCAGTAAACCAAATACTCTACCTAACAGTATGGCCAGAGATTAACATCTACTACAAAGAATAAAGACAAATAGAAGGGGTAGATTTGTCACCAAACACCTACCTCTTCTCTGGAACAAATTTCCTCTCCAAGTTAGGCAGTGTGACATACTGCCAGTCTTTGAAAAGGAGCTGAAAAACTGCTTACTTGTTTCATTAATTCACCACTGGCATGACTGGCTTCACCCACCTTAAAAAAGAGAGGCAAGACAAACATGGTCTTGTTTTTCAATTGACAAGCAACTACTATGAGCAGTTTGAATTCAGATGAGGATGCAGAAAAACAGACCAGATGTTTGCAGTGACAGCTATTGTTGGAGAAGTTGAAGATTAGGAAAGAGCCAAACTGTGAATTTCTAGACTAGGAAAAAGAATTTGAGAAGGTCTAAACAAAGCTGATTTGGACAGTCTTGCAACGGCTAGAAGTCCAGGAAACATAAGTAGACTTGGTGCAGACTACTTACAAGGACCCAATGGATAAAAAAATGGAACTGTTTTTTTAAATACTTTTGGAGAAAGTTACTTTTAAATGCACAGACTGCATGTAACTGGCTGTGGGTTTCTCTCTCCCCCCCCCTCCCTCTGAACTAATGAGTTTGTCAAACTGGATGGACCACAAAAGAGAGAGGGAAGGGAACGGACTACTGTTGCTGGGAACTGTTTACCAGTTTGGGCTAAATTTCAGTGTCTGCAGTCCTGAAGTCCACAAAAAAAGATGTTGCAGGAAAACTCCACCCTACAACTCAAAAAACATGTTTTTTTTCATTGTGTCTATTTTCTGAGTTACTGCCACAAAATCACTCCAACTGCTTCTTTTACAATTTTAATGTGTTTCACACAAAATGGTGGACAATGGGACCTGCCTTGGTAACATGATGTTTTCTTGCTTTCATTCCTTTTTCCCAGATGACATTTCAAGTCCTCTTTACAGGAGTTATGCTAGACATAAGGAAGTGTTGCTGCTTTCTCATGCCATTAACACAGAATGGCAGGACTGTAAAGCACCGTCATCTAACACACGTTCCTTAACAGAGCTACTTCTTTTTGGAATAAAACATGTTTCCCTGACTGAGTCGCATTTGTGTGTCTGTCAGAGCTTGTTGTATGGTATAAATAGCTGTTAACTACTTCCAGGAAAAGAAAATATGTAAACAGCAGGCTTTGGTAAAGGGATTCTTTGGTAGTTCTAAAAGAAATGACAGACGTTCCCTCACACACTCATGGCGAGGTGTGAAAACTCTCACTGCAGTAAGTGATCCTTGCTGTATATGTACAGCTGACAAGTAGTAAAAAGACTCTAAAGTACGTCTGTATGCTACCCTTTTCAGTCATGACTCAAGCTACATTGGGATAACATGGCAAGACTGTTGCACTGGGGATTGTGCAAACATTATGGTACTGAAGTTGCTGAAAAACACTGGAAACATGAACCACAAAGCATCATAGACAAAGATGAAGCCTACATCATGTGGGATCACCCATTATCAACAGCTCAAAAGATAGATTCTAGAAAACCAGATATAGCGGTCCATGAAAAGAAGACAAAGTAGCACTGATCATGGAAATTGCCACACCCAGTGAATATCATGTGTTGCGTACAGAGAGACGCAGTCATAAAATATCAGGATTTGCAGGCAGAAACAAGAGCAATGTGGAAGAAAGATACCCAGACAGTTCCAACAGTAGTAGGAGTAACAGGTCTTATAAAAAAAGAATGTACAATCGTATTTAGACATGTTACCAATATATGTAATTCCCATATGAATTGCTGAAGGAGTCATTACTGGGCACATTGTGGGTGTTTCAAAGAGCACTTCTGGCTGACATCAGAGACATAAACAATACTAATTTCATAATCTTTAATCATACTTTGACTTGGGAATATTCCCATCATGGTATTAGAAACAGAAAAGACTTGGGAGATATTTAAAAAAGCAAAGATAATAACAAGTAATAAATGCACTTAGCAATACAAAGGAAAAAAATACAGACATTAAGGCACTGACAAAGGTTGTATGTATGTGCAACACATAGCCAATGTGTGAAAGTGAATATGCAAACCATTCAACAACATTTAATAAAATGCATACATTAATAATGCTTAACTCTACTATGTTAACTTTATTATAAATAATGAATTACATGCACCCATACTGCACAAGGCACAGCTCTGTAAGATGTTATTGTTGTCTAAATGATCAGGAATCAGCAAGTCAATGTTTTACGGCTTCACAAAAGAAAAGGACGGGGGGAGGGGGTAATCACAAATTTTGGAATAAAACAACAATTGCAGTTGAGCCTAATAACTAGCATGGTGAAAAAGATTTGGAACATGTAGAAAGTAGGAGAAAGGAGGTTGATTAGGATGGTAACAATTAAATCATACACACATGCATGCAAACACCCTGTCTGTGTGTATATACTTGTGTGCATCTGTACACGTGTGTTATGTATACACACACACACACACACACACACACACACATACATGCACATTCATATACTTACAAAAATAAGTACTCTGTATACTGTACAATATATATATATCTATAGGTTTACTATGGTAAGGTCGAAGTGGGTTCAGTCAAAGTCCGGAGGCCGAATGGCAACAATGTCAAACCCAACAGTGTCGAAATACGAATCTCACCCCTATCTTGACCCATGTTAAAGCCCATTTTGAAGTCAAAGTAGAGTCGTATTTCGACAATGTCGAAATTTGAAACTGGCGTTTTCGTGGACTGGGGACCGGTTCAACCTTACCATAGTAAACTACACACACACACACACACACATATATATATACATATATATATATGTATGTATATATCTGTGTGTGCGTTTACATGCAAGACATATACAGTTACACAAAATTTCCATTTTGATTTGTTTTTATTTAAAGGACATGAAGTACACACACATGCATATAATCCATTTCTCTGTCACGCACACATACACACACTCACTCATGGGATCATAGGTAGGTACTAGGTTATCGGCCCTGGGGCATATACAAGCCTAGCCAAAAAGGTTCCCTGGCTTTCGCCACCCAAGAAAATTATTTTCTTGTGCTTCTGTCAAGCAGTGCCACAGAAGTGATCCCCGGGGTGAATTTTCTACTTCCCCATCTAGTCGTCAAGATTTTTCTTAAAGATGGCTAATGAGGAGCTTTGCTTGACATGAATAGGTAGTTTGTTCCAGAGTATGGGAAGTCTCTGGGACAGGAATCTATCCCTCCAGCATGTTCTGTTTATTGTGGTGACAAGGTTTAGGTCCCTGGAGTGTGTAGTTTGGATAGATTGGGATTTCTTTAAGTGTAGTATGTCCAACATGCTCTGGGTTTGACATAACTTTGTATGTTAGGCAGAGATTGGCTCTAAGTAGGCGATATGTGACACAGTAGAGCTGGAGTTTTTTGAGACAGTCTGCTTATGGTATGTGTTTGAGGTTGGTAATTCTTAGTGAGGTATTTCTGCGGTGTTTCCAATTGTTGTAGGTGTCTTGTGAGATGCATGCTAAACGGGGCATTGTACTCTATAATGGGTCTGAAGAGGGATGAGTACAGAGGAACAATGACCTCCTCCTCTTTTTTGTGATGAGGTGTGCCACATAGAAGGATTTCCTGACTACTGTGGCGATGTGGTTATCAAAGGACAGACTACTGTCCACCTGTGTCCCGAGGTCTCATCACACTTTCAGTGTTTATTGAGCTACCGCCTATGTGGTAAGTTCATGGGTACCAAGTTTTTCCCACAGGGGATGACAATGCACTTCTTGGCATTGAGCTTGAGGGCATAACTTTGACACCAAGCATCTGTCTCTGTGAGGCCCTTTTGTAGAATGTTTACATCATTGGGTAATTCTATTATTGCTCCCAGTTTGCAGTCATCTGCAAACTTTGTTAGCCAAAGACCTTCTGTGTTGGCCTGCACTTCAGAGAAGTAGATGCCAAACAGAAGAGGACCCAGGACCGAACCCTGTAATACTCCACTCATCACTGGTCTGAAGTCGGACTTGGAGTCAGCTATTTTTACTATGTGGGTTCTGTCAGTGAGCCAGTTGGGCACCCATCCTGTGACATAGGGATTTATGCCAAGTTTAGTGAGTTTATCTATAATTCTAGAGTGGGGGAAGGTATCGAAAGCCTTGGCGACATCAGGATAGGCTGTGTGCACTACCTTGCCCTCGTCTATGCTCTAGTGACTGCTTCAAAGAAGTCAATCTGGTTTAGTAGACATGATCTACCTTTTACAAAACCCAAACTGAGTGGGGTCCAGGGTTTGGAAGTTACCTATGTCTTTGTTTATAAGCTCCAAAATTATACGTTCCATAGCCTTGCAGACCAGGCTTGTCAAGCTAATGGAGCAGTAGTTTCCAGGGTCCGTGGTGGCACCCACTTTGTGGAGTGGGATAACTGTCACTGTGCGCCATTCAGTAGGCACATAGCCTGAGGTGAGGCTATGATTGAACATGGTACTTAGGTGGGGTGCCAGTTCGTTCTGTAGTTCGTGCAGTACGCAGCCTGGGAGGTTGTCTGGTCTTGGAAAGTGCAGTCTTTACTTATTCATCTGGATTACAGGGGCTTTGCATTCTTCCAGTATTAAGATGGCCCTTTGGAGGGTGAGAGGGGGGTAAACGTTGCATTGAACCTATCTGCCAAGATGATGTCAATATCGGTTGATTCTGTATATTTAGTGCAGGTGTGCTGTAGCTCAGAGCAGATCTGACAGCTGCCATTGACATTCTTGATATAGCTGTCAAATGCTTGGTGGTTGCCTTTGAAATCAGTGGCGATTTTATTTTCATAACTGGCTTTGAAGGATTTTATGAGGGGATCTCAGTTTCTTGCTGAGGCTAACCAGGGAGTTCCTCCAATCTTGGGATTTTATTATTTTTTGCAACAGCTTCTTCCTTCTGTTGTAGAGTTTGTTTATGGCAAGGGACCACCAGATTGGCTTCCTTTTTTTGGAGGATAGTGTCTTGGTTCTGTTGGGGATGGCACAATCCAGCCACTCGTGTATGTGCGTATACAGTGCATTTGTGTAAGATTCAGAAGTCGTACCTCAATTTTCCATCTGCATGGATGTCGTGAAGTTGGCTTTGGAGTAGTTTTTGATGGTGGTTTCCTTAATGGGGGTGGGGGTGGGATATGGATGTCTAGGATGATTAGCTTGTGGTTGGATCTGACTAGCAAGGAGTTGACCTCTGGCATGTAACACCGGTTACCCATATTGGTAATGATCAGATCCAGGATATTGCTGCCCCTGGTGGGGGTGTGGACAAGCTGATTCAAGGCGTATTCCAGTTCCATATGTTTTTGTACATGCAGATAAGATGTGTGCTATACACATGTACTTTGCATATATATATATATATATATATATATATATATATATATATATATATATATATATATATATACATACACACACACACACACCAACAAACACACCAACACATACAATATATATTCTTACATATATATATATATATATATATATACACACACACACACACACACACACACACACACACACACACTGTTTACATATATTTTATATATATACATACACATATAGAAAACACACGTGTACACACACGTGTGGGTATATATATATATATATATATATTTATATATATATATATATATATATATATATATATATATATATATATATATATATATATATATAAATACATGTGTGTACATCTGTGCAAGCACAGACATCTGTATTTAAACACACTAAAGTGCTTCTGATTTCCTTTTTTTTAATGTTTTTTAACTCATTACAGCCAAGTGTGCCTCCAGGTATTTCTGCAGTTATATATTTTACTGATGCCTCTAGGCATAAAATACTGCTTATTCATATTTGCATTAATAATTTCAAAACCATGCTACATACAAGGTATCAGAAGATTTTATTTGAAAGCATACATGATGGCAAACACAACTGTATTGATATTTGACCTGTAAAGCAGCTAAAGAAATATTGATTTGTTTATTTGTATTGTAATAATTTTAATATTTCTCTAAATATCAAGAGGTCAAAGATGTGATATCAGAGGGTAGTTTATTCCATTTTTTTTCAACAGAGTTGGAGAATAGACAATCTCAACATTTAGATGACACAAAAACAACTACACAGCTTCAAATGAAAGCTCACAGCTGCATGAAGAAAATCCTGCTAGCAGTATGTGGCTTGCTTGAATAGTAGCTGATATATCATAAGCTGTCTTGCTTGAATAGTAGCGGATATATCATAAGCTGTTTATACCATACTACAAAAAAAAAAAGTTATGTACTCACCATAATGCTCCATCTGAGTTGTTGCCTCCCATTTGTTCTTCAACCTGAGAGTTCAGATCCGAGGATCGGATCCAACTCGGCCACCTACTAAAGCTCTAGCATCTGAAATCTAAGCTCCTCCACTACCCATAACGCTTTGCTCCCCCACATACCTCAGATCAAGTTTGCTGCACAGCTATGTATCATCTTATCATACAACTGCAAATAAATCACACAAGTAATCATAAAAAGTCAGAAATTAATACTTCAGGAGCTCAAACAGTAAGGAAGTAATTATCTCCACTTGGTCCTGCAAAGGTAGAGGGATGGAGAGAGGGAAGGTTGAAGAGCTAATGACTGGTGACAACTCCAACAGAATATTATGGTGAGTACAGAACTTCTTTATCTGATGTTGTTGACTTCATTTGCTCTTCAACCTGTGGGACAGAGTCTGAAGTATTTGTTCATCTTGATGTGATAGTAAGGTCTATAGAGCACATCCAGTCATTCTTCTGCAGGAACAGCAGAACGGACTGAATCATGATCATTCAGAACTCTGAACTGGCAACCGATTTGTTAAGGATAGGTTCATAGGTTAGTACTAGCCTATCAGCCCTAGGGCCTATACAAGCCTAGCCATAACAATTCCCTGGCTGTTTCTTCCCACAATACTAACTTCCCTGGACCCCTGTCTAGCAGGGCTACTGACATCATCCCGGGGTGAACTTACTATCTCCCATCCAATTGTCAAGGTTCCTTTTGAAGAGCGCCAAGGAGGTCCTCTGCTTGACATGTATGGGCAGTCTATTCCAGAGTATGGGGAGTCTCTGGGTCAGGAACCTAGCCCTCCAGCATGCTTTGTTCATTATAATGACAAGGTTTAGATCCTTGGAGCATATGGCTCTGAGGGATTAGGATTTCTTTTAAGTGGAGCATGTCCAACAGCTCAGGGTTTAACATGGCCTTGTATGTTAAGCAGAGATCGCCCTTGAGTAGACAATATGCCAGAGAGTACAGCTAGAGTTTTTTTTAGACGGTCAGTATAGGGCATCTGCTTTAGGCCTGTGATTCTTTTAGTGAGGTATTTCTGTGGCCTTTCCAGATGTTGCAGATGTCTTGTGAGGTACATACCAAACGGGGCATTGTACTCTATAATGGGTCTAACGAGGGATGAGTATAGTGGGACAATGACCTCCTTTTTTATTGATAAAAAGCCCTTAGTGATGAGGTGTGCCACATAGAAGGATTCCTGACTGCTGTGGTGTTGTGGTTATCAAAGGTGAGACCACTGTCCACCTGTATCCCTAAGTCTCTCATCACACTTTCAGTGTTTAGTGTACTGCCACCTATTTGGTAATTCATGGGTACATGTTTTTTTCCCAAAGGGGATAACTACACATTTCTTGGCATTAAGCTTGAGCCCATGGCTCTGGCACCAAGCATCTGTTTCTGTAAGGCCCTTTTGTAGAATATCCACATAATTTGGGGATTCAATAATGGCTCCCAGTTTGCAGTCATCTGCGAACTTTGTTAGCCAGAGTCCCCTAGTGTTGGCCTGTACGTCCGAGAAGTAGATGCCAAACAAGAGTGGTCCCAGGACTGAACCCGGAGGTACTCCACTTGCCAGGAGCTGGAGTTGGAGTCAACTACTTTTACAGTCTGGGTTCTGTCAGTAAGCCAATTGGCAACCCATTGAGTGACATAAGGATTTATGCCCAGCTTAGTAAGTTTATCTATGATTCCAGAGTGGGGGATGGTGTCAAAGGCCTTGGCGAGGTCCAGACAGGCTGTGTGGACCGCCTTACCCTCATCCACAGCTCTGGAGACTGATTTGAAAAAGTCAATCAGGTTCAGGAGCCAAGATCGGCCCTTCACGAACCCAAACTGGGTGGGGTCCACTGTTTGAAGGTTGCCAATGTCCTTGTTTATAAGTTCCATAACAATGCGTTCCATGCCCTTGCAGATCACGCTCATCAGACTGATGGGACGGTAGTTCCCAGTTCCTGGGATCCAAGATGGATACCCCCTTCTGGAGTGGGATAACTGTAGCTGTGGGCACGAAGCCTAAGGTGAGGCTATGATTAAACATGACACTTAGGTGAAGTGCCAGTTCATTTTGTAGTTCATGTAGTACACAACCCAGGATGTCGTCTGGTCCCATGGATGCCATCTGGTTCCATGGATGCTGTATTCTTGGCTTTGGAGAGTGCTTTGGAGAGTGTGGTTTCTACCTGTGTGGCTGTGATTACTGGAATTTGGCAATCTTTTGGTATTGAGATGGGCCCTTTAGGGGGTGGGAGGGGGGGTGAAGTTTGCACTAAATCAATCTGCAGTCTTACCTAGTGTTAGTTGCACCTGGAGAATTTCAGATGCATAGTGTTGGGCAAGTAGCCTGGAGGTGTGAATATCCATGGTGAATATGGACACTCCTCCACTTTTAGTGTTTCGGTCTTGGTTTGGTGGCCGAAAAGTGTGGTAAGAGTTTTAGCCTGGTATTGCAGGGGTGCTCTCTGGAGCCTTGAACCAGGTCTCAGTTACTGCACAGATATTGATGTTCTCCATTTTTAGGAGTGAAAGAGTGCATTTTGAGGTTTAGACTTCTAGCATTGAGTAGCATTACCTTCAGATTTTGCATGCTTGTATCTGTTACGGTGGTGGTTTTGTCCTTTGAACCTTGCCTAAAAAAGGCACTATAGGGGTGGCGAGAGCTTTAGCCAGTAAACTGAATCCCAGGGGTGACAGGTGCAGACCATCTCTGGCAAAGCATCGTGGTTTGTAGATCATGTCATCCAAGGCAAACAGATACTGGGATCCCCTTTGAATGACACCAGATAGCCAATTGTTGAAGCCAATCATTTTGTCCTTATACTGTGTTATCATTCTTGGTGAAAGCAGGATGCTACTTAGCGCTAGGGTCATACCTGCCTGGGCCACATGATCCGAGAGCTCTTCCATATCTCTTTTCATGTAGTCCAGGGAGGTACATCTCAAGTCATTCACTCCAACATGGACAATGACAGAGTCGTATTTGTACTTGTTGCGAAGTGACTTGAGTGTGTGCGTTATGTGGTGGATCTTGGCACCCGACAGACAGCTGACTGTAATTTTCTCCTTGTTCAGCTTGGTGAGTGGAACATCAGTGTGCCTGACTATAGAGTGACCTATGACTAAAGGGTTGGGTACATTGTCTTGCCTTAGGGGGCTGTTTATTGGGTGGCACACTGGTGTTGTGAGCTGTGTGTCACTTTAGTTGTGACTGGTGTTTGTTTGCGTTTCAGCTTCGGAGGTCCTTGTTGCTTGGGCAGGTTAATGTTAAGGGCCTTTGCATATGTGGGTTTAGTGTTTCTATGTGTGGTGTTGATGGTGTGGGTTTTGAAGGGCTATGCGTTGCTTGAGGTGTAGTGCAGGTGTTAACCTTCTCCTCTTGACTGTCTAGCACAATCTTGGCTGGAGAGAGCTTTGTTCCAGTTTGGCTATGTAAGTGCATCTCTCGCAGGTTGTAGTGTTGGGTGGTGGGAGGAGAGGGTTGTGTGTGTAAATGAGGCAGTTGCTGCATTGCCCCAGTATGCCCAGATTCACCAGGTGGACAGGAGAAATCACCAGAAGCTGACCCTTGGACATGCCTGTTTAGGTGCTTTTTTGTAAAGTACAAGAGCTGTTTTCCCTTACCTTTCCAAGGTACTTTGCAATTATAGTCCGTTTACTGCCTACAATTAATTTCTCCTTATTAACAAGGAGAGTTGAGTGTCTGTATCAGTTTAATGCTTCCTAGTGCTTTCCAGCAGGTTCTAGAGCAAGTGCTAGTCACAGGGGTTCAGATTTTAGTACAACTCCTGAGAAACCACCTTAATGTCCAGAATGAGCCTGACGTCCCCCCGTCTTTTTGGGCACTAAAAAGAATCTGGAGTAGATGCCTGATCCGAGTTGGTCTGAGGGAGACACTTTGGATGACTCTTTTTGAGAGCAGCTTTGAAATTTCTAAGGCTGCAGCCTCCCGCTGATTGGTTGAAACATCAGGGAGGATCTTGCTTGGAGAGTGGTTTTGGAAAAAGGGTAGTGAATAACCCCTGGATATAATCTTTAGCACTCAATGATCTTTTGTGATGGCTTCCCAGGCTGCTCAGTGCAAAGACAAACGTCCCCCGACTGCCTCCAGAGAAGAACACTCAGGAAAATCGTTCAGGATCACTGACTGGGTCTGTCTGAGAAAGTATCTCGAGACCCTGGGTCTGTCCGAGAAAGTATCTCGAGATCCTTGACTTATCAGCCCCTTCTGCCACAAGGGCAGCATATGCCATTGTTAACATTTCCCCCTCTGCCTCTGGGAGGAAGGTCTTCCTGTGAATCCTGAAAAGGACCCGGCGATCTTCTGAAAGTACAATTTTGTACCTACCATAAATGTAGATGTTCGAAGATCCACATTGCTGCAGTCCTTACATATGGGTAGTCCGCTGTCCTCGGTCGAAAGTATTAGGCTGACGCCGGTCATGCCAGATCTGACATCAGAGCGCCAGGGTATAAAAGCGCATGACCGACGCCATATCCTCAGTCTTTTCTTGCCCCAGATGTCAGAAGGAAAGAAAGGCCACAGCCCAAAACAGGATACCTCCCAAAACATGCCCAACAACAACCATCACCCAAACCATATAACCATGCCAAACTACAGAGGGGAGGGTTGACTGCAGCAATGTGGATCTTCAACATCTACATTTATGGTAGGTACAAAACTGTACTATGTTCTTCATCTGACATTGCTGCAGTCCGTAGAATCCCAAAGCAGAGGTAAAGGGAGGATGGCAAAATCATAAAGCATTAGCTGCTAAAATGCCCTGTAATATTGCAGTGGCAAATCCAGCCCTAGACTTAGAATAAAGAGGAAGGTGGTAATGCTTGGAAAAAGTATGTACTGAACTCCAAGTGGCTGCTTCCAAAATATCTTTGTAGCTAGAAAGGCAGTAGAAGTGGCAGTAGCTCTAGTGGAATGAGGTCTGATTCCAGCCGAATCTCCTTACCATGATGGGAATAACAGAAAGAAATACAAAACCCAATCCATTTAGAAATAGTTTGTTTTGAAACAGGTTTCCCCTGAGAACCCAAAGCAAAAGAAACAAACAACTGCTGAGACTGCCTGAACCCCTTGGTTCTGCTCAAATACTAACGTAACTGCCTGTGAATATCCAAAGTATGCAAAATCTTCTCCCCTTTATTTTGAGGGTTTGCATAAAAAGTAGGCAAATGAATAGTTTGGTTCAAGGCCACACTAGAAACCACTTTAGGCATAAAGGAAGGATTAGTACGCAAAGATACCCTATCCTTATGAAAATCAGGAAAGGTCCCACTCCCATAAGGGCCTGTAATTCAGAAACCCTTCTTGCAGAGGTAATGGCCAACAAAAAAGCAGTCTTCCATGATAAATACTTTAACTCGCCAGTAGCTGCAGGCTCAAAAGGTTGTAGAGTAAGCTTTTCCAACACAAAATTGAGATCCTAAGCAGGAGTAGGAGCTCTGGGGTCTTATGTTCTTTGCCCCTCTAAGAAATTGCTTAAACAAAGGATGGGAAAATAAAGGAGGGTCACAGTCATAGTGAGCAGAAATGGCTGCAGCATGAACCTTTATCGAGGAGAAAGACAAACCCTTGTCCAATAACTCAGTAAGATATTGAAGAGAAACACTTAAATCAGGCTTGGAAACATCAAAGTCCTTCGCTTTGCTCCAAAGAAAAATCTCCTCCATTTATCAGCGTAAACTTTCCTTGTACTAGGCCTTCTGGCCTCCAAAATAACATTCAAAACTTGTTGTGGAAGCTGAGACCTCCCGGTCTAAAACAGAATATGCCAGGCTGTGAGATGCAGAGACTGAATCTTGACATTGAGGAAGTGATTGCCTCCTGAGACAAAAGATGAATCAAAGGCAGAGGCCATGGAGGCCAAACTCCTCAGTAGTGGGTACCAGTGCTGTCGAGGCCAATCCATCAGAATCATGGATGGCTTGTCTATTCTGGCCTTCAGGAGTACCTTGGGAATGAGAGGTGGAAAGGCATAGACATGAAGATCGCCTCCAACTGAATGATAGAGCATCCACCTTCCAAGCTGTGGGATGAAACATTTTGTGCAAAACTTTGGCAACTGGTAATTTAGTGGAGAAGCTTAACAGATCTATGTCTGGAGTCCCCATAACACTGTCAACTTTTGAAACACATGAGGATCCAGTTTCCACTCGTGAGGATCCACAATTTGTCTGCTCAACACATCCGCTAAGGAGTTCTGTGCTCCTGGTAGAAACCTTGCCTGAAGATTGAGGTGTAAACTGAGAGCAGTCTCCCACAAAATCATCGCAATGGGTTCCCCTTGTTTGTTGATGTACCACATGACAGTAGTGTTGTCTGTTTGAATCAACACCTGTCCTGGGTGAAGTAAATCCTTGAAAGCCATCAATGCAAATTGGACTGCTAACATCTCCTTCAAGTTGATATGCAAATGTTGAAGTCTGACAGGCCATGTGTCTTGCACCCATTTTCCATTGAGGTGTGCTCCCAAGCCTTGTCCGAGGCATCTGTCGTTAGAATCACAGAGAGTCCCTTGTTTAGGTGACATTCCTGAGCCCACCACAAAATTATTTCTGAATGCAAGGTATTATCTGAATGACAGTGTCTAGATCTTGGCAGTGTTGTGTCCATACATTTTGAGATACCATTGAAACTTCCTCATATGCAGTTTGGCATTAGCACTAGAATACAAGATGCCATGAACCCCAAGGCTTGAAGGACTGTCCTTGCAGTCAGCCTGGACTGTAGAGACATTTGATGGAAATAAAGAGAAAGGCTTTGTTTGTCCGGGGTCAAAAGGCCATCTGGGAAGCTGTATTCAGTCTCACACCCAGAAAGCACATGTCCTGAGAGGGTACTAGACTGGACTTTGTTTCATTTAACACTACCATCACATACTGTAGATGATGAATAAGGATAAATCCTGAAGTACTGTGAGCTCTGCCTCACCCTAGAAGAGTGTGGCCCGTGGCCAGCATCAAAGAAACACCGCAAAGCAACCCCACCTTAATGAGCCAATAACTAAACCAAACTTTGGGCACAAAAAAAATCTTTAACAGTCTGCATAGATTTAGCCTTGTTCCTCCATCTTCTTCAAAACCCACCTACACAGGACCAACAAAAACTTCAGACTGCAACGGGGGCATCCAGAATTCTAGTTTTAACATGCCTGACAAATTCTGATCCCATGGTATGCGGTCAAGAGTCAGCAGCAGTTTCACCCTAGAAGAGGCCCGCACAGCACTAAAACCATTAACTGCAAAGAACCTGTTCCCACAACTTCTTACCTTCACGCTGGTTCCTGGAAAAAAAAAGAAGTTATGCCTAACCGTAACGTTCCATCTGTGTTGCAGATCTTCATTCATTCCTTACTGATAGGACTTCAGTTCCATCCTCTCCTTCTCTTCAGATCGAATTTGCCCGCCCAGCATAAAGACATTGGAAATAATAGAGATAGTTGAGACAATGGAGGCCCTATCTGAGCAAGTACCTTATCAGGCAGACAGGACCAAATGATCCACCAGGAGTCATTAGGCAGGGGGATGGAGGGCAGGGCATAAAGAATGAATGAAGACCTACAACACAGATGGAACATTATAGTAAGACAACTTCTTTATCTGATGTTGTAAATCTTCAATCGTTCCTTACTAATAGGACCGAGTCCCCAGCTACTTGCATCCAGGGTGGCCCTGTGGAAGGATATTCCTGAGCACCACTGAGCCAAAAGATGCTCTTCCCCTGTAGGCCATATCCAATTTGTAATGAGTGATAAAGGTATGGGGGTTTGCTCAAGTGGTCACTGCACAAGCACAAATGTCATCCACAGAAGCCCTGGAATGAAATACCACTGATGTGGCCATTGATCTGGTGGAATGAGCCTTGATTCTAGAAGGCAAAAATAATTTGTTCTGTTGATAGACAGGGGTAATGCAATCTCTTAACCATTTTGATAAGGTGACTTTGGAGACCGCTTTCCCCAATTTGGGGCCTAAAAAGGCTATGAACAGTTGGTCCGACTTTCTGAAGGGTTTAGTTCTGTCCAAATAAAAACTAAGCTGTCTATACACATCCAACATGTGTAACTGGTATTCACCTCTGTTAGAAAATTCTGGAAAAAAGACTGGTAAATCAAGTGGACTATTTGAGACATGAATTTGAGATAACTTTGAGCAAAAAGGAAGGGTTAATACAAAGTGATACTCTTTCTTTGTGGAAAATCAAGTAAGGTCAGTTAACACACAAGGCCTGCAGTTTTGATAGCCTCTAGGAATAAGGTTTTCCAGGATAAAAACTTTATATCACATGAGACGGAAGGTTCAAAGGGTAAGCAGGTCAAACTTTATAGGACTAAAGTCAAATTCCATGGTTCAGTTGGGGTTCTAATAGGTAGTCTGAGGAGTATAATTCCTTTCATGAAGGTTTGGCAAAGACAAGACATTAATGAGGCATCATTGAAACGATTACGGAAATTGGCGATAGCCGCTAAGTGGACTGTAATAGCAGAGGTTGAGGCTCCTATATATATATATATATATATATATATATATATATATATATATATATATATATATATATATGTATGGAGTCCCCGTGGACTATGTAAGAGTAGGGAACAGGTGGATGAGACCCTGGAGATATGCTCTAGAGAGAGGAGGAATGAAGGTCAGCAGGACTAAGACAGAATATATGTGTGTGAATGAGAGGGAGGATAGAGGAATGGTAGGAATGGTGAGAATGCAAGGAGTAGAGGTGGCGAAGGTGGAGGAGTTTAAATACTTGGGGTCAGTAGTTCAGAGTAACGGTGTGTGTGGAAGAGAGGTGAAGAAGAGAGTACAGGCAGGATGGAGTGGGTGGAGAAGAGTGTCAGGAGTGATTTGTGACAGACGAGTACCTGTAAGATGAAAGGGAAGGTCTACAAGAGGGTAGTGAGACCAGCTATGTTATATGGGTTGGAGACGGTGGCATTGACAAAAAGGCAGGAGTTTGAGCTGGATGTGGCAGAATTAGAGATGTTAAGATTTGCACTGGGTGTGACGAGGTTGGACAGGATTAGGAATAAGTATATTAGAGGGTCAGCCCAGGTTGGAAGGTTTGGAGACAAAGCCAGAGAGGCACGATTACGTTGGTTTGGACATGTGCTGAGGAGGGATGCTGAGTATATTGGGAAAAAGATGCTAAGGATGTAGCTACCAGGTAGCAGGAAAAGAGGAAGGCCTAAGATAAGGTTTATGGATGTGGTGAGAGAACATGCAGGTGGTTGGGTGTGACAGAGCAAGATGCAGAGGACAGGAAGAAATGGAAAAGTACAGTTTTGTACCTACCATAAATGTAGATGTCCGATAGGTATGCATCTGCAGTCATAACAAATGGGTTGTCCTGCCTCAGGCAGCCCTTCGGTCGGCCAGATTCCAAAGTCTGGGTCTGGCCTCGGCTGATGTCGCACTTTCCCCGACGTCAGAGCGTCTGGGGTATAAAAGCATCAGCCGACACCATTTTCCTCTGTTTCTTGCCCCAGATGCCAGGTGCCCTCTAGGAAGGCTAAATTTTGATAAAAGCTGAAAAGTTCCAAACATTTGTAAAATATATACATGAATAAACAAACAAATACACCATAGTAGATTCCCCCAGCTAGCTAAACGAGGGGTAAGCACCCTAGGAATACCCAAGAGGGGAAGGAGGGAGGGTAATCCTGACTGCAGATGCATACCTATCGGACATCTACATTTATGGTAGGTACAAAACTGTACTATGTCCTTCAAGGATGCATCTGCAGTCATAACAAATGGGTAGAATACCATAGCCAATCTGGGAGTGGAGGTACTTAGAAAAGGATGGTGTAGTTAAGATCCCCTGCAGGACTGCAGTTGCAAAACCTGCTCTGGATCTAGAGTATAAAGGTAGATTGTAATGCTCGGCAAATGTATGCACGGAGGTCCAAGTAGCAGCTTCTAAAATGTCCTTGGTAGCCACCCCTCTTAGGAAGGCTGTAGTGGTGGCCATGGCCCTTGTGGAGTGAGGCCTGATATTTTCAGGAACTGTCTTTCCATGAAAGGAGTAGCAAAAACGAATGCAATTTCCTATCCATTTTGAAATTGTCTGTTTGGAAATTGCTCTTCCTTGCACCCCAGTTGCATATGCTACAAAAAGCTGGTCAGTTTTTCTGCTAGTTTTTGTTCTGTCCAAAGAATAGCGTAGTTGTCTGCGTATATCCAGGGTGTGCAAAAGTTTTTCCCCTTTATTCTGCGGATTAAGGAAGAACGTAGGCAAGTGAATAGCTTGGTTCAAGGATACCCTAGATACCACCTTTGGCATAAAAGTAGGATTGGTTCTTAGTGACACCCTGTCCTGGTGGAAAATAAGAAAAGGCTGCACTGCCATTAATGCTTGTAACTCAGATACTCTTCTTGCTGAAGTGATTGCCAGAAGGAATGCAGTTTTCCAAGATAGAAACTGTAGATCCGCTGATGCTGCTGGTTCAAAAGGAGGTAGTGTCAGTTTCTCCAGCACAAAGTTGAGATCCCAGGCAGGTAGAGGGGGTCTTATTGGAGGTTTAACATTTTTGATCCCTCTCAGAAATTGTCTGAGGAGAGGGTGTGAGAAGATAGGTGGATCCTCATTGTATTCTGCTGAAATTGCTGAAGCATGAATCTTAATGGAAGAATAGGACAGGCCATTGTGGAACAATTCTGCTAAATATTCTAGGATATGTGCTAAGTTTGCCACTGTGATATCTGTGCCCTTTGATGTGCTCCAAATGAGAAATCTCTTCCATTTAGCTGAGTATGTCTTCCTTGTTGAAGGCCTGTGAGCTTCTAGGATAAAGTTCTTCACCCTCTGAGATAAAACAAACAGTCTGATTGGGATTTAAGGAATTTTCCAGGCAGTTAGCTGCAATGTTTTCAAGTTGGGATGTAGGGTCTTGAAATTGTTTTGCGTTAGAAGAAGAGGCCATAGGGGGAGAGGCCATGATTTTGCCTGCGACATGCTTCTCAGTAGTGGATACCAGTGTTGTCTTGGCCAGTCCGGAGCTATTAGTATCACTTTTGGCTGTTCCTCCCTGATTTTCAGTAGAACCTTGTGCATCAATGGGAGAGGTGGGAAGGCATATACTGTTAGGGCTTTCCAGCTGAAAGAGAGAGAGTCCACCCTCCAAGCTTGTGGGTGGTATGTCCTTGAGCAGAATGTCTTCAGTTGATGGTTGAGTGGGGAGGCGAACAGATCTATCTCTGGCATTCCCCATGTTTTTGTTATGAGTTTGAAGATGTCTGGGTGCAGCATCCATTCGTGTGCATCCATGGTAGTTCTGCTTAGGCTGTCCGCCAGTGCATTTTCTTTCCCTGGCACGAATTGGGCCTGTAGTTGGATATTGAGGTTCAGGCATAGATCCCACAGATTCATAGCCATCCGGCATAGTGGGCAAGAATGCGTGCCACCCTGTTTATGTACCACATGACTGTGGTGTTGTCTGTCCTTATTAATAGTTGTCCTTGTTGGAGGAAGGGTTTGAATGCCTCGATTGCATGTCTCACTGCCAGCATTTCCTTTTGGTTTATGTGCATGCTTAGCTGCCCTTGAGGCCATAGGCCTTGGATGCATTTGTCCTCCATGTGTGCTCCCCATCCTCAGTCCGAGGCGTCTGTGGTGATGGTCTGCCTTGCTTTTGGTTTGTTGAAAGGCAACCCTCTGTTGGACTGGCAGGCCTGAGCCCACCACAGGAATTCCTTTTGAAGGCATGGAATGATTGGTATCATGTTTTCTAAACTGTGACTGTGTTGAGACCATACACTCCTTAGGTACCATTGTAATTTCCTCATATGCAGTCTGGCATGTGGGATTAGAATTATGCAGGATGCCATGTAACCCAGGGCCTGCAGGATTTTCCTTGCAGTAAGCTGAGTTAATCTTGTCAAAATAAGTAATCTGGAAGTTGTTTTTGCTTTTCTTCTGTGAGAAAGGCCATTTGGGTGCTTGTGTCCAGATCTGCCCCCAAAAAGGTGATCCTTTGGGATGGTACTAGTCTTGACTTTTGGATGTTGACTGTGTATCCCAAAGCCTGTAACAGGTGTATGGTATAGGCCAAGTCCTTTAGCAATTTGTTCTTGTTGTCCGCTTGTATTAGGCAGTCGTCCAGGTATGGATAAATTTGTATTCCCTGTAGTCTGCAAAGTGCAACTACTGATGCCAGGCATTTCGTGAATACTCTCGGCGCAGTAGATAAGCCAAAGGGCAATGCTGAGAATTGATAATGCTCTGATCCTGCAAGAAATCTGAGGTGTCTTCTGCAACTTGGTCGGATAGGGACGTGCAGGTATGCCTCCTTGAGATCTAGAGTCACCAGCCAAGACTCCTTGCCCAACATGGGAAGAAGTTGCTGTAGAGTCAGCATTTTGAATTTTGGCACAATGAGATAAGTGTTGAGTGCGGACAAGTCGAGAATAGGCCTCCATTGATTTTCTTTTCTTGGTACAAGGAAAAGTCTGGAGTAAAATCCTTGGCCCTGTTCTGAACATGGTACCTTTTCTATAGCTTTCATCTGAAGTAACTTGCTGATTTGTTTTAAAGCCTCTGCCTTCTGATTTGGTGGAAGGTTTGGCATTCCGCTTCTTTTTGGCAAAGTGTGGAAGTGAAACCTGTATCCTTTGTCTATTATTTGCAATGCCCAAGTATCCTTTGTAATATAATGCCAGTTTTTTGAGAATAAAGCCAGCTTTCCACCCAAGGGTGCTTCCAGTTGATCCCTGGTAGGCGGAATCAGAGTCAAGTCATTGAGTCTGTCCTGTAGTAGTGGTTGTTGTTGTAGCTGTTGCACTACTCCTCTGGTTGGCAGGCTGCCACTGACGGCCTCTGTAGGAGCCCTTCGGTTGACCTCTGCCTCTAGAGCGCCTGTTCCTGCCTCTCTGGGCTCTGTTCGAGTCTGGAAAGGACCAATTTTTTGTAGGCCAGTTTCTGCTGAATCTCGGTGGTTGAACTTGCAGGAAATCTTTAACTGTTTGCACAGATTTTGCTTTTTCTTCAACCTTTTTTAGAATCTCCTGAGCAGGGGAGCCAAATAAATTTGGTTTCTCCATTGGAGCATCGAGGAGTTTAACTTTGACATGGTCTGGCAGAGATTGTTCCTTCAGCCAGGCATGTCTACGAATAACTGCCCCAGTCATAGCTGCTCTAAATGAAGCCTCCAGTGCATCATAGTCACATTTTAAGAAATGATTACTAACCTGTTGTGAGTTATGTACCAAATCCTGAAGGGATTTACGGTCTAGGGGTTCAGGTGAGGAAAGTTTCTTATTCAATTCATCTAACAAATACTCTTGGTACCGTATCATATGGAATTGACAGTTTAATGCCCTGACAGAAAGAGTTGCAGATGTATACACCTTCTTACCCCATCTCTCTAAAGCTCTAGACTCTCTATCAGAGGGTAGGGGATTTTTGGCAGTAGCGGCTGCAACCCCTTTTCGGCCCTGAGAAATAGTTTCTGGGTCTGCAGAATGGGAATGAGTATCCGGGACCCTGTAATATCTGTCAGGTTTGGCAGGGGCTGGAGGAAGAGTATCAGGGGCTGTACTGACATCATTGTACACATCATCAATTACATTTAGAACAGGAGGTATAGCTAAGGGCCTATGCTGAGGCAAATGCAAAAAGGTCCGTAATCTTTTTCTAGAATCAGAGAAATCCTGACCTTGCCATTGAAAGTGCTCTCTCATGGAGTGTAAAGTCTCCCCAAAGGAAAACTCATCAGGAGGGGAGGCCGAACGGATAGACTCCTCTGCATCTGAATCCTCATAGGGCGAGTAAGCCCCTTCCTGGTGGTCTGACAAGTCAGATCCATCCGTGGAAGCATCTGAGGAAAGTGGTTCGGAGGGGTCAGTCCTGGGCCTTTTGTCTGGAGGAGGTTGAGAGGCCCTGTCTGGGTGAGGTTGGGAACCCCTAATTAAGGAGATAAGGTCCTCAGCCAGGCTGAGGATCTGTGAACTAGAGGAAGGCCTCTGGGTAGTAGATTTGGTAGGCAAAGCTTTAGAAAGTTTGGCAGCTTTATCCCTAGAAAAGGCCTTAATGGACATAGAAGCTGGGGGCCTAGCAGCCCCACGTGCAGGAGTAGAAATGTTCAAAGGTATGGTGTCGGACAAATCCTGAGCACTAGCTTCGGTAGGTAGTTCTAAAGCCGACTCAGCCGGGGCCTCTCGGGCCTCGGCGGTCGGAATTAAGGTTACGGAAGAAGGAATCGCCGAGGACTCTGTTTCAGCCGAAACCGAGACACTCGCGGTAGGCCTAGCTGTGGTTTCAGCTGAAACCGCGGGCCGCGAGTGTCGGTCCTTTTCCTTGCGTTTTTTGACCATATCTTGGTCGGAGTCTCCGATGGCATTTTATAAGCAAAAGCGGCTCCAAAGAATTCCTCTGCAAACTCCGACCGACGTCTAAGAGTTCGTCGGTTGAAGGAGGCACAGGCTAAACAGGCCGATACGTCGTGGTCTGGGCCTAAGCAAGGAAGGCAGTAAGAATGGAAATCCTTATGAGGTATTTGTTTCCCACAAGTTAAACAATTATTTACTTTGTCTGACATCGGCTGAGGCAAGAAAGAGTCCCCAACGGGGTACTTAGCTTTTCAAGTCTTCGGTAGCTGAAATCTCTGGATCTGACCGACCGGCACTTGCCAACAGCTTCTGCTTCGGGCACCGCGCGGCAAGAAAGACTGAGGAAAATGGCGTCGGCTGATGCTTTTATACCCCAGATGCTCTGACGTCGGGGAAAGTGCGACATCAGCCGAGGCCAGACCCAGACTTGGGAATCCGGCCGACCGAAGGGCTGCCTGAGGCAGGACAACCCATTTGTTATGACTGCAGATGCATCCTTGAAGGACATCAGGTGATCTGCTGTGGCGACCCTTAACAGGAACAGCCGAAAGATGATGATGATGATGATGATAAAATGACAAATCAACACAACCAATGATCTTTCTATAAAATGGCACTTAATATTTCAGAAAAGCCCATTTTGTTTACATGACAGAATTTATTAATGACCACAGTAAAATACATAACTGTAAACATATTACCCTGTCATTTTTAAATATAGTAACTTGTGCGGAATACCAAATGAATGTTAGGAGTTAAACAAATGTATGCCACAGTAATCATCATCCTTCTAGCCAATAGCTAATGTCAATCATTTAATCTATCCCACAACATGCACAAACATTTATGGTTACTGCTTAATCTTAATCACCAAAAATTGTCTGTATGATTTTTTACGGTGATCTGGTTTTGTTTTTGGACCAAGTCACTGCGTATACTAGTCAGTATGCCAATTTCTGCTTTTCAATTTTTTGCCCAAAACTGAGAGAGGAAGGTCCACTCAAGGCAACATAACCCAACATTCTATATTTAGTATCACATATAAAAAAACAAAACCAACATTTTTTTGCATCCCTGTTTACATCAACTATTCCTGCCACATTTGAAGACCTCCTTATCAACCCAAACATAAAACCCCATCATTAATTCCATTCATTATATCGCTGAACAGCAGTACAGTATATTCAATAGGGTTGCTACCTCCTTAGAAACCCAAAGTAGTATATTTTACTGAAAACCTGTAATTTTGCAAGGCAATCCATGCCTACAACCATGGAAAAGTACTGGGCTTCCCGTGCTGCCAAAATAAAAGCTCAGTTTAACAGAATTTGAGTTAGTTATCTTGTACCATATTTTATTAAGGCATTATAGATGCAAGATAATTATCCAATTCAAATATTACAGGAAATGTATGATGATTCTTCTAAAATCTCAAGACATTTCTCATTTTTCACAATTTTTTTGAAGGACACAACTGCCCGATTAGAGACTTTCCTGCATAAAGGAGGACAGGTGGTAACATTACAGTATCATAAAAGACTATGAAACACCCAAATCAGAAAATATTGTGTAATGATATGACACAATGATGCATTACTGATTTAAATGATTTATTCTAGTTCAACATTTTACATTCTGCAATGATGTTACAATGAGATACTTGCTAGTATGACAGTCGACTAGTATGAGTCTTCCATTTATTAAAATTCCATTCGCAGCACTTCCCTCTTTCTATTGTTGGAAGTGATGGGTGGTTATAAAGTAGTAAAAACCACACACCAGTTTCTTACATCCTATACCATACCTTGTTCAAAATGCAAGTTTTCTGTGATGGTTAGCCATATTACACTCAACTCACATTTGTGACCATGGCAACAACTGCAAATTAAAGAAAGTACAGTTGTGTATACTTACCATAAATGTAGATGTTAGAGTGTATTCACTGTTGCAGTCATCACACTTGGGGGTTATCTGCTCCAAAGGGTTTGGAGGGTGACCTAATGGTTAAGGTGTTTGCCTTACAAACACAAGGTGCAGGGTTTGAGTCTCACAAGGCATAATTGGCTAGACTTAAAATGGCTCACAAAGGCAGTTAGCTTAGTACTAATCTATGAACCTATGCCTGCAGGTAGCCCTCAGTCAGCCCGAATACCAGAGTCTTGCGATTTCCGCGTCAGATGCTGTTGCCTCTTCCATGACGTCAGGTCGTCAGGGGTATAAAACATGCAGCCGACGCCATTACATCAGTTTTTCTTGCCCCAGATGTCAGGAGCCCCCAAAAAAGGAAGCAATTACATGGTGTGGAACACCTCCAGTAAAAAGTAAATGCCACTGCCATAGGATAAAGCCAAAAAGAGGATAGGTAGAAAGTATAGAAAAAGTCAGGGGGCTGGAGGGACAGTAACCAGGACTGCAACAGTGAATACACTCAAACATCTACATTTAAGGTAAGTGTACACAACTGTACTTTGTTCTTCGTGTTTCACTGTTGCAGTCACCACACTTGGGTTGATTCCCAAAGCTGGGGAAGGGTGGAGGCAGTCAAGAAGTATTAGGGCTGGCTAGCAGGCCTTGTAAGACTGCTGTGGCAGATCCAGCTCTGAATTTAGAAAAAAGAGGTAAGTGGTAATGCTTGGTGAAGGTGTGTACAGAAAGTACAGTTGTGTACACTTACCATAAATGTACATGTTAGACTGTATTCACTGTTGCAGTCATTACATTTGAGTTATCTGCTTGCAGGTATCCCTCAGTCGGCCTGATTAACAAAGTCTTGGGTCCTGCATCAGTTGCTGTCCCTTCTTCCATGACGTCAGGTCTTCAGGGGTATAAAACATGCAGCCGACACCATTACATCAGTTTTTCTTGCCCCAGATTGTCAGGTGCCCCCCTAATGGGGAGCAATTAAATATAAAAGTACAATGATATACCTCCAACAAAAAAGCAAATACACCAAAAAGGCTTTTAAGCATAGTAAAGGAAAGTAGAGGTATAGCCAAAAGAAGTTAGGTGGCTGGAGGCAGGGTAACCAGGACTGCAACAGTGAATACACTCGAACATCTACATTTAAGGTAAGTGTACACAACTGTACAATGTTCTTCATGTTTCACTGTTGCAGTCATTACATTTGGGTAGATTCCCAAAGCTGTGGTTGGGAGGATGAATTTAGATACCATTAAGACAACCTAAAAGGCCCTGCAAGACTGCAGTAGCAAAGCCAGCTCTGGATTTAAAGAAAATTGGCAAATGGTAATGCTTGGTGAAAGTATATGCAGAATTCCAGGTAGCAGCTTCTAGGATGTCCCTGGTAGGGATGCCTCTGAGAAAGGCTGTAGAGGTAGATGCAGCCCTGGTGGAGTGAAGTCTGATCCCCTGGGGGATAGGTTTTCCATGGTGCTTATAGCAGAAATGAATGCAATGGCCTATCCATTTAGAAATAGTTTGCTTTGAAATGGCCTTCCCCTCTGCCCCTGCAGCAAATGCTACCAGCAGTTGTTCAGATTTCCTTTGAGGTTTAGTCCTGTCCAAGTAGAATCTAAGTTTTCTGTGCACATCTAAGGAATGTAGTTATCCATTCCCCTTTGTTCTGTGGATTGGGAAAGAAGGTTGGCAAATGAATGGACTGATTGAGCCACACTGGATACCACCTCGGGCATGAAGGATGGATTGGTTCTGAGGGACACACTGTTCGCATGAAAGATGACGAAAGGCCCCATTGCCATAAGGGCCTGTAATTCAGATACCCTTCTAGCTGAAGTCATTGCTAAAAGGAAAACTATTTTCCAAGAAAGAAATTTTAAGTCTGCAGTAGCAGCTGGCTCAAAAGGAGGTAGAGTGAGTTTCTCCAAAACAAAGATAAGGTCCCAGCCTGGGGTTGGAGCTCTCCTGGATGGTCTCAAATTTTTGGCTCCTCTGCGGAACTGCTTGAGCAGTGGATGAGAGAAGAGGGGGGGGGGGGGGTTCTGTGTTATAATGAGCTGAAATGGCGGAGGCGTGGATTTTAATGGAGGAAAAAGACAGGCCCTTGTGAAGCATCTCAGTTAAGTATTGTAAAATCTGAGGTAAATTGGGCACTGCTGTGCTCATCCCTTGAGACTGGTTCCAGGCACAGAATCTTTTCCATTTTTCGGCATAGGATTTTCTAGTGCTAGGCCTCCTTGCCTCTAAAATGATATCCATCACAGGTTTACTGAGGGATGGTAAAGGAGCGATTATGTAATTAGCCAGGCAGCAAGGTTCAGTGTTAGAAGCTGAGGGTGCAGAATCTGGTTCTCCTGCTGAGATAAAAGGGAAGGAAGTCTGAGGCAGGTGCCATGGGGATAACCGTGACACACTGTGCAGGAGGGGGTACAAGTGTTGGCGTGGCCAGTCTGGTGCAATCAAAATCATCCTTGGTTTGTCCTGTTTAATTTTTAGTAGTACTCTGGAGAGCAGAGGCAGAGGGGGGAAGGCATAGACTGATAGGTTTTTCCAGCTGAAGGACAGAACATCTACTTTCCAGGCTTGTTTGTGGGGAGTCCTTGTGCAAAATTTGTCCAATTGGTAGTTCTGGTGAGAGGCAAATAGGTCTATATCTGGGCTCCCCCATTTACTTGTCAACATGTTGAAAATCCTTGCTTCCAGTTTCCACTTGCGTGGGTCCATGACATTTCTGCTTAGTCCGTCTGCCAGTGTATTTAACTTTCCTTGCAGGAAATGAGCTTGTAGGTGCACTTGGTAGCTCAAGGCTGTGTTCCACAATGCTATGGATAAGTCTGCAGAGGGGGGTAAGAATGTGTATCCCTTGCTTGTTTATGTACCACATAACAGTGGTGTTGTCTGTCTTTACCATTAGTTGTCCTGGAATAATGTGGTTTTTGAAGGCTGTCAGAGCATTCTGTACAGCTAACATTTATTTTTGATTGATATGCAGGTGCATTTGACTTTGGTTCCATTTGCCCTGAATGCACTTCCCTGCCAGGTGAGCCCCCCATGCATAGTCTGATGCTTCTGTTAGTGTTTGGGAGGCAGGGGGTGGTGTGAAAGGTAGTCTCTTGCTTTGGTGGCAGGCCTCTGCCCACCAAAGGAACTCTAGGCGTAGGCAAGGTAGGATAGGAATCATTGTTTCTAGATCCTGAGAATATTGACACCACAGGCTTTTTAGATACCACTGTAGTTTTCTCATATGCAGTCTTGCATATGGAATTAGAAGAATGCAGGAGGCCATGAATCCCAAGGCTTGCAGTATTTATTTTGCAGATAGCAGGGTTTATGTGGCCACTTGTTTGAAGTAGGTTGTCAAAAGAATTTGTTTCTCTGGCTTGAGGTAGGCCATCTGGGAAGTTATATTCAAGCTTGTTCCCAGGAATATAATTTGTTGACAGGGTACCAGGTGTGATTTCTTTTCATTTATGGTGTACCCCAGACAAGTTAGAAACCTTTGTACAAAGGCCAGATGATTCAAAAGTATGTCCTGGCTTTCTGCCTGAATTAGACAATCGTCCAGGTATGGGTATATTTGAATATTTCTTTGCCTGCAAAATGCAATAACTGGAGCTAGGCACTTTGTGAATACCCTGGGCGCAGCAGAGAAGCCAAAGGGCAAAGCAGAGAATGGATAGTGCGTGTAGCCTGCTTTGAAGTGTATGCATCTTCTGCAAGATTCCCTGATTGGGATGTGAGATATGCTTCTTTTAAATCTAGTGTTGCCAATAATTGGTGAAGAGTCATCATCTTGAATTTTGGAATCTCCAAACAGGTGTTTAGAGTAGACAAGTCCAGGATAGGATGCCATGAATCGTCTTTTCTGGGTACCATGAAAAGTCTCGAGTAGAAACCTTGCCCCTTTTCCTCTTCTGGTACCAGTTGAACAGCCCACATGCTTAAGAGAGAATGTACTTGTTTTTGGGCATCTGCCCACTGATTTGGGGGTAGGTCCGGCCACCCGCTTGGTGTTGGCAACGTGTGGATGTGAAATCTGTATCCCTGGGACACTATATTTAAAATCCATTTGTCCTGGGTAATGAGTTCCCAGTTCTTTGCATGAAGAGCAATCTTTCCCCCCAAAGGGGCAGTCAGTGGATAAGTGCTTGGAAATTTTAAAAGGACGTCATTGAGACAGTTTACCATAGGGGGAGTCATATTACTCCCAGATTTGGAAGTGCAGACCCCCCATTGCTTAGTCCTGTGCGTCCCCGGGACTGAAACCTGGGGTTTTTGCTGTGTGTGGGTTTGGGTTGAGAAGACCTGGAAGGGGCTGGAAAGGACCAATTCTTAGAGGGCCAGTGTCTACTAAATCTATGAGGCTGAACTTGTAAGAAATCTTTAACAGTTTGAGTAGATTTAGCTTTATCTTCCATCTTTTTAAGAACTTCCTCAGCCTTGTTGCCAAACAGGCGGTCCTGATTTAAGGGAGCATCCAACAATTAGCTTTAACATGATCAGGCAAAGATTGCTCCTTAAGCCAAGCATGCCTTCTGAGTACAGACCTAGTAACAGCGGCCCTGCAAGAGGCCTCTAATGAAACAAAACCACACTGCAAAGTATGTTTTCCAACTTGTTCAGCAGAATGCATTAAATCCTGTAATTCTTTATTTTCCACACAGTCCGGAATCAACATAATTTTCTGTTTAAGCAATCCAATAACAAGTTGCTGATACTTAACATATGAAACTGGCAGTTTAAAGCCCTAATGGCCAGGGTTGCAGAAGTGTAAACTTTCTTACCCTATCTATCCAGCACCCTGGAGTCTCTATCAGAAGGGGTAGGATTTTTAGCAGTAGAAGCCTTAATTGCCTTGGGCCCCCTGTGAAATAGTCTCTGGATCCGCAATAGGATTTTTTAAAAGCAACTTGTGTGACTCAGGGACCCTGTAGTATCTGTCTGGTTTTCTGAGAGCAGGAGGCAAGGAATCAGGGGCCAAACTAGATTCTGAAAAAGCATCATCAACAATGTCTAGTACAGGAGGAACAGCTAAAGGCGGAGGAACAGCTAAAGGCCTATGCTGAGGTAGGAGTAAGAAATCCCTAAGACTCTTTTTTTAATCAGAAAAATCCTGGCTTTCCCAGTGGAAATACTCCCTTAGAGTATGCAAGGTTTCCCCAACAGAAAAATCCTTTGGAGGGGAAGCAGAGGGAATGGAGTCCTCTGCATCAGAATCCTCATAAGTAGATAAAGGCAAATCCAGATCATCAGAAGTATCAGAAAAAACAGAATCCTGGTCAGAAGACTCATAAACCACTTCGGTTCTAGGCCTCTTAGAAAGGGGGGTTGGGTTACCTCTAATTAGTTATTAGATCTTCAGCCATTCTTATTTGTTTTTTAGGCATAGAGGCCTGAGCATGTGGCCTGGGCGTTGTTTTTTTAGGCATGGATCGAGATTTAGGCCGAAAAGAAGAAGGAGGCATCGGTTTAATATACAAGTCCATAGGCCTGAATACACCCTCAGAAGCCGGTGCCTGCACAGCGGCTCCAGACCCATCCAAGGTAGAGACATCCGCGGGTTCCATAGTTGAAGCATCTCGCAGCATACCGGAGTCCGAATGGGTCTCAGTAGAGGCCTGTGAATCAGAAGTAGCGGGTATCAGGGGCTGCGAAAGCGTCTCACTGAGTACTGGTGAACTGGCGACTGGCTTAGGAGAAGCATCGTTGGCAGTTTTGGACCTCAGCAGCCTGTCTCTGTCTTTATCTTTGTGTTTTTTCAGAATCCCGGTAGTCGGATGGCTAACCGAAATTTCTGGATAATTAAACCGAGAACCGAAATATTAAAATATACCAACGACGGATAGTGCGCTGATTAAATAAAGCACAAAACTGACAGCAAAGTACATCGTGGTCAGGGCCTAGGCAAGGAATACAGTACAAATGAAAATCTTTATGAGGTATTTGCTTTCCACAAGTAATGCAATTAAGTTTTACTGACATCGGTAAGGAGCAAGAAAAAGTTTCCCCAATGGGGTACTTAGCTTTAAGTTAAAGACTTCAGGGTTCTGTAACTCAAAAACTAAAATTTCATGAGTCAGCTGACCGGCACTTGTGAACTGCTTCGGGCACCGTACGGCAATAAAGACTGATGTAATGGCATTGGCTGCATGTTTTATATGCCTGACGTCATGGAAGAAGGGACAGCATCCGACGCAGGACCCAATACTTTGTTAATCAGGCCGACTGAGGGCTACCTGCAAGCAGATAACACAAATGTAATGACTGCAACAGTGAAACATGAACATCTCCAGGTTGCAGCTTCCAGGATGTCCCTAGCAGGGACTCCCCTGAGAAATGCTGTAGAGGTTGAGGCAGCCCTAGTGGAAGGAGTTCTGATCCCCTGTGGGGTAGGGTTTCCATGGTGTTTGTAGCAGAGATGGATGCAGTGTGCTATCCATTTGGAAATGGTTTGTTTTGAAATGGCCTTGTCATCTGCCCCTGTAACAAAGCTGACTAGCAGCTGGTCACATTTTCTGAAAGGTTTAGTCCTGTCCAGGTAGAACCTGAGCTGTCTGTGCACATCCAAGGAATGCAGGATCCCTTTCTCCTTTACTCTGAGGATTAGGGAAAAAAGTTGGTAAATGGATGGATTGGTTTACAGCCACACTGGATACCACCTAGGGTATAGATGATGGGTTAGTCCTGAAGGAAACCCTGTCAGCAAAGAAAATAATGAAGGGTTCCACCGCCATTAGTGCCTGTAACTCAGACACTCTTCTTGCTGAAGTGATAACTAGCAGTAAGGATGTTTTCCAAGAGAGGAATTTTAACTCTGCTGCAGCAGCAAGCTCAAAGGGAGGAAGTGTGAGTTTCTCTAGTGCAAAGTTAAGGTCCCAGGCAGGGATGGGTGCTCTCCTTGGGGGCCTTAAATTGTTAGCTCCTCTCAGGAACTGTTTGATCAGAGAGCGAGAGAAGAGAGGTGGCTCAGTACTGTAATAAGCTGAGATGGCAGAAGCATGAATCTTAATTGATGAGAAGGATAGGCCTCTGTGAAGCAGCTCTGCTAGGTAATCTAGGATTTGAGATAAGGTGGGCACGGCTGTGTCCTTTCCTTGAGACTGGCTCCAAGAACAATATATTTTCACTTTTCTGAATAGGATTTCCTAGTACTAGGCCTTCTGGCCTCAAGGATGACGTCCAGCACCTGTTTGCTGAGGGCTGTTGGTGGTGTATTCAGGGGATAAGCCAGGCTGCAAGGTTCAGGGTTTGCAACTGTGGATGCAAATCTGTCCCTTCTGCTGGGACAGCAGGGAGGGGTTCTGATGTAGGCACCAGTGTGGCATTGTCAGACTGTGTAGGAGTGTGTACCAGTGCTGGTGTTGCCAGTCTGGAGCAATAAGGATTGTCCTTGGTCTGTCCTGTTTGATCGAGTAGTACTTGAGAGAGGAAGGGCAGAGGGGGAAAGGCATAAATCAAGAGGTTTTCCCATGTAAAGGATAGGGCATCCACTTTTCATGCTTTGCTGTGAGGTTTCTGGTGCAAAATGTGCTCAATTGATGGTTTTGGGTCGAGGCAAAGAGGTCCACCTCTGGTGTTCTCCACCTGTGGATTAGAAGTTTGAACGAGTTGGGTTCCAGTTTCCACACATGTGGGTCCAGTAGATTTCTGCTTAAGTTGTCTGCCAGTGAATTTTGTTTGCCTGGCAGGAACTGAGCTTGCAGGTGTACTTGGTTGCTCAAGTCTGTGTTCCACAGGGCCATGGCTAACCTGCAGAGTGGGTAGGAATGGGTTCCCCCCTGCTTGTTTATGTACCACATAACTGTGGTGTTGTCTGTCTTTATCAGGAGTTGTCCTGGAAGGATAAGGTATTTGAAGGCTGTCAGTGCATTCTGTACAGCTAACATTTCTTTTTGATTGATATGCAGGGGAATTTGTCCTGGGCTCCATTTGCCTTGAATGCATTTGCCCGCCATGTGAGCCCCCCATGCATAGTCTGATGCGTCTGTTATCAGGGTTTAGGCAGCAAGGGGTTGAGTGAAAGGAGGTCCCTTGTTGTGGTTGCATGCCTCTGCCCACCAAAGGAACTCTGCCCTTAGGCAAGGAATGATAGGATTCACTGTTTCCATGTCCTGAGAACGTTGACACCAGAGACTTTTTAAGTACCATTGAAGTTTCCTCATATGCAGTCTTGCATATGGAATTAGTAGAATGCATGAGAGCATGAACCCTAGGGCTTGCAGTATTTTTTTTTTTTTTTTGCAGATAGCTGGGTTTTGGTGGCCATTAGTTTGAAGTAGTTTGTCAAATAAGCCTGTTTTTCTGGAGTGAGGAATGCCATCTGGGAAGTTATGTTCAAGCTTGCTCCCAGGAATACAATCTTTTGGTTGGGCACCAGCTGTGATTTCTTTTCGTTGATGGTGTACCCCAGAGAAGTTAGGAGTCTCTTTACAAATGCCAGGTGCTGAAGTAGCAATTCCTGACCGTCTGCCTGAATCAGGCAATTGTCCAAGTATGGGTAAATTTGAATATTTCTGTGCCTGCAGTAAGCAATGGCTGGAGCCAGGCATTTTGTGAACACCCTTGGCACAGTAGATAAGCCAAAGGGAAGTGCAGAGAACTGATAGTGCATAGAGCCTGCCCTGAAATGTAGATATTCCCTGCAAGATTCCCTTATGGGGATGTGTAGATAAGCTTCTTTTAAGTCTAGAGTAACTAGCCAAGCATCCTTGGCTAGCATAGGAAGAAGCTGTTGCAGTGTAAGCATTTTCAATTTTGGGACCACCAGGAAGGTGTTAAGAATAGACAGATCCAGGATAGGGCACCAAGAGCTCTCTTTTTCTGGGCACCAGGAACAGTCTGCAGTAGAAACTCTGTCCCCTTTGCTCTTTTGGAACAGGTTGAATAGCCCTGATACTGACAAAAGAAAGTACTTGCTTTTGAGTTTCTGCCAACTCGCTTGGAGGCTTGGAGGAAGGTCTGGCATCCCGCTTGGGGTTGGCACTGAGTGGAAGTAGAATCTCTATCCCTGGGATACAACGTTTAGGACCCATCAGTCTTGGGTAATGGACATCCAGTTTTTGCATGCAGGGCGAGTTTTCCTCCTAGGGGTGCAAGTACTTGGGATTGGCTGGGAAGGATGATAGACAAGTCATTGTGTACTTTTTCCATAAGGGTGTGACTTACCACTTCCTGTTTTTGAGGTGGGAGCACTCCATTGTTTAGATCTCTGCATACCCTGAGACTGTAGTCTTGGTGGTCTGTTGCCCCTGGGTTTGGACCGAGAAGGCCTGGGAGGGACTGGAAAGGACCAGTTTTTAGAAGGCCAATGCCTACTGAAGGTGGCTGCACCTGTTAGAAATCTTTACAGTTTGGATAGATTTAGCTTTTTCCTCCATCTTTTTAAGAACTTCTTCTTTTGTGCTAAACAAACGTTCCTGGTTTAATGGAGCATCTAGTAATTTTGCTTTGACATGGTCTCGCAAGATTTGTTCCTTCAACCAAGCATGCCTTCTCAGTACAGACTCAGTGACAGCAGCCCTGCAAGATGCTTCTAAGGCATCAAAGCCACACTGCAAAGTATGCTTGCTAACTTGGTTTGCAGAATGCATTAACTCTTGTAAATCCTTGTTTTCTGTACAATCTGGAAGCAACAACATGTTTTGTTTAAATAGTCCCATAATATGCTGCTGGTACTTCAACATGTGAAATTGGCAATTCAAAGCCCTGATGGCAAGAGTTGCAAAGGTATATACCTTCTTACCCCATGTCTAAAGCTCTAGAATCCCTGTCCGAAGGGGTAGGGCTTTTAGCTGTAGTAGCCTTAATGCCTTTAGGTCCCTGGGAAATGTCTGAATCCACAGTGGGATTCTTAAAGAGAATTTTGTGAGAGTCAGGTACTCTGTAGTACCTGTCAGGCTTTCTAGAAGCTGGTGGTAAAGTATCAGGAGTAAGACTGGATTCCATGAAGACATCATCTACAATGTCCAGGACAGGGGGTATAGCTAGTGGCCTGTGCTGAGGCAAGTCTAAAAATTCTCCGAGTCTCTTTTTGGACTGAGGGCAGTCCTGGCATTCCTAGCAGAAATGCTCTCTTAAGGTATGCAAGGTTTCACCAAAAGAAAAATCCTCTGGAGGGGAGGCAGAAGGAATGGAATCCTGTGCAGCTGAATCCTCATAGGTAGATAAGGGTAAGTCCTGGTAATCAGAGGGACCAGAGTCATCAGACTCATGGTCTGTAGAATCAGAAGGAAAATCAATTATTTGTCTTTTAGAAGGGGAAGGCTGGCTTCCCCTAATTAAGGTTATAAGGTCTTCAGCTATTCTAAGCATTTGATTCTGTGAAATGGGAGCTTGAGCATGCGCTTTGGTTGTCAGTTTTCTAGGCGTAGTGCAAACTCTGGGCCTGATAAACTCAGTAGATTTAGTCAAAAACGAAGTTGTCAGTTTAATACAAACATCAGAAGGTCGGAATACACCCCCAGAAGCCAGTGCCTGCACAGCGGCATCAGACCCATCCAAGGTAGAGACATCCGCAGGTTCCATAGTCGAAGAAGCATCTCACGGCATACCGGACTCCGAATGGGTCTCAGCAGAGACCTGCGAATCTGTAGAAGTGGGTATCAGGGGCTGCAAAGGCACCTCACTGAGTACCAGCGGACTGGCGACTAGCTTAACGGAAGCGTTGTCTGCAGTTTTGGACCTATGAGGTCTGTCTCTGTCTTTATCCTTACGTTTTTTCGGAAGATCGATAGTCGGATGGCTTATCGAAGACATTTTAGAATACAGAAAATGAGAGCGAAAGAATTTAGTGACAAAGGTGGCCCGACGACGAATAGTTCGGGCATTAAACAAGGCACAAAACTGACAGCGAGGAACGCCATGGTCTGGGCCTAAAGAGGTGACGCAGTAAGAATGAAAATCTCTGTGAGGTATTTGCTTTCCACAGACAAGACAATTGTTAACTTTTTCTGACATCGGTTAGAGCAAGAAAAAAGGATCCTCAACGGGGTACTTAGCTTTAGAAGACTTCAGGTTTGAAACTCGAACAATGAAAATTTCAGGTTGCGGCTGACCGGCACTTGCAAACTACTTCTACTTCGGGCTCCACACGGCAAGAAAAGCTGGTGTAATGGCATCGGCTGCATGTTTTATACCCCTGACTACCTGACATCATGGAAGAGGTGACAGCATCCAATGCAGAAATCCCAAGACTCAGGTATTCGGGCCGACTGAGGGCTACCTGCAGGCAGATATCCCCCAAGTGTGATGACTGCAACAGTGAAACAAGAACATCGTCCATCAGCAGTCCAAAATGTAACAAAGCTACATAAACAGAGGACCATTTCAACATAAGGAGAATGAACAAAGACATTTTAAGTTTTATAACAGTGACATTTCTTTGTTTCATTTTATTAATACATATTTAATCTTTTATAAACACAATAATCCACTTTACAACAAATATTTCCTGGAAATATAATCAAAATTCTCAGGAAAGCTTTGCTCTTGTCAAGACATGAGCTATACAATTAATTATGTCATGTCAGCTCCATACCACGATGAAGCACTATGGCCCAGCTGACCCAGGGATTGATTATCTACTAACTCTGTCAAGCATCTGAGTTAAGAGGATGGGCGTGCCCATTCTGAGGGGAAGTTATGAGCTGCAGAAAAAAAGGTTGCTTGCTGAGCCTTGATGTAGGCCAGTGCTCAAAGAGATCAGAGTTGGACATATGGGAAGGCAAAGAAAAAGTGTCTGCTGTACAGCCTGGGGTAGGCATATCCTCTCAAGCCACAGCTTACTGCCCACCTACCCTACTTAAATGCAAGTATGTTGGGGGGGGGGCTTAGGAAAGTACTAGCAACACAGGGTCAGCATATATTATGCAGCTACATCTGATTCCAGTTGCACCTTTATCCCAAAACCAATCATCGATGGGCTCAGCTCAGGATGCAATACCAATGTGAAATGCTGATCATCTTTGTCCACCTCTCTCCCATCAGACAATACTGAGAGGAGGTTGGAACTATGGCATACAGCTGAGAAGCTGATAGTCAGCTGAAAGTGCACCAAGGAACAACTAGGAAAGAATGTTCATATGCCTTCATTAATGTAATTTACCATGTAAATTATTTACACTGTACTGATAATGTTAATGATCACCTTAGATTTTGCTTCTTCCTTGTTGTTTCTCTCAGATTTTGGAGTCTTATGGGCCAGCAATGCTTGGATTTCCTTCCAGTCATTATCGAGCTTCAAAGTTAATTCAGTAGCCTTTTCTCGTTGGGTCTGGCGCTCGTACTAGAAAAACAAAATTAGCAATACAGAAATTATTACACAATATTTAGACAAAAGTTTGTTTTTGATATATGCAGATATCAAGCTTTTGCATAGTTATCTTGTATTTCAAAGATCAGGACAAACCCACCCATAAAGACAACAAAAAGTCTACCTAAAAGGCTCAGGCAAAGATTTAACAGACTTCTGCTAACCACATTTCCTTTTCTGAAGACATACATGTATCTTTACTATGACAAGCAACATACTAGCACTGCCACCCTACCTAGAACTCAAACACTGACCTTTGACTATTCCAAATGTTATCTTCTTTGTACTTTCAAAATACTGTTAGTTCTGTTCACATCCAAAGCTTCCAAGAAAATGACCACTTCACAACTATCATCACTGATTGCACAGATATACGAGGTACATTTTCTAAAATCACCAGCTTACAGCAACCTGCACCTGTTGCTGACTCTGCACAGTAAGAATGCTGCAGTGTCGATCAGCCTAAGGTAACTACATTTGGATCTTAAATATTAACAATGCTAGAGCTTACTATGCTTATACACTACAGATTGCACAGTTGTTCCTAACCTTAGCATCCAGAGCAAACTGATATGCTTACCTTCTCCTTCTTGGATTTTACAATCAGATCTTCTATCAACTCCTTGCGAGATTTAGGTTTCTTCTCCTCATCCTCCTCATGAGCTTGTTCCTCTGAAGATACTTTTTTACGCAGCAAACCTCCTCCTCCTCCAAAATGTGCTCCAGCAGTGAATTCCGCTTTAAAAAAGAAAGAAAACTATTACAGATGACCAGCATACACAATTGCATTTGAAAGTGAGTTAACTTTTTCATCTTACTTGGCAGACCATTCTTACCTCTAATTATGGAATTCCACACAATCTATTAATTTAACAGTTAGCACCTGTTGCTTCAAGCCTTTTATTTAAACTGTCCTCCATACAATCTACTTTACAAGCAATCTGCTATTTAAGTTTCTACCATACACTTTTGATCTATTATTGGCATGGTCTATCAGCCAGTTCTCTAGGACTCCCCCATTTGTCTTCAACAGTATCACTAAACTTGACTATTCCTCACACCAAACTCTTTGCAGAGACAAAGCACTTTCTGTCCTTGAACCCTATTCTATTCTAAAACAGCATTACATACGAGGATCATACAATATACGCACATAAACCCCTACAAGCATTCTTCAAGGAAGGAGGTCTTCCGCACTGTACCAGTTTAACAATAACTTATTATTGCAACTTATCCAGAACAAACTGTTTATCTTGCAGTAACAGGATTATTCCTTAAATTAAATTTGGAATGAGAGGATCATGTAGCAGCAGTATGGATAAAACATTAGTAAACCGAAAGGATGTAGAAGGTAATAGCAAACTGGATTTACTCAAACTGAAGGAAAAGTACTAGTGGGAGAACCACGGGGCAGTACCAAAGCTGTGTATTTTTAATGTCTATAAATGTGACACTGACAAATGTATGGAAGGAAAAGTGCATCTTTTTCACTGATGAAGAAGTGTGTGTGTGAGTGTGTGTGTGTGTGTGTGTGTGTGTGTGTGTGTGTGTGTGTGTGTGTGTGTGTGTGTGTGTATATATATATATATATATATATATATATATATATATATATATATGGGTTCACTTTATAACATCAAAATACTGAAATGTCGAATTTCAGTATATCGAAGCTATAAAGTCGAATGTTAGAAATAGCGAACGTTCATAATCGCGAATTTCATATATGTCGAATATATGTCGAATTTGCGGTTATGAAGTTGCGCTACGTAATGTCCGGGTTTGTGTTTTGGTGGTGCGTGGTGCCGTGTTTCGATGTAGGTGTTATGTCCGGTAAGGGAGTGTTTTGTAAGGATTTTGAGTGAGAGTTGGAGTGTGTGTGAGGGATTGGAAAATGTGCGTGTGAGTGAGCATTTGTGTGGTGTTTGTGCGATCTCGGAGTTAGTATATATAAGTAGGGGGGGGTGTGGGGGGGTGCAGGGGGGCTTGCCCCCTGCTTATGTGTGTGCGAGTTGTGTATGTTTTTTTTTTTGTTTATGTTGTGATGTGGGTGTTGTGTTGTGTTGTATGTTTAGCGTAGTGTGTGCGGTGTTTTCGGTTATGTGGTTTCACGGTTTTTGTTTGTCGGTGTTTTATGGATTCGGTTTTATAGTCTCGTATATAGCACTTTTATTGCCTGCTGCTTAGTTTTTGAGTGTATTTTATTGCTATTAACTAATCTGCACAGGTAACTGATTTGTTTGCAGTTAAAAGCATTCTGTATCTTTACGAATCTTTATCTGTTTAAAAACTGTCACTTTGTGGACTTCTGTAGTGCTTACTGTCTGTAGGCTAATAGCTTCAGTATTGTCCCCACCCTCCCTCTCAGTTGGTGTCTTGCTGTTATACTTGGTGGCTTTGCAGTTGACCCCTACTGTAAATCTGATCTGGGACACTCCTCCCAGTCTAGTGTCATTAGCTCATTCTACCTAATACAGACATAACGTTTGATAAGGCCTTCTGTTTCTCCTTTTTCACTTTAAAAAAAAAAAAAAAAAAAGTTTGCCTGAATCTCCTTGTGTTCTGACTGTGCTTCTCAAACATTTTGGAAATATACAGTATATTTTAGAGCATTTATTATAACTGTAATTGCCTTAATATTGCTACAACTCAAGTGCTCTAGGTTGCACTGCATCTGAAGTGTTTGTGTGTTTTAGCTGCTTTTCTGTATATATAGACTTTTCTGTATATGTAGACTAGCTACTTATTCTGCTGTGTTACTGCCTCAAACCATTTTTCAGTTGTGCACTTGCCTTGCTTCATTTAAAAAGTTTTAAATTGCTAATTTTGTAGAGTTTTAATTGCATTTACTGTCTAGGACTACATACTCAAGTGTGTTAGCCTTTTCTGTGTATATTTACTGTATTATTGCATTATTTAGCCTGTTTCAAAAAAAAAAATAACTATCTTGTTTGCTCGTTTCCCACCTTTTCTAGCGAGTCCATATCCCAGGTTTTGCTTGTCTCAGGACATTTCTCCATGCTCACAAGCTATCCAGACCTTGCTTTGGTAAAGGGAAGTCCTACTGCCTACCAGTGGGACTGGTGAGCATTGTACTGCCTATCTAACGCTAGAGGAGTGGTTTCCAGCTCTGAAATTGTAATTTTATTAGCATTTTGGGATGGTTTCTATCCCTTTCAACTTTCTGGCTTAAAAATGCACGTTTGCACATTTTTCACATCGTGCAGCACTGCGAGGTTGCAGTTAAACTATTCCAGGTGCCAGAAAATGTGCTCTTCAAATTTTCCCTTAAAACCAGCTGGTTTCTCAGTAGTAGCACTAAAATCTGAACCCCCTGTGACTAGCACTTGCTCTAGAACCTGCTGGAAAGCACTAGGAAAGCTTGAAACTGATACAAACACTCAGCTCTCCTTGTCAATAAGGAGAAATTAATCATAGGCACTAAACAGCCTATAATTGCAAAGTACATTGCAAAGGTAAGGGAAAACAGCTCTTAAACCTTACAAAAAAGCACCTAAACAGGCATGTCCAAGGGTCAGCTTCCGGTGATTTTTCCTGTCCACCTGGTGAATCTGGGCATACTGGGACCATGCAGCAACTGCCTCATGTACACAGACAATCCTCTCCTCCTACCGCCCAACACTACAACCTGCGAGAGATGCACTTACATAGCCAAACTGGAAGCAAAGCTCTCTCCGGTCAAGACTGTGCTACACAGTTAAGAGGAGAAGGTTAACACCTGCATTACACCTCAAGCAACTCATAGCCCTTCAAAACCCACAACATCAACACCCAGACATAGCAACACTAAACCCACATATGCGGAGGCCCTTAACATTAACCTGCCCAAACAACAAGGACCTCCGAACACGAAATGCAAACACCAGTCACAACCAAAGTGACACACAGCTCACAACACCAGCGTGCCACCTAACAACAGCCCCTAAGGCAAGACAATGTACCCAATACTTTAGTCATAGGTGACTCTATAGTCCGGCACACTGATGTCCCACTCACCAGGCTGAACAAGGAGAAAATTACAGTCAGCTGCCTGTCGGGTGCCAGGATCTGCCACATAACGCATGCACTCAAGTCACTCCACAACAAGTACAAATACGACTCTGTCGTCGTCCATGCTGGAGTGAATGACATGAGACGTACCTCCCTGGACTACATGAAGAGAGATATGGAAGAGCTCTTTGATCATGTGAACCAGGCAGGTATGACCCTAGCCCTGAGTAGCATCCTGCCTTCGCCCAGAATGATACCATAGTATAAGGACAAAATGATTGACTTCAACAACTGGCTAAGCTTCTGGTGTCAATCAAAGGGGATCCAGTATTTGTCTGCCTGGGAAGACATGATCGACAAACCACGATGCTTTGCCAGAGATGGTCTGCACCTGTCACCCCTGGGATTCAGGTTACTGGCTAAAGCTCTTGCCAGCCCTATAGTGCCTTTTTTAGGCAAGGTTCAAAGGATAAAACCACCACCGTAACAGATACAAGCATGCAAAATCTGAAGGTAATGCTACTCAATGCTAGAAGTCTAAACCTCAAAATGCACTCTCTTGAGGCACTCCTAAAAATGGAGAACATCAATATCTGTGCAGTAACTGAGACCTGGTCCAAGGCTGCAATACCAGGCTACAATTCTTACCACACTTTTTGGCCACAAAACCAGGACCAAAACACTAAAGGTGGAGGAGTGTCCATATTCATCAAGCATATTCACACCTCCAGACTAGTTGCCCAACATAATGCATCTGAAATTCTCCAGATGCAACTAAAACTAGGTAAGACTGCAATCCAAATTGTAGCTTGCTACAGATCCCCCATCATGCCCCAAGATTCTCACTACACCTTTCTAAACATACTGGAAAATATTAGGATACAACCAAACACCCTAATACTGGGTGATTTCAACTACCCTGCCATTAATTGGGAAAACTACTCGGGTACCAACTCCTTTTCCCAACGGTTCTTGGAATTCATAAATTCCAATGCCCTGGATCAACTAATCCATTGTCCCACCAGGGGCTCCAATATCCTAGACCTGGTCATTACCAACATGGGAGATAGATGCTCCACACCAGTGGTCACCCGCTCATTGGTCAGGTCTGACCATAAGCAAATCACCCTTGACATCCACATCCCACCCCCCAGTAAGGAAACCTCCTTAAAAAACTTCTCCAAACCAACTTCAAGCTACTGAAGTCAGAAGTGACAAACTTCACAACACCCATGCAGACGGGATCTGGAAGTTCAACTGCAGAATCCTACACTAAGTCACTGTACGAGCACATCCACTCATGCATGAATCGTGCCATCCCTAATAGAATCAAGACGCTCTTCTCCAAAAAAAAGGAAGCCAATCTGGTGGTCCCCTGCTATAAACAAACTATACAACAGAAGGAAGAAACTGTGGCAAAAAGGAAGAAAATCCCAGGATGCAAAAAACTCCCTCACCAGCCTCAGTAAGAAGCTGAGATCCCTCATAAAATCATCAAAAGCTAGTTACAAAAATAAAATTGCCAAAGATTCCAAAGACAACCACAAGGCATTCTATAGCTATGTTGTTGTGTCTTTTGGCTTTTCCCGGTTAGGGGTCGCCACAGCGGAACTCCAGTCCGCTAATGATTGGCAGTAGATTTTTACATACCGCGTTGCCTGCCCTGACGCACAACCTTCAACGAAGGTACGCCCATTCATGCATGTCTACACAGAAGATGCTCTAGCTGAGAAACGAACAGGACAACGTCTTACTGTGACGCGACAACGCTACCGCAGCACCACCACCACAGTATAATGCATTCTATAGTTATGTCAAGAATCTAAATGTCAATGCTCAGATCTGCTCTGAGTTACAACAGAATGGCATTAAATATACTGATCCCAAGGATATTGCCAATATCCTGGCAGATCAATTTAGTGCCAACTTCACCCCCCTCTCACCCCCTAAAGGGCCCATCTCAATACCAAAAGATTGCCAAATTCCAATAATCGCAACCACACAGATAGAAACCGCACTCTCCAAAGCTAAGAATACAGCATCCATGGGACCAGATGACATCCCAGGCTGTGTACTACATGAACTACAAAATGAACTGGCACCTCACCTAAGTGTCACGTTCAATCATAGCCTCACCTCAGGCTTCATGCCCACTGAGTGGCACACAGCTACAGTTATCCCGCTTCACAAGGGAGGATCCGCCTTGAATCCCGGGAAATACCATGTCATCAGTCTGACAAGCCTGATCTGCAAGGGCATGGAATGCATTATCATGGAACTTATAAACGAAGACATTAGCAACCTTCAAACACTGGACCCCACCTAGCTTGGGTTTGTGAAGGGCCGATCTTGTCTCCTGAATCTGAGTGACTTCTTCGATTCAGTCACCAGAGCTGTGGACGAGGGTAAGGCGGTCCCACACAGCCTATCTGGACCTCGCCAAGGCCTTCAACACCATCCCCCACTCTGGAATCATAGATAAACTTACTAAGCTGGGCATAAATCCTACATCACTCGATGGGCTGCCAACTGGCTTACTGACAGAACTCAGACTGTAAAAGTAGCCGACTCCAAATCCAGCTCCAGACAAGTGACAAGTGGAGTACCTCAGGGTTCAGTCCCGGGACTACTCTTGTTTGGCATCTACTTCTCTGAAGTACAGGCCAACACTAAGGGACTCTGGCTAACAAAGTTTGCAGATGACTGCAAACTGGGAGCCATTATTGAATCCCCAAATGATGTGGATATTCTACAAAAGGGCCTTACAGAAACAGATGCCTGGTGCCAGAGTCATGGGCTCAAGCTTAATGCCAAGAAATGTATAGTTAGCCCCACTGGAAAAAAACATGAACCCATGAATTACCACATAGGTGGCAGGACACTAAACATCGAAAGTGTGATGAGAGACTTAGGGACACAGGTGGACAGTGGTCTCACTTTCGATAACCACATCGCCACAACATCACCACAACAGTTAGGAATTCCTTCTATGTGGCACACCTCATCACTAAGAGCTTTTCATCCAGAAATAAGGAGGTCATTGTTCCACTGTACTCATCCCTCATTAGACCCATTATAGAGTATAATGCCCAGTTTGGTATGTACCTCAAGACATCTGCAACAGCTGGAAAGGCCACAGAAATACCTCCCTAAAAGAATCACAGGCCTAAAGCAGATGCCATATGCTGACAATCTAAAAAAACCCAGCTATACTCTGTGGCATATCGTCTACTCAGAGGCGATCTCTGCTTAACATACAAGGCCATGTCAAACCTTGAGCTGTTAGACATGCTCCACTTAAAGAAATCCCAATCCCTCAGAGCCACACGCTCCAGGGATCTAAACCTTGTCATCACAATGAACAAAACATGCTGGAGGGATAGGTTCCTGACCTAGAGACTCCCCATACTCTGGAATAGACTGCCCATACATGTCAAGCAGAGCGCCTCATTGGCCCTCTTCAAAAGGAACCTTGATGATTGGATGGGAGATAGGAAATTCACGCCGGGGATCACATCAGTCGCCCTGCTAGACAGGGGCCCAGAGAAGTAAATATTGTGGGAAGAAATATCCAGGGAATTGTTATGGCTAGGCTTGCATAGGCCCTAGGGCCGATAGCTTAGTACCAACCTATGAATTATCACCTCTTCCAGAATATCCAGAACCTTTTCTGTAATGAAATGCAAGTCATTATCTCCTTACAAATTTACAATATGTGCATTCACAATTCAGCAGTGAGTCATTATCACTGGCCAGGTAAAACTCTTAGCTTTTCAAATTAAAGTCATTTACCGCATTGATGAAAGCATGTCAGACTTTGTTTTCTGCCAATGTGCAGTCTTGCAGAAGTTAACTCCCATTCCTTTCCTGCATTTATCTATCTATTTTCACTAGCAAGATACAGTTGCAAGTATCCATTGCAGTAACGTGGTTCATATCTTTGTGAATTAATGTAACTGACCCTCATATGATAAAACAGTCTCAGGTCTCAAACAATCACTACATAGTGCCTGTTGTGTTGCTTTCCAGCTGCCTCTGTGCAGGTGAGTAACACAATATTGTTCTATACTGTTGTGTTTTTCAGCTCTGCACTCACCTGAACGACATCACGCCCCTCAGTCAAGATGCCATCTGCTCAGAAGTCAACCAACACTTAACTGGGTGAGGATACCGATTCTGACGGTAGTACCAGTGGGTCCAAAATGGAATTGGACCTTGAATCAATACATAAAGAAAACCAGAGTGAAGATGAAGATTATGACACAGATGATATGCCACTGGCAGGTCTCCGTGAGAAGGCCATTACCATTGATAAAGATGATTCTCCTGTCCTGGCCATTCCTAACAGACCCCTATGCTGTGCCACCCCAGACCTAACCACTGTTGATGAAACTGATCAAGACAGTGAGGATGACGTGGCACGTGCTCTACTAAGGAATGATGGCACACACAATAGTGGTCAACTTCAATCTGATTTTGAGACAGAGGATGAATTGCTTTTATCAGTGTTAAGGAAAGGACATGGCCTAACTGATGGACCTTTGCAGTCCTCCACAGGCCAGGTCAAATGCTGACAAGGAAGTGGATATGCCTCCTACTGTACATGAGTTCAGGAGTAGTCCACAGCAGGTTGATTGGGATGGAGAAAGTCCACCGGATCTGAGTCGAAGTAGCACCTTGTCAAGCAAGGATCTGACCATACTGCAGCATGGAATGCCTGTGGGGACTCCACGCAGAAGTGCATGCAAACCAGTGGGTAATGAAACTGATCATAGCGCACCATCTTTTAACCATACCACAGTTTCCATCCCAAAGTGTCCAAGGCTACCCAAAAAGGTACGGTGAGCATGCCCACCAGGTAACATCATGTGGGAGAAACACCTAACACCAGTTCACATTGATGACTTTGTGTGCGTCTGGTCCGCCCAGTAACCAACCTGGACCCGTACAGCACAGAGATGGACTTCCTCAATTTGACGTTCCCAGAGAAACTGTACTCGCTTATTGCCGATGAAACTAACCGCTATGCTACATAGAGGCAGACTGCAGCAGGCAAGGTTGATAAGCGGTGGAGTCCTGTTTGTCCTGGAGATATACACACATTTCTTAGTGTCAGAATATACATGCCTACTGTACATGCTCCAGAATACAGGCAGTACTGGGAAACACACCATGTGTATGGTTGCTTCGCAATTGCAGAGTACATGACCCAAGAGAGGTTTGAAAAAATTCAGCAGTATTTCCACTGCAATGACAAACACCTCAGACTGCCACAGGGCTCTATGGGTCATGACAAGCTACATCATGTACGGCCAATACTGGATGCCATACTTCATGCATGTAGGACACAGTATAATATGCATCGTGAGGTGGCAGTAGATGAAGCCATGGTTGGCTTCCGTGGATGTCTGACATTCAGACAGTTTATGCCTGGCAAGCCGGAGAGGTATGGCATTAAGGTATGGGTGCTGGCTGACTCACACAATGGGTATGTGCGTGAATTCCAGGTATACACTGGAAAGGTAGAGCAGGCCACAGAAGTTGGACTGGCACACCGAGTTGTGGTTGACCTAACTCGGGGACTGATTGGAAAGAAGCATCACATTTACTTTGACAACTTCTTCAACTCTGTCCCTCTGGTGCAGCAACTGCTGCAAGATTGTCTGTACTGTTGCAGAACCATGTGCACCAATAAGTCAGGATGGTCTGTAACATTCAACAGACAGGCTATTGGTAAAGAACCTCGAGCGTACTACAAGCAGTTCCAGACTGGCCCACTGCTTGCTACTGAATGGAAGGATAGCAACCCAGTATTTCTGCTGTCAACTAATAGTAACCCACCTTGTCGTCTCCAGCACACGCTGGAGACAGCACAACAGAACAAAAGCTTCAGTGCCATGTCCACCAGTTGTAAACATGTACAACACATACATGAATGGGGTGGACCAAGACGATCAGCTCAGCACACAGTATCCAATGACATGAAAGGCACAAAAATGGTGGCTACACTTGTTCTAGTTCCTGTGGGATGTGGCCATAGTGAATGCTTACATTTTATTCTGTGAGAGTAACAACCACTGGCAGCTATTACGTTCTGGACATGTTATTCCGGCAACTCAGTTACAGTTTAGAAGAAACCTAGGCATGCACCTCCTAGCCAGCTACAAGAAAAGGAAAAGATGCATTGAGATTACTGTCCCAGAGCCCATGAGCTGATATGAACAAGGCTCACACTTCCCAGTGAATGGCAGAAGTCAAGATGCAAACACTGTGCCAGCAAGGATAAACGTGCTGAACCATCATGGGGATGCCTGACCTGCAAGATCAACCAGTGTGTTGAATGCTTTGGCAAGTACCATGGCCATAAGGGTGTAGCAGATTGCTGACAGGAGTAAAATGCATAGTATACATTGTACAATATAAACAAAGTTGTGCCTTGGCTGCTGGGTGCATCAGTGGGCATCATACCCAACCACCATGGATATTATGATCGGCCTGGATGGCAGCTGTGAACGTGGAGAGACTTCAGCTCAGTCCAATATGCTGCTTTCCTAGGTAAGCATGGCCTCAGGGATGGCATTGTGATGCAATGTTTCCCTTCTGGAAAGGACACATGCAAAAAGACAAAGCCTAGGTCAATCTTAAGTCTTTTCACATGTTGACTAGGTTTAGCTCTCCAAGCAGTCTCCCTTCCTTCTGGTGTAGTAAATGTATGTAGGTCAGGGCAAGAGCCTTTATATATTAGCTCCCTCCTTTGATTCCTTATGGCCAATGCCGAAAGGACACATGTAAATGGAAAAGGCAGAGTGTTGGCATTGCATGCAATCAGGAGTCATTGCTGCTACCAGCAGTCTGAGTGGGCAGCCAGCAAAGGTATGGGACACTTCAGATGCCCACCAGCTGAAGCCCCATGCCTGTCCTCGGCATATTAGTGGAGTAGTGGTCCTTACCCTGCTTCTTCTCTTTACATGTGCCCTTTCTGTGTCCCCTTGTCAGTTACCGACCAAGCGCTTATGCGCCAAGGCCAGGAAGGTTTCTCTTCAGAGATTTGTGCCAAGTGCCCTTGTGCTGTTGAGTGCATCAGTGGGTGTCATACTCAACCACCATGGATGTTATGATCGACCTGGATGGCAGCTGGGAACTTGGAGACTGTTCAGCTCAGTCCCATAGTGCTGCTTTCCTAGGTAAGCATTGCCTCAGGGGTGCCACTGTGATGCAATGTTTCCCTTCCGGAAAAAACACATGCAAAAAGACAAAGCCTGGGCCAGTCTTAGTCTTTTCGCATGTTGTCTTGGTTTAGCTCTCCACGCAGTCTTTACCCTGCTTTTTCTCTTTATATGTGCCCTTGTGGTACCCCCTTGTCAGTCACTGTATGTAATTTGATGTTTTCAGGGTTGGTAGATATGTACCTCTACAGCATCACTCATTGTGTCATTTAGTGTTGTCAAGGGTGGTAGGTATGTCCCTGTATATCGTCATCACCAGTTATGTACCTCATCAAAAGAATAATGCCCCTGTGGATAGGAGTGAAGATTTGGATGGGGTAAACAGGTAATGCATATGATATCCATATATATGTAGTCTTCCACTGCATCTCCCAAACATCAAGGGAGCATGGTGATGACACAAATGATTGCATTTCTTTCCTGTGCAGGTGCATCCACCTTGTGACAGTGACATGGCTTCACGAGCAGGAGAACGACAAGTGAGAGTGTGGGTGTATGGCCATTCCTACATTCACTGGGCTGTCAGCCATGGCTCCAGAAGTGAAAACCACTACAACTTGAGCTTCCCCACATCTAGTGTGAAGGTAAGAGGTATGCATTGGAGCAGACTCCTGCAGTTGTTGGAAGAGAAGTATTCCATCTAGCCGGAGCCTGACATTCTTATGCTGCACATTGAAGAGAATGATGTCATCACTCACCCACTCGGAAGGCTACGGTTTCAAATCAGAACACTTTTTGAGCACCTGCAATCATGGTGGCCACACTGTCATTTTGTGTGGTCTGACATAATTCCTCACCAGATATGGAAAACAGCAAACAGTCAAATTGCAGTGCACAAGGCCAGACGTTTACAGAATGGGTTCATGCATGGCTTGATGCACAGGGTCAGTGGATCAACAATCTGCCATGACAGCATCACCACAGAAGATGGTCAGTTTTTCAGAAGCGAAAGGCGTTCACCTGAGGATGGCACTGTGTTATTCTTGATTGACCTCCACAATGGTGTGATGACAGCTATGCGCAATAAATTGTTAACATGCAGCTAGTGAAAATGAATGTAAAACAGCCATGACCAAGTAGGACCAGTATGGTAAGTAAAACCCTATTGTTATATTTTATGAACACCATTGTCATCACTTACAACACAGGAGAAGAACTGCTGGGGAACTTGTACACATGCTCGGTAACACTTAATTTTGAGATTGTAAAAGAACTATCTGCATACTATGCGCAGGTAGGGATAACCGTTTGATTATGAATTCTGTTATGTAAATTATGATATTTTTCTTAGTTTGGCAAATAACTGTGGTAGGGAGCTGGTGAATATGCTGAGTAAGAACAACTGTTTGAGGAGAGTGTGACCATGTACAAGGGAATATGTTAATAACCATGCTGCAATAATTGTTTTTTTCTGCTTTTATCAGTCATATGCAGAATTTAGAGGACAGGAAGCGCTAAGTAAAACAGAACTGTTATAAAACTTTTACAGCACTACTCCTGGCTTTTCCTGACAGATTATGACACAGTCTTAAAGAATACTTGTACCATGAATGTAATGAATGTTTGCTCAAAAGGTTATGTGGAGGAATTACCCACCTTTGTAACAGCATGCAGAATCTTGCAGTCAAGATATGCAGGTGATTACCACATTATTTGTGCAGTTACAGTATAACACTGAGTCATTAGCACTTGGGTAAAATCATTGGCAGCTGTCACTGTTCACATTACTAAAAGTCATTATCACATTGCAAGCACAGGTGTGGGACTCTATATGTTTACGAGTGCTACAGGTATTTTTCATATTTAGTTCTAAAAGTCTGGAACTTGTCATCTTGAAGACAGTTTTAGTACATACAAGATGGAAAAAGAACTTTGAATGCTATACACATCACAGTTTGGTTACGGGAGTTATGACTTATCTTCCTATTTTGCTAAATAACTGTCAGGGAACAGGGTAAGTAATACATTTTAAAGGCAGTATTATTAGTTACAGGATGGAAAAAGAACTGTGTCTGTATGCTGGACAAATGTACAGATATCACATTTTGTTTAGGACTTCGGTTATGAGAATTATGACATTGCTTCATATTTGGTGAATAACTTTGTCAGGGAGCATGCCAGGTAGTAGTTCATTTTGAGGACAGTATTAGTACTTACAAAATATAAAAAGAACTGCATCTGTAAGCCATACACATGTCCAGATATCAGTTTGTTTGGGATCATGGTTATGAGAATTATGATATGTTTTAAAATTTTGATAAATAACTTTGTCAGGGAACATGTCAACAGGTTAAGTAATACCTCATTTTGAAGACAGTATTAGTAGTTACAGGATGGAAAAAGAACTGTGCCTGTATGCTGGACAAATGTACAGATGTCACATTTTGTTTAAGACTTCGGTTATGAGAATTATGATATTGTTTCATATTTGGTGAATAAGTTTGTCAAGGAACATGTCAACCTGCTGAGTAGTAGCTCATTTTGAGGACAGTATTAGTACTTGTAAGATATAAAAAGAACTGTATCTGTATGCCGTACACATGTTCAGATATCAGTTTGAGACCACGGTTATGAGAATTATGATTTGCTAAATAACTGTCAGGGAACATGACATCAGGGTAAATAATACCTCATCTTGAAGGCAGTATCAGTAGTTACAGAATGGAAAAAGAACTCTGTATGCTGGACAAATGTACAGCTATCATATTTTGTTTAGGACTTCAGTTACTGAAATTATGATTTTAATATTTTGGTAAATAACTTTGCTAGGGAGCATGCAATTGTGCCAAGTGATACTTCATTTTCAAGGCAGTGTTAGTCCTTACAACATGATAAAATAACTGTTGTCTGTATGTGTACACAAACAGATATCACAGTTTGTTTAGGACTAAGGTTATGAAAATTATGAATTGTTTTCATATTTTCATAAATAACTTTGCAAAGGAGCATGTCAATGTGCTAAGTAATACCTCATTTTGAAGACGGTATTAATAGTTACAACATGGTAAAATAACTGTGTCTGTAAGCTGTACAGATATCAAAGTTTGTTTAGGACTTAGTTTATGGAAATTATGACTTTTTACATAATTTGGTAAATAACTTTGCAAGGGAGCATGTCAATGTCCCAGATAATACCTCATTTTGAAGACATTATTATTCCTTACAACATGGTTAAAGAACTGTGTCTGTATACTGTACACACACACGGATATCGCAGTTTTAGTCTTGTAGGATTATGATTATAATACATTTGCAATATTTATCATTATTACGCCCATATCTTTGCAAGGGAGCATGGGGACGACAAATGATACATCATTTTCAAGTTGACATTGAGCCACAAATCTTGTACACTGATATGTAGTCTCTGTCTGTTACAGGTGATGAGATATTATGCTTTGTTTAACAAAGAACAAACACTGGAGCCAGAATAAGTTGAGCGCTTTCGTCCCATTTATTACAGAACTTCTTCAGAACAATAAAATAATACAAATCATTTCCTTTTATACAATCACTCTCCTGGCATCATTTCATAAATTACCTATCCTTAAAAGGACATACATATTTAACATTTTAACCATTTGTAAAAACTTTTTTCTATCACTCTTTTCAATAGTAATAAACAGTGACAGTCCTCAAAAAATACACAAAAAGAAATACATTTGACATGAAGTGATACACATATCATAAAAAGTTTAACTAAACTAAGCAATATTAATTAGTCAAAAGTTAAAAATGAATGTAATTTAAGTGACTTTTGACAGATATCTTATTAATACCTGGTGCTAAATCAGCTCTTAGAAAATTTGCCATTTAAGTTCTATTTTTTTCAAAAAAATTATTAAAGGACCCAACAAAGTTGTCTGCATTTACTTTTTCAACTACAAAAAACTGAACTTTCTAAAGTTTTCACAATTTACTGAATGCTTTGCTAGAGCATTACTCATATATTTTTTCTTAATAGCCAACATATGCTCTCTAACTCTATATTTTAACTTTCTAATGGTCTTACCTATATAAAAGTTTTCACAGTTGGGACACACCGCAAGGTACACTAAACCTTCACTTTGACAGTCATATCTTTCTTTAGCTGTTAAAGTATAACTTAAATTTTTAAAATGATGGTTATGCACCCACATCATAAATCTGCACTGGCTATAATTTGCACAGGGAAATGTCCCCAAATGTGTAATAACTTTATTTTGAGCTTCATTCTTAAATCCCCCTTCTAACATTTCCTTTAAATTTTTTGTCTTCTTATTAATGAAATTTGGTTTGGTTCCAATGATTTTAGTCAGTTCTTCATTGCCCAAAATAATCTTCCAATTTTCCTTAATCAACTCTCTAATATTCGGCCCATCTATACTCATGGGCACATGGAACGCATATTTTAATCCCTCATTCTTATCTACGCTTTGTTCAGTACCCTTCTTCTGAAATCCTACTCTCAGAATAGGGAAAACCTTTGGTCCCTATTGCTTTTAACATAATGTATAACTTCAAGAATTTCACTAGAATACCCTCTATCAATAAACAGTTTAAGTATATCCAATTCTAATATAAATTGATGGTCATCACTGACCATCCTACTGAGTCTAATTACTTGCCCTTTGAATACATTAATTGTCATGTATTTTGGATGGTAACTGTCAAAATGCAAGTAATTATTGGTGAATGTTTTCTTTCTGTATATATTACTTCCAAATTTTTTACTACTAACATCCATTTTGACTTCAACGTCCAAAAATTGAACTTCTGTACCTTTATTGCCTATAGTGAACTTAAGCCAAGACACTGATTGATTAATTTGCTGGTAAAACTCATCAAGCTGTTTACCACTACCAGCCCAAATAAAAAACAGGTTGTCTATATAACCCCTGTAGTACCAAACATATTTAAGCAACTCCATTTTCTCCAAAAATGTAACCTCCCACCCGCACATAACTTGTTGTTGGTCTTTTCGGCTTTTCCCGGTTAGGGGGTCGCCACCGCGGAACTCTGGTCAGCTTATGATTGGCAGTCGATTTTTATGGTGCCGAGTTGCCAGCCCGACGCCCAACCTTCAGCGAAGGCATGCCCATTCATGCATGTCTTTCGGAGGCCACTCGACCGTGGGGAGGACATGCAGACACCACACAGAAGGCACTCCAGCTGAGAATCGAACAGGAGAACCAATTGCTGTGAGGCAACAATGCTACCGCTGTACCACCATGGCTTCACCCACCAGCACATAACTAAATTGAAAAAAAAACAGGTGCCACATGCGTCCCCATTGCTACGCCACTTATTTGTTGGTAAATTTCTTTACCAAACATAAAAAAAATTGTTATGTAATACTATTTCCATTAGCTGACAAGTGACAAAAATATCTTGTTTGAACTTCACTTTGTCCAAATAAAGCCTCATAAACTCAGTTCCTTCATTTTGTTCTACTGCAGTATTGAATGAACAACCATCCAATGTACATAATAATGTTTCATCACCTAGGAAATTCATCTAAAAACATCCATGAATCTTTTGCAAACCATTTACTACTTTGTACAATAGGGCTGAGTACTCCATCTAAATAAATGTAAATTTTTGAAGCTTTACTAAAGGGGATTGAAACAATTGGCCTAAATGGAGGGTGTTTTTCATCTTTATGTATTTTAGGGATGTCAAATAGAATCCCTAATTGTGGCTGTTCCACACAAAGAAACTCAAATAAATCTATTGAAATGTATTGCTGATATAATAAATCTAGTAGAATAAGATCTACCTCCTGGAACTTTCTCCTAACTACATCTTTAGACACTAAGATATTTGTCTCCATCTGCCAACATATCCCCTAAACGTCCATAATAATTTGTTGTTCATGATAACCAGTCCTTGTCAGCTTTCCTATATCTAATGTCCCCATAAGAAGCGAGTTGTTTTAAAGCTATAGTACCTTCTTTAGTTAAATTTTCTTTATACCTGAACTGTCTTTTACTGTCTTGTAAACTATATCATTTTCAAAAATTGCAGAAAAGGTGCTCAGGGTGTTAACTAGTGGAGGGTTAACATTCCTTTTCTTTTTCAAATAACCAGTGTCTTGATTAGGTAAACCATCAAACAGATATTTTAAATTTAATTTTCTCACGTGTAATTTAAAATCTAAGGTGGTATCAGTAACTTTTGCTTTTTTTTTCAGGTAAAAAAGAAAAGATTTGTTTCAGAATTTCGATATTCTCCTCCAAGTGGACCTGTGGTCTGGCTGCTCATCGCGCCTCCCGCCTAACATAGGGTGCCCACTCTCTATCTTGAAAAGAGTATTCTCTATTTTACAGCAACTAACTGTAAGGGAAAACTTCTTCTCCTGCACCCTGCAAAGATGCTCATCCTCTCAAAACTCCCTCAGTGCGACTATCCCCCTCATTAAGAAGGCTCTATGTACGTAGCCTATAAGTACATTTTTTGCTAGTCCCACTTCTTGCCTGCATGGATAGCAGCTGACCACTGCCCGCTTGCACCCATAGCCCAGTTTTTTATTTCCTTAAGTTATCCATGTGTATATCCTATCTCTGTTAAAGATAGTGTTCCCTTGTGAGGCCATTTTTTATTGTAACCACTAGGTGGCGCTACACTCCCTAACTTCATACCATTTTCTACTACCACCGACTAATATTACAGTCAATCCTTTTTCCTTAGATCCCATCCTCTCTTTTATTTTAGGTTCTACCTTACTGAATATTTTACTTTTTCTGGTTTCCCCTACCGTTCTTACTCACTCTTTTATACCATTAGGAAAACTCTCTACTACACTTACCCCTCTACTAAAGCCTTTTCCTGTTACTGATTGATTTCTCTCTCCAGCTCTTCCATTCTTTGGCTCTGTTCCCACCCCTTTTTCTCCCTCTCCTGCTCTATCCCATTCACTCCACTTTATCCCCTCCCCTTAGCCAACTTCCTTCCCAAAGTTATTTGTAGTAGGAGGTGCAACTGGCGCCATTTTTAAAATTATCTAGACCCAGTGCGTGCACCATCTCCTCCAAGTGAACCTGTGGCCTGGCTGCTCGTCGTGCCTCCCGGTAAGCATGGAATATCATAAAATCAGTTGTTAATTACTGCATTGTATGAGTGTGGTTGCTGGTTTCTTTCACAATTAACTTAAGACTGAGTGTGCTTTCTAGTGAATACATCTGATGTTGTAGCCATAGGTATATGTACGCGTTTCAGCGATATTGGAACAGCTGTGTCCCATTGCATGTTTTTGCACCCTGTTATTAATGTAGTAGTAGTGTAGAATATTTAGATACTTTTGTTAAATACTGCCATCTATCATGTACTGCTACTAGTTATCAGGACAAGTAGCATGATTTTATAGTATGCCTTCCAGCAGTAACGCTACTCACTGTTGGAAAACTAATTAGACTACCGCAACCTAATGGAGGTAAATAGTTGAATATCACATGTTAAACATTACAGTGTACTAGGTACTACTGAGTGTTTTTCCAGGACATTTACCTTATTTTATAGCATGTTTCTCCAGCAGACACGCTAAATGCTATTGTAATAACAAGGGCGGCGCAGTGGTGCAGCGGTTAATGCTGTCGCCTCACAGCAAGAGGTTCTCCGGTTCGATTCTTGGCTGGGGTGCCTTCTGTGTGGAGTTTGCATGTTCTCCCTGCATTCGCGTGGGTTTCCTCCGGGCACTCCGGTTTCCTCCCACATTCTAAAGACATGCTTCTGGAGCATTTCTCCCCGGGCCTCCGCTGAAAACAGGATCTGTGGAACCTAGTCGGACATTCCCGGTCAACAAATGTTAAATAAATAAAAATAAAAATAAAAATAAATAAATAACTGACTGTATTTATCGTCTTTGTGTTATTTGGGTCATCCCAGCCCCTAGCCCTGTTTTGTATTGTGCTAGGTGCTTACCACTGCTGTGCTGTACGACTGCAATTCATGTCTGCAATGTTATTTGGTGTTTGTCCTTCTGCTTCAATCTAGCATGTTAATTTGCCTCTAAGAAATAATGAGACAATCTTTCAATATTTGATGAATTGTGTATCTTAATGTTTCCTCTTAAGTATACAGTTTGTCTAACAGTTTTTAGTGTGCTCTTTATTGTTTAGTTTCTATTCATTCTCTCCTACAGCTGCTATTGTATTTAGCAATAATACTCTGGCTGCTCCTCCCTCCTATTGCATGACTTAAATCATGTTACCATGCCTGTTTAACAAAGCTTGTGCTGCAAATCGCCACATTCTTGCCTTGCCCTAATTCCTAGTTTGGTGTAATTTTCCACAAACTCAAGTGGTATTTGATCCTTGCTATAATTGTACCTTCCTGTTCTTTATTACCTTCACTTGTTTTTGTAACCTTTCTCCCTATGCCTCCTCCCTGTATAGACTAACTTTTTCTCGCTTTTTATACTTTATGTCCTAACCTATCCTACTTTGCACCTTCCATATATGCCTGGCCTTGTCCAAGTTTTTATCCTTTCTTTTTTTACAGCCTAACATCGGCTGCCCACTCCTATCTTGAAAATAGTATGCTCTATTTTACAGCAACTAACTGTAAGGGAAAACTCCTACTGCACCCTGCAAAGACGCTCATCCTCTCAAAACTCCCTCAGTGCGACTATCCCCTCATTTAAGAAGGCTCTTTATACATAGCCTATAAGTACATTTTTTTGCTAATTTTCACTACCTGTTTTGTTAAATTGCATCTCCTACTTCTTGCCTCCATGTGATAGCAGCCGACCGCAGCCCGCTTGCACCCATAGCCCAGTTTTTTATTTCCTTAAGTTATCCATGTGTATATCCTATCTCTGTTAAATATGGTGTTCCCTCCTGAGACCATTTTCTATTATAACCACTAGGTGGCGTTACACTCCATAACTTCATACTATTTTCTACTACCACGACTAATATTAAAGTCAATCCTTTTTCCTTAGGTCCCAGCATCCCTTTTATTTTAGGTCCTACCTTCCTGAATATTTTATTTTTTCTTGTTTCCCCTACCCTTCTTACTCACTCTTTTTTATACCATTAGGAAAGCTCTCTACTACACTTACCCCTCTACTAAAGCCTTTTTCTGTTACAAAACTAACAAAAACGGCAACTCTTTTGTTCATCTAACAAAATAAAAAAATCCAAAAAAGTCGACAGAAGCAGGAATCCTTCTTCTATATTTATTAATCAACGACAAATGAACGCTTTTGATACAATCCTTGCGTTTTCGTCCTGTGAGGGACTTCATCAGATAAAACATTCACGTTAAAATCCAGCTTTTATACATATATAATTAATGCCCTAACCAATCATTCCTTCCAATTAATTAGATGTAAATGAACTTGTCCTTTTCATCAAAATTAAAACCTTCTCATAATGAATTATTTAAATATTCTAAATATAAATACTTAAGAATTAAAAAAAAAATCTTTATAAAACTTTTATTATTGATACTTAAAACATTAATTTATGTTGGTAGATGATTGTAAATACAAACATCGTTGTACAAGAACTATTAAAACCCACATTATACTTTAAAAAGTGTATGGGGAAAGTCTGCCATCTGCTGTCGTGTTTAAATATGACCACTAAATTCAAGTCTTAGCTGCTTTTAATTTCAACAATGGAAGAATTGAAATATATTCATTTAGCCCAGGGGGTCTATTAGCTTCCAAAGCTATTTGCCACCATAGTTCTCTGTAGCTAATAATATCCTCCCAAGGGCCACCCCTAATATCCATTTTAATTTGATCTAACAGAAAAAATCTAAATTTATATTCCACACATATCTGTGAGTGTTTGTAAAGTGCATTTGTTTCTTTACATTTTTTGATGTCATATACATGTTCATATATTCTCTTTTTCAGAGTTCTTTCGGTTTTACCGACATAAAATGATGCACATTTTTTGCATATGGCTAAATATATCAAGCCTCTAGATTCACAATTAAAATAGCCTTTGCTATCCAGCCATATACTTCTACTTTCCAAAAATAGTTTGTCCTGTTGTATTATGAACTCACATTGTCTGCAATGTCCACATTTGTGTGTACCTACTTTATCTGAATTGGCCCTATCCCCTATTCTATCTTTTCTATTGTAGTTAGTTTCTAATATTTGTTTTATACAAAGGGAATTTTTAAACACCACTTTCGGTGTTATTTCAGGTAGCCCATCCAGATCCGACAACAATTTAAATCTTTCCCATTCTCTTTGAAAAATTTCTTTTACTTTCTTATTCAATCCATTGTATTCCAATACTAATGCTTGTTGGTAACTTCCCATACCAGTAACTGTATTCCCTTTAATATTTTGTGGGTCTTCTTTCACCCCTATGATAGGTTTAAATCTTCCATCCCTTGCTGTAGTAACTTCTGTCCTGAATTCTGTTATGAATTTTTTAGGGTATCCTCTATCTGTAAACATTTTCTCTAAATTATCACATTCCATCTTATAATCATCTTCCGTACTTGTCATTCTTAACCCTCTAACAAACTGGCCTTTGACTAAGTTTTTCTTACAATAAATAGGGTGTGCACTTTCATAGTGTAAGAAGGAATTGACATAGGTGTCCTTCCTGTATACCCTTGACTTAAAATAATTGTTCATTTTTGTAATTTCTACATCCAGATAGACAATACTGTCTGTGGAAATGAAATGAGTGAATTTGAGGAAATCTGTCGTTTCCCCTATATATTTGATGAAATCATTCAATTTATTGGAACTACCTTTCCAAAAAATTATGATGTCATCCAAGCATCACTTTTTACAGACTCAGCTGCAGATGGGAGTGATGCTGCCTCCCCCCCACCCTTTCTCTGATCCACTACCGGGTTTAGGAGTCTTTGGATACGAGGAACCTCGGAGTCAGGGAGTCGGCACAGATGGTTATCGCTACCTCGACGCCGGCCATGCCCTCGAGCCTATCGGATCCGACCTCTCACAGCAGAGAGCCCGGCATCGGATCCGAGGGGGCTAGTGTGTCTTCTGCTCCGCTGCAGTCGGAGCACACCATCCACTCGGATCAGAGTGCTTCGGCTCCCTTTGTCGGATCAGAGGGTGCCAGCCACCTGGCTTAGAGAGGCCGGTTCCCCTTCGGCATTCAATGTTGTGGAGAGGGTTCTCTCGAGAGGATCGAGACCCCTCGCTCTGTCCTCAGGATCCGCCCCCACTCCCTTGCAGCTTGGTTTGTCATCCATCATCCAGTCTCAGGGACAGCCTGTGTCATTGACGCCCCAGCCAGTTCCACTGGAGGAACATGAATCCATTGGTGAGTCCCCTGAGTAGATTCCTCACAAACACCTGTGCAAAAGGAGGCACTTGGACTCCCCTGAGTCCCTTACTGGGGATACCACTTTGGAGGAAGGGAAAGGTTCCCCCAAGTCACCCCCCAATGACGTCTCCTTCAGAGACGTTATAGAAATGCCCTGCCAAAGGGCGGGGTGGTCTGCCAAAAAGCCTTCCTCGGATGAGTCAGTATTCCTGAAGGCGTTCGACACAGGCCCATCTACCTCTTGGGTGTCCCCCCCCCCACCGACTTGATTACCACAAGGGCGTGGAAGGAATCGGACACTGTAGAGACTATCCCCAGGAGGCCCGACAAGATTTTGAGCCCCCCTACAGACAAAGCTTCATGGAGCAAGGGTTCCCCTGTAGATGCCATGGTGATGGTGGCGGCGGCCACTAAAAAGGAACTAGCTCAGGACACTTCCTCAGTCCATCCCCCCGACAAGGAGTCACGGGCAATGGACTGTACTGGAAAGCGGATGTTTGCTTCAGCTACCTTCTCTATTAGGGCACTGAATTACTTGGCTCATGTTATTAGACTGCAGCGGGACCTGGTTAGAGAGTACGCCGAGTCTCCCCCAGAGTCCATGTCGGCCGAGGATAAACAGACTTTCTCGGCGCATATGGCTACTTTCAAATCAGTGTCCAATACATCTATGCGGCTATTCTCCCACGCCACGGAAGGAGCCGCTAGAGGGTCCGGTATCACCTTAAGGCATCATGCCTGGCTTCTGCTTTGTGATTTCTCTGAACCTTTCAAGGCGTCCTTCACAAATGCACCCTTTGACGGTTCTACCCTGTTCGGGAAGACCGTCCGCGAGACGTTGGTCCAGATTGAAAAAGATGGGAAAATGCTGTCAGCCGTCGGAATCCACTTCTCTATCCCTCAAAGGTCCTTCTCCAGGAACCAGCAAGGGCAGAAGAAGATGTGGTTCCAGAAATCTCAGAAGGCTTGGAATGCTCAGGACTCCTTCGCCCCCAGAGGCAAAGGGAGACAAGGTGGACGCCGGCCCAGAGGCAGAGGGGGTCTGAAGAACTTCGGGTCATGGGAACCCTTTTCCGTCAACCCGCGCAGCAGCCCTGAGGGGTTGCCTGACTGCTCCCCTCTGGAGGCAGTCGGGGGATGTTTCTTGTGGCACCTGGCTCAATGAGAGTCCATCATGACAGATCGCTGGGTGCTTCAGATAATATCCAGAGGCTATTCAATCCCCTTCATAAACAAGCCGCCTTACTCAAGCGCCTCCCAGATGTTCCACCCACTCAAAGGGAGCCCGTGGCTTTGGAAATAGAAAAGCTGTTAGAAAAAAAGGAGCCATCCAGCATGTGCCCCCAGACCAATCTGGATCAGGCATCTACTCCATGTTCTTTTTGATGCCAAAAAAAACGGTGGACTTAAGGCCAATTCTCGACCTGTCAACAATGAACCTCTTCGTTGCCAAGGAGAAATCCCAGATGGTCATGCTCCAATCCATCCTGCCCCTCTTGCAGGAGGAGGACTGGATGTGCTCCACAGACCTCAAGGATGCGTACTACCATATACTCATGGACAGACGGTCCAGGAGATTTCTCCGCTTTCGGCTAGGAGCCAGTCATTACCAGTTCAGGGTCCTACCCTTCGGTCTCACCACAGCCCCCAGGGTGTTCACCAAGGTCATGGCAGTTGTAGCAGCCCACCTGAGGCTCCAGGGCATACAGGTCTTCCAGTACCTAGACGACTGGCTCCTCACTGCCCCCACCAGGCATCTACTCTCTCTAGCCAGGGACTTCTTCCTCCGTTTATCACCCCAGTTGGGGATCACTATAAATGTCAAGAAGTCATTCCTTCAACCTGCTCAGGTTATAGACTTTATAGGGACCAGAATAGATTCCCTTCAGGTCAAGGCTTTCCTAACGCCAGACAGACTTTACAGCATGAATCTACATGTACTAGCTCTTCTTCAATCTCCTGCTCCCCCAGCAGAGTTAGTCCTGAGAGCTTTGGGGTCCATGGCGGCAGCGATCAATTTGATCCCTTACGCTCGCCTGCACATGAGGGTTTTACAGTGGACTTTGCAAGTCCAGTAGGGTCCAGTCTACATCATCCAATAAACTTGCCGATCCCCCTCAGCAGGGTTTGCAGGAACTCCCTCATGTGGTGGCTCCAATCCTGAGACCTTCGGGAAGGACGACCCTTTGTTATGCCCCTACCCCAGGCCACAGTGACCACGGACGCCTCCTGCCTAGGATGGGGGAGGGGCATTGTGCAGGCAGGACTGTCCAAGGCACGTGGACTCATACAGAGACCATTCTGCATATAAATGTACTGGAGATGAGGGCGGTCCTTTTAGCGTTGCAGGCCCTTCATGCCTTCCTTCCTCCAGGGACTATTGTGATCCAGTCAGACAATATGTCAGTGGTCTGGTATATCAACAAACAGGGGGGAACCAAGTCCTACCCTCTTTGCCAAGAGGCCATGAGAGTTTGGGAATGGGCGATCTTCACCAACCTCTTCCTGTTAGCAACGCACATTCTGGGTCAGTCCAACATTCTGGTGGACAAATTGAGCAGAACTATTCTCTCCCCTTACGAGTGGTCTCTGAACTCTTCTGTAGCGGAACAGATATTCCTCAAGTGGGGTCAGCCTTGCTGCGATCTTTACGCATCGCCTTCCAATGCGAAGTGCAGTGAGTTTTTCACTCTAATTCCTCCCCTACAGGAAGCCCCCAGAGACGCTCTAGTCCATGCTTGGCCGCCCAGTCTTCTTTATGCATATCCACCACTTCCTCAGATAACAAAATTTTTGCAGAAAGCTCGTCGGTTGGGGAGCAAGATTATCCTCATAGCCCCATTCTGGCCTTGTCAAGACTGGTTCCCCTGCCTACGGTCTCATCTCATAGCTCCTCTCTGGATCTTTGATCCCATTCCGGATCTGATCTCTCACCCCTCGGGAAGGACCCCTCCGAATCTGGACGAGCTCAAGCTCGCAGATTGGCTGATCCAGTTCCCTTAATTGGGCTGATCCAGTTCCCTTAATTGCCAGGACTCCCGGTATCTCTTCCCTAGTCAAGTCCATTCTGGTGGCGGCACATAAGCCCTCTACCAGGAAGATTTACAATAGTAAATGGAAACGTTTTTCCATTTGGGATTCGCATAAGAACTTGGATCCTTTTACTCCTCCTATTCCAGAGGTTCTAGAATTCTTGTCTTGCTATTTCCCATTTTCATATTGGGGACAACTTTGGTTCTCTTGCTGCTACCAGAATTTGTAAGGCTTTTCTAAAAGTACCTTTCTGTTGAGACCTCCTATCAGAAATTCATCCCCACCATGGGACCTGAACTTAGTTCTTCAGGCATTAGTATCATCTCCGTTTGAACCTGCAGCTTCCGTTGATCTGAAGTTCTTGTCATGGAAGACTGTTTTTCTGGTAGCCATTACCTCAGCCAGGAGAGTGTCGGAGCTTCAGGCTCTTTCTATCAAACCCCCATACCTTGTATTTCACAAGGACAGAGTATCTCTCAGAATTAATCCCTCTTTTCTTCCCAAAGTGGCTTCCGAGATGAACATTAATCAATCCATTAATTTGCCAGTTTTTTCCCCCCAATTACCAGAACAAGGGGGAGTATAAACTTCATTTACTGGATTTTCAGAGACAGTTACGTTTTTATTTACACAGGATGGCTGTCTTTCGTAAATCTGACCAACTTTTCATCTCCTTTGCAAAACCCTTTTTAGGAAAACCAATTTCTAAAGTAACTCTCACCAGATGGATTTCGAGTTGTATTCTCTTAGCTTATAGAGAATCGGGCTTGCCAGAACCAATGGGAGTTCATGCTCATTCTACGCATTCTATGGCAACGTCTGCTGCATTCTGGTCTAGAGTTTCCCTGGATGACATTTATTCGGCAGCTACCGGGGCGTCCTCTCACACCTTTATTTCTCATTATAAGCTAGATTTGGTGTCTAGAGGAAGGGCTGCTTTTGGCTCTGCAGTGCTCCAGAATATTCTTCCTTGAGGACCTCCCAAGATTTCGGGAAGCTGGGGACTCTGTCCCACAGGTTGCTGATCAAATGAAGTTAACTACTTCAGATACAGCAGTTATGTACTCACCATAATGTTCCATCTGAGTAGGTAACTTCATTTGTCAGCAACCGCCCCTCCTTCCCCCTGACCTGAATATTTTTTAGCTGAACTCGAGGTTTGGATGCTCGAGTTTTGTTTGTGTCAGAGTCAGGTTTTTCTCAGGTTATTAGTTTGTTTTGTTTGTGCAGGTGGCAAACGCAATCTGAGGAATGGAAGGAGGCTGCAGGGTAACATGGGTAGGGGGGTGGAGCTTTCAGCTCGGATCTTTAGCTTGGTATGCTGCCGGCTCGGATCCGTATTTGATCCATAACCCACAGGTTGCTGACAAATGAAGTTACCTACTCAGATGGAATGTTATGGTGAGTACATAACTTCTATTTTTCCTTATATGTGGCACTCTAATGCTTCAAGAATTAAATAGATTTTATTGAATTGTTAACCAGATAAGTTAACTGCTTCCTCAGTCCTACAAGCCAGACCACAAAGGGAAGGATAATTTCCTACTCTAGCATGCTTTTGCAATGCAGCAGCAGGAAAATGAAGCATCTCAGTCTATACAGACATTTACAGATAGTGCAAACAACACAAAGACAGTGTCTGTGGTCAAACTGAACCCAGGAATCTAGATCTTTGAGGATCTTACCTACCGAGCCACTGTAATCAAAGGAAAGAGGAATAAGTGGCACATGAAAAAAATGGAAAGTATTTCAAAGAAATAAAATATTAAGTGAGAATCACTCAAAAAAAAAACAAAGTAAATGGTGTCAAGAAAAGGTTCCTTTAAGTGTAAAAAACATAATAAAAAGATTACTCCCTCAGTAACATTCACATTAATAATCATATCAGCAAACCCAGTTATGTGGGATAGAATCTTAAATAAGCCCCGACTTCAGCACAGGCAAACAAAACTTGAAACATGGCTCATGTGCTTGCAGGAGCTGGCACGGGAGGATGGGAATGGGCCACTGCTGCTGGCTCACTCACTGTTGGGGAAGGAGACCTCTCCGTCTCCTCACATGGGTGACTTTAGCAGAAGCACTAGGCGTTACACCTTGTGAAGTTAAACTACTGAGTGAGGGCTGCTATGTGTATTCACACTGCAATCCAAAGTGAATTCAGCATCAGAAACACAATTCCTCTAGGAGGGCAACTACAGCACTGCTCATAAGAGTTGATGAGGAGAATCGGTCTTCCTGGGGAGAGTGTAGGTACCCCCGCAGGTCCAGCAAGGTAGGCCAGTCCCTCTTACCGGACTCTTGCAGCTGAACAAATGCACTGATTGGGACTTCTGGGTAGGAACAAATGGGCTATATGGTTCTCACCTAGCCCAGAGAAGAAGTCAGGCCGCTGTCTCCATGGAAAAGAAAATTTTGCAATTTGGTGACTGTAGAGAAGCCTTTAAGCAGGTCTGGAAGTGGGGAGTCATAAGAACAAAATGATACTGCCAAGTACTCAATTATCCCAGTACAACTTATTAAAAATGGACGTTAAATGGATGATGTGGGCAGTGTTATACCAATGGCAAGATCAACATTTTTTCACTTTAAAAATAAGTGAAACAAGCAGTTCATGATGCTCCTTGTTCAACACAGCTTCAGCAACGGTGCCCTACAGGGGAGGTAGTTTCCTCTCTATTAATCAATCTGTAGGCTTTCTGCTCCCTCTCATCTGCTAACTACCGGATTCATGGAATGGCAAGGAACAGAAAATCCCTGAATGTTAAACATTAAGCAGATGGCTATGTTGAAAAACAGCAGAAGTGGCCAATGGCAGAATACTAGCAAACAACCAGATATGAGGACTGATGGCTTTCTAGAACCAATGTCACAGTACTTTGCTGTGGCTGGTAAGGAAATGTGTGCCTGTGTGGAACAGTTGAAATAAACTACTGTGGCCTTTATTTTTATTACAAATCAGCCACATGTGATGATATACAAAGATTAAGGAAGCTACAACTGCCATGCATGTGGTTATCCTCTAATGAAACTGACAAACTGCAGTTATCTGTTCAATATTCAGGTTTTGCAGAACTAATGTGATTTGTGTGAAGCAAGTTCGAGTACTTTACTGTGGCTACTGTTCATATAAAATAAAGGCAAAATACATTATAGTGGATGTACATTTTTTAAATTATCATACCCAAACACATGGACTGCGGTGGAGGTGCTGCAGTAGCACTGTCGCCTCACAGCAAGACGTTGTGCCATTCGATTCTCAGCTAGAGTGTCTTCT